>NC_041392.1:652530490-652539556 GCF_002162155.2 Triticum dicoccoides
TCTATGATGTGTAGGTTACCATAATATTGATAAAAAAAGTTACCGGAGGTATATTTCATCAACAACCCTTCCCCACCCCTCACCATCGTCGCCAAAGTTATCAGGACTGGGGCACATAAGTTCTCAGGTCTCCAATGTGTGAATTATCATGTTATTCACACAAAAATTTACCAAAATGTATATTTCATCAACCACCGTCCCCCCACCGAGTCACCAAATTTACCAAAAGACTGGGGTGCATTAGTTACCAGGTCTACGAGGTGTGAGTTACCGAGCAATTCACATAAAAGTTATCGAGGGTATATTTCATCACCCCTCCCCCACGAAAAGTACCAGGACCGGGGGGCATAAGTTATCGGGTCTCCAATGTGTGAGTTACCATGCTATTCACATGAAAGTTGTCGAGGGATACTTGATCACCCCTCCCCCCTCCCCCCGACAAATTTATCAAGACCAGGGTACATAAAATTATCAGGTCTGTGATGTGTGAGTTATCGGGGTGTTTGTATGTAAGTTATCAGGTTCGCGGTGCGTTAGTGACCACGTTATTCACACAACATTATTGCGGGATGTTTCAACAAAAAATGAGGTCAAAAGAATCACGTTAGTGGGGAAATAATTGACCGGACCACTATTTTTTAATGTTCAAATTCGTATTAACCAAGAACAAATATCATGTAAACTTGTTTCAAAAACAGCAAGTCTGAAGCCGGGCTAGTGGTTTGTGTCGTAGAAATTACTACTTGAGGAACAAGGTTTGATTCTTATCCAGCACAGGAAGCTATCAATTTTTTTGAAACGTGGGCAAGTATGCGATCGGTAAATGGTCCTCTTAATTTAGGAACATGGGCCGATGGGATGTGATGATGCAAGGAAAAAAGTAGTGGGAACGGGCCTGCATCGGGGAAAAAAGGAAGAGGGAACGGGCCAGCATCGGGATATACGTGGGTTGTGCGGGCGATCCGGACGGGCTGCTTGGGGTCGTGCGATCCACAACGAGCACGCAGTCAGCTGGAGCAACAACCTGCCTAGATTTTGTGCCACTAACGCACTAACCAACTAACCCACGCATGCACTATCCAACCATCTAAGCCACTAACTAACCATGCACACAATGCAGCCCGCTTCCCCTATTCTGGCGCTCGCGTCTTGCTCGCCCAGGCCAACCCACAACGCGCTCTAAAGCGCACTCTACGGCTGCTACTAACTACGCCAATGAACTACGCGACCGGGGCTCATACCATCACGACGCACGCAATGACACACTCGTGGTTTATTTTCTAACATACTCTCCGTAAACCACGACGTTTTATTTCCTAACATACTCTCCCTAAACCACGATGTCGTCGTCCATCTTGACGTACAAGACACCGGCTCCTCATCGATTGTCGCGCCATGGCCGTCGCACCGCGCCGCTGTGGCCTCCGCCGCGCAGCACCCCACGTCCCGCGCTCCCAGGCTCGTGTACACGACGCGCATGCACGCAGTCGCCACGGCCCGAGTCCAGCGCCCCGACGCGGTCAGTCCTTCGCTGCCTTCGCCACGCCGTCGTCGTTGTAGCCGCACTCCCCACGTCGCCGCGCTCCCGGCCCGCGCTCCCGCCACGCACGTACGCGATCTACGCAACCAGGTCCAGCGCCTCGACGCGGTCCCGGCGCGTCCGGTGCGCATCCATAACACGCACCGGTCGCGCCTGGCTCGCCGCCGCGCTTATTGCCCTGCACCGCTGCGCCGTCAACCGCAACGCAGCGCCTCCACGGTCTTCGCGCCGAGCTGCCGCGGCCTCTGCGACACCTCACAGGTCCTCCGCGACCTCCTCGTCTCCGCGACCGCCGCTGCTCGTCGCGCGCACGGCATCACGCCACACCGCCGTGGACTCGCCGCGTGTTGCTGACGCCACGCGCTCGCCGCGCGCCCGGCATCACGCCACACCGCCGTGGACTCGCCGCGCGTTGCCGACGCCTAGCGCTCGCCGCGCGCCGTTGCCAAGACCTTCATGTCCGCCGCGCACCGCGCGCATCGCGGACGCCGCCGTGCGCCACGACCACCCCTCGAATCTGGCTCTGATACCAATTGTTGAAGTCCAGGACACCTCCAGTTGCACCCTCACTCTCTCTCTCTCACGGACGGAGGAAGAAGAAGGATAGTGGAGCACACAAAGGATATTCCAGCGACGAACGCCTATATCTTGGCCTTTTATTTCTCTGGACTCGAAACCAAACAAACATGAGTACAAGTGCTTAAGTAGCATCCGGCCACACACACGCACGCAGTCAGCCGGAGCAACAACCTGCCCAGATTTTGTGCCACTCACGCACTAACCAACTAACCCACGCATGCACTATCCAGCCATCTAGGCCACTAGCTAACCATGCGCACAATGCAGCCCGCCTCCCCTATTCTGGCGCTCGCGTCTTGCTCACCCAGGCCAACCCACGACGCGCTCTAAAGCATACTCTATGGCTGCAACTAACTACGCCAATGAACTACGCGACCGGGGCTCATACCATCACGATGCACGCAAAGACACACTCGTGGTTTATTTCCTAACATACTCTCCCTAAACCACGATGTTTTATTTCCTAACATACTCTCCCTAAACCATGATGTCGTCGTCCATCTTGACGTACAAGACACCGGCTCCTCATCGACTGTCGTGCCATGGCCGTCGCACCGCGCCGCTGTGGCCTCCGCCGTGCAACACCCCACGTCCCGCGCTCCCAGGCTCGTGTACACGACGCGCATGCACGCAGTCGCCACGGCCCGAGTCCAGCGCCCCGACGCGGTCAGTCCTTCGCTGCCTTTGCCACGTCGTCGTCGTTGTAGCCGCACTCCCCATGTCGCCGCGCTCCCGGCCCGCGCTCCCGCCGCGCACGTACGCGATCTACGCAACCAGGTCCAGCGCCTTGACGCGGTCCCGACGCGTCCGGTGCGCACCCATAACACGCACGGTCGCGCCTGGCTCGCCGCCGCGCTTATTGCCCTGCACCGCTGCGCCGTCAACCGCAGCGCAGCGCCTCCACGGTCTTCGCGCCGAGCCGCCGCGGCCTCTGCGACACCTCGTAGGTCCTCCACGACCTCCTCCTCTCCGCGACCGCCGCTGCTCGTCGCGCGCACGGCATCACGCCACACCTCCATGGACTCGCCGCGCGTTGCCGACGCCATGCGCTCGCCGCACGCCCGGCATCACGCCACACCGCTGTGGACTCGCCGCGCGTTGCCGACGCCACGCGCTCGCCGCATGCCGTTGCCAAGACCTTCATGTCCGTCGCGCACCGCGCGCATCACGGACGCCGCCGCGCGCCACGGCCGCCCCTCGAATCTGGCTCTGATACCAATTGTTGGAGTCCAGGACACCTCCAGCTGCACCCTCACTCTCTCTCTCTCTCACGGATGGAGGAAGAAGAAGGATAGTGGAGCACACAAAGGATATTCCGGCGACGAACGCCGCGGCGACGAACGCCTATATCCTGGCGTTTTATTCCTCTGGACTCAAAACCAAACAAACATGAGTGCAAGTGCTTACGTAGCATCCGGCCACACACACGCACGTAGTCAGCCGGAGCAACAACCTGCCCAGATTTTGTGCCACTCACGCACTAACCAACTAACCCACGCATGCACTATCTAGCCATCTAGGCCACTAGCTAACCATGCGCACAATGCAGCCCGCCTCCCCTATTTTGGCGCTCGTGTCTTGCTCGCCCAGGCCAACCCACAACGCGCTCTAACGCGTACTCTACGGCTGCTACTAACTACGCCAATGAACTACGCGACCGGAGCTCATACCACCGCGACGCACGAAATGACACACTCGTGGTTTATTTCCTAACATATTCTCCCTAAACCACGACGTCGTCGTCCATCTTGACGTACAAGACACCGGCTCCTCATCGACTGTCGCGCCATGGCCGTCGCACCGCGCCGCTGTGGCCTCCGTCGCGCAGCACCCCATGTCCCGTGCTCCCAGGCTCGTGTACACGACGCGCACGCACGCAGTCGCCACGGCCCGAGTCCAGCGCCCCGGGCGCGGTCAGTCCTCCGCTGCCTTCGCCACGCCATCGTCGTTGTAGCCGCACTCCCCACGTCGCCGCGCTCCCGGCCCGCGCTCCCGTCGCGCACGTACGCGATCTACGCAACCAGGTCCAGCGCCTCGACGCGGTCCACTCCCGCGGTCCCGACGCGTCCGGTGCGCACCCATAACACGCACCGGTCGCGCCCGGCCCGCCGCCGCGCTTATTGTCCTGCACCGCTGCGCCGTCAACCGCAGCGCAGCGCCTCCACGGTCCTCGCGCCGAGCCGCCGCGGCCTCTGCGACACCTCGCAGGTCCTCCGCGACCTCCTCGTCTCCGCGATCACCGCTGCTCATCGCGCGCACGGCATCACGCCACACCGCCGTGGACTCGCTGCGCGTTGCCGACGCCACGCGCTCGCTGCACGCCCGGCATCACACCACACCGCCGTGGACTCGCCGCGCGTTGCCGACGCCACGCGCTCGCTGCGCGTCGTTGCCAAGACCTTCATGTCCGCCGCGCATCGCGGACGCCGCCGCGCGCCACGGCCGCCCCTCGAACCTGGCTCTGATACCAATTGTTGGAGTCCAGGACACCTCCAGCTGCACCCTCACTCTCTCTCTCTCTCGCACGGACGGAG
The DNA here is from genome assembly GCF_002162155.2 of Triticum dicoccoides. Taxonomy (NCBI): domain Eukaryota; kingdom Viridiplantae; phylum Streptophyta; class Magnoliopsida; order Poales; family Poaceae; genus Triticum; species Triticum dicoccoides. The sequence goes on from NC_041392.1 coordinate 652,535,144, forward strand.
GAAGAAGAAGGATAGTGGAGCACACAAAGGATATTCCGGCGACGAACGCCGCAGCGACGAACGCCTGTATCTTGGCCTTTTATTCCTCTGGACTCAAAACCAAACAAACATGAGTACAAGTGCTTAAGTAGCATCCGGCCACACACACGCACGCAGTCAGCCGGAGCAACAACCAGCCCAGATTTTGTGCCACTCACGCACTAACCAACTAACCCACGCATGCACTATCCGGCCATCTAGGCCACTAGCTAACCATGCGCACAATGCAGCCCGCCTCCCCTATTTTGGCGCTCTCGTCTTGCTCGCCCAGGCCAACCCACGACGCGCTCTAAAGCGTACTCTACGGCTGCTACTAACTACGCCAATGAACTACGCGACCGAGGCTCATACCACCGCGACGCACGCAATGACACACTCGTGGTTTATTTCCTAACACCCCAAGCTGATTTTTAAGTCGTGGGCACCGGCAAAATGCAAAATGCACCTATGGCTCTTAGTCCCAAACCGACTATGGACCTCGGGTCGCCGGTAGTGCCATGGCCTTTCCACCACGAGAACATATCTAGTGGAAACCTTACATTCAGAGGAAACATGGAAACCCAAGTGTGTGCCGTTGGATAGGATGCGTACGATGTGAGATGGAAAGAAGTACAATTTGCAAACTGAACCCCGCAAGAATCCTGTACCTTAGGTACAGAAACATCCCATGGCGGCTGAGCCGTCCTGTGCCTTTCCCCATGGAGCTATCATCCCGATTCGAAAGAAAAAACCATCCTGATTCGAAATTCTTTCGCTGGGTTTAGGAGACCTGTTGGGAGACGATGCTTCCCTCCGGCAGGACCCCCTCCGGCGAGTCCTCCTCCGAGCATTTCGGGAAGGGCCGGCGAGTGGCGTTCCGGGCAGGGCCAGCGAGTGGCGCTTCTGATTCGTCTCCGGCCAACAGTGTCAGTCCTCCGAGCATTCCCCATCGACATCATACTAGATCTTATTCCAAGGTATGAGCATTTGAAGTGTTCGTCTTCTCTGCTTTGGCCCCGTGCTTCTTTGTCCCGTGGCTCATCGAGTAGATTCCTCTTCTCTAGATTGGGCTGGGTTTGCCAAGCAAACAGAGGAGGGGACAAGGACGTGGCTCATTTGTCTGTCTCCTCCAAGATCAGCACATCATTTCAAGGAACTAGGAGAGGTAATGAGGTAGTGGCATCTTGCCTGCAGCTGCTGATTTCCCTTGAGTCGTACTGTCCAGATTTTCGTCTTAAAGAAATTGCAAGGTATAATTCATTTGCTCCTAATTTTTGTGTGTTATTGTTATACACATCTATGACTATTCGTGGGTTGCTAAAAAATTCAGTGGTAGTCATAGATGATTAACTAACAATTCAGATGTTTCATTTAAATCAGCATCAACAATAGATGATTTATTTTTTAGTCAGCAAATTATATGTGAAACTCGTTTAAATACATTGCCTAAACTCTCATAAGTTTGTAATTTCAGTTAAAATTCTGTGAACACTACTCATATGCAGCGAAAACAACTCTTAATCGAGTCATTTAGAGTTACAGTAGCTACAACCATGAAAATTGCAACCCCAAAAACACACCCTTAATGTAGCAGCAGGGAGCTCCTATCATGCCGATTTGATAATGTTGTACATTATGATGGTGGTTGTATGCATATTTATTTGTGTAGTGCGACGGGAAATAAGAAAGGAACTGGTTTGGAAAATAATTCTAAAAAACAAATCTTGCTAATAAAGATGACATGCACTGCTGTATCTATTTTCATTGATTGTTGTTAAATTCGTTTTAATGTATTATGTATAAAAAGTTCAACTCTTATTTTTCAGGTTTGCTGGTGGCAGTACAGACTTGTGCATGTTCCAACAAAAAAGGACTGTTGTTTGGAGTCGTAGTAGTGCACTAATACGTTCTTCTGCTTGTGTATTCGAGTTGTCTGCTCAGTGTCTGATGTATAAGTGTGAGAATTTTACTATGGCTGTTCAGCTAGTGATAGGTATATCTTGTAATCAAATTCCCTAGCATAATGCGGTTGGAACATTTAGTTTATTGCTATTGCTTTCTTTATGACTTATACATGTTCCTATGACTATGAGATTATGCAACTCCCGAATACCGGAGGAACACTTTATGTGCTACCAAACGTCACAACATAACTGGGTGATTATAAAGGTGCTCTACAGGTGTCTCCGATGGTACTTGTTGAGTTGGCATAGATCAAGATCAGGATTTGTCACTCCGATTGTCGGAGAGGTATCTCTAGGCCCTCTCGGTAATACACATCACTATAAGCCTTGCAAGCATGATAATTAATGAGTTAGTTACAGGATGATGTATTACGGAACGAGTAAAGAGACTTGCTGGTAACGAGATTGAACTAGGTATTGGGATACCGATGATCGAATCTCGGGCAAGTAGCATACCGATGACAAAGAGAACAACGTATAGTGTTGTGCGGTTTGACCGATAAAGATCTTCGTAGAATATGTAGGAACCAATATGAGCATCCAGGTTCCTCTATTGGTTATTGACCGGAGACATGTCTCGGTCATGTCTACATAGTTCTCGAACCCGTAGGGTCCGCACGCTTAAAGTTCTGTGACGATCGATTTTATGAGTTTATATGTTTTTATGTACCGAAGGTAGTTCGGAGTCTCGGATTTGATCACGGACGTGACGAGGAGTCTCAAAATGGTCGAGACATAAAGATTGATATATTGAAAGCCTACATTTGGACATCGGAATAGTTCCGGGTGAAATCGGGATTTTACGGGAGTACCGGAGGGGTTACCGGAACCCCCCGGGGGCTAATGGGCCTTGTTGGGCCATAAGGGAAAGAGAGAGAGGGGCAGGCCTAGGGCAGGCAGCGCGCCCCCTTCCCCCTGTCCGAATTGTACTAGGAGAAGGTGGGGCGCCGCCCCCCCTTTCCTTCTCTTTCTCTCCCTGCCTTTCCCCCTCGTAGTAGGAGTAGGAAAGGGAGGAATCCTACTCCTACTAGGAGGAAGATTCCTCCTCCTAGGCGCGCCAACAGGGGCCGGCCGGCCTCCCCCTTGCTCCTTTATATACAGGGGCAGGGGGGCACCTCTAGACACACAAGTTGGTCACAAAGATCTCTCCCAGCCGTGTGCGGTGCCCCCCTCCACCATAATCAACCTCGATCATACTGTAGCGGTGTTTAGGCGAAGTCCTGCTGCGGTAACTTCATCAACATCGTCACCACGCCGTCGTGCTGACGAAACTCTTCCCCGAGCTCTACTGGATCGTGAGTTCGTGGGACGTCACCGAGCTGAAAGTGTGCTGAACGCGGAGGTGACGTACGTTCGGTACTAAGGATCAGTCGATCGTGGAGACGTACGACTACATCAACCGTGTTGTCATAATGCTTCCGCTTAACGGTCTACGAGGGTACGTGGACAACACTCTCCCATCTTGTTGCTATGCATCACCATGATTCTGTGTGTGCGTAGGAGAATTTTTGAAATTACTACGTTCCCCAACAGTGGCATCCGAGCCTGGTTTTATGCGTAGATGTTATATGCACGAGTAGAACACAAGTGAATTGTGGGCGATACAAGTCATACTGCTTACCAGCATGTTATACTTTGGTTCCGTGGTATTGTTGGATGAAGCGGCCCGGATCGACATTACGCGTACGCTTATGCGAGACTAGTTCTACCGACGTGCTTTGCACACAGGTGGCTGGCGGGTGTCAGTTTCTCCAACTTTAGTTGAACCGAGTGTGGCTACGCCCGGTCCTTGAGAAGGTTAAAACATCACTAACTTGACGAACTATCGTTGTGGTTTTGATGCGTAGGTAAGAACGGTTCTTGCTCAGCCCGTAGCAGCCACGTAAAACTTGCAACAACAAAGTAGAGGACGTCTAACTTGTTTTTGCAGGGCATGTTGTGATGTGATATGGTCAAGACGTGATGAGATATAAATTGTTGTATGAGGTGATCATGTTTTGTTAAAGTTATCGGCAACTGACATGAGCCTTACACTACTAGGAAAAGGGCTATAGATGGAATTGACACTAATGGCGCACCAGACATGTAGTGCGCCATTACTATATACTAATGGCGCACCATGTGTTGGTACACCATTAGTGTCCAAATACTAATGGCGCACCACATCCGCCGGTGCGCCATTAGTAATTTTTTTTAATTTTTTCAAAACTACTAATGGCGCACCGTGGGAGTGGTGCGCCATTACTAATTCAACTAGTAATGGCGCACCACATCCACGGTGCGCCATTAGTAAAAAAAATTTAATTTTTTTTGTCAAAACTACTAATGGCGCACCGTGGGAGTGGTGCGGCATTACTAGTTGAACTAGTAATGGCGCACCATGCCACGGTGCGCCATTAGTAACTTGGCCACCACTTCCACCGAATGCACA
>NC_041392.1:652539718-652540555 GCF_002162155.2 Triticum dicoccoides
CTTTTCAGTTTTAAAAAAATAAAAGAAAATGATGAAAATGTCAAAAAATAAAAGAAAATAAGTTTCCCATGTGATATGTGGTCTAGTTGTTGGAAAAATTTGCAAATATGAATTTCGACTTCATTTGCAAAATCTCTCGAGAATTTGTAAAAATGGGCATAACTTTTGCATACTAACTCGGATGAAAAAGTTTTTTATATGAAAAATCATCTACTCGAAAAGTTACATCCGAATTTAATCGAGGGAACCCCGTTAAACATTTTCAAAATCCTCAAAAACCTAACAGAAAAAAAGATACGGGGCTTTTAAAATCTGGAGAGGCAAAAAAATTCAAAAAAATTCAAACTCACTAATGGCGCACCTGCCCACGGTGCGCCATTAGTATCTTCCCGCCTTCAAAATTTAAAATAAGTCAAAAAATTAAAAAAAGTTACTAATGGCGCACCTGCCCATGGTGCGCCATTAGTATCTTCCCGCCTTCAAAATTCAAAATTAGTCAAAAAAATAAAAAAAGTTACTAATGGCGCACCGGCCCATGGTGCGCCATTAGTATCTTCCCGCCTTCAAAATTCAAAATAAGTCAAAAAAATAAAAATAAAAAGTTACTAATGGCGCACCTACCCACGGTGCGCCATTACTATGTCGTATATATGGCTGGGCGCACCTCCTCCACTCCACCTCTCCTCCACTCCATCTCCTCCTCTCCTCTCCTCCACTCCATCTCCTCCTCTCCTCTCCTCCACTCCTTCTCCTCCTCTCCGGCGACCTCCTTCTCCTCTCCGGCGACCTCCTCCTCCTCTCCGGCGACCTCCTCCTCCTCTCTGGCGACCTCCTCCT
>NC_041392.1:652540798-652578886 GCF_002162155.2 Triticum dicoccoides
ATTCCCTCATGGTTTCTCCTTCATCCTCTCCGATGCTTCGGTGAACTCCTCTCCGGCGACCTCCTCCTCCACTCCGGCGATGTAGGGGAGCGCCTCTCCGGTGACCTCCTCCTCCTCCTCCTCTCCGGCGAACTCCTCTCCGGCAAAAGAACACGAAAAAGAACGTACAAGATCCAAAAACAGGAACAAAATTTGAAATAATATCGTGCCAAAAAACGAGCAAAAAAACTAGCAAAAAATGGGCAAAAAAATCACGATCCAGATCCAAATTCAAAATTCAAAAATAGCAATGGCGCACCGTGGGGGTTAGACGGTGCGCCACTACTATTTTCCCGCCTTCAAAATTCAAAAATACTAATGGTGCACCGTGGCCTATACTAATGGTGCACCAGTGGCCTATACTAATGGCGCACCAGTGGTGCGCCATTAGTATACCAGATACTAATGGCGCATCAGTGGTGCGCCATTAGTAAAAATTACTAATGGCGTGCTAGTAATGGCGCACCAGTGATGCGCCATTAGTAGGCAAAACTGGTGCGCCATTAGTAGGCCTTTTCCTAGTAGTGTTATGGTTGTCTCTTTATTGCATAAGATGCAAGTGCCAAATAATTGCTTACTTTATCGCTATGCGATAGCAATAGTTGCAAGAGCAATAGTTGGCGAGACGACCATGTGACGACACATTGATATAGATTAAAATGATGGAGATCATGGTGTCATGCCGGTGAGATGATTTGGAGATGGAGATCAAAAGCATAAGATAATGATGGCCATATCATGTCACATATTTTGATTGCATGTGATGTTTATTTTTTATGCATCTTATTTTGCTTAGTTCGACGGTAGCTTTATAGGATGATCCCTTACTAAAATTTCAAGGTATAAGTATTGTCCTTGAGTATGCACCGTTGCCAAAGTTCATCGTGCCGAGACACCACGTGATGATCAGGTGTGATAAGCTCAACGTTCATCTACAACGGGTGTAAGACAGTTTTGCACACGCAGAATACTCGGGTTAAACTTGACGAGCCTAACATATGCAGATATGGCCTTGGAACACTGGAGACCGAAAGGTCGAGCGTGAATCATATAGTAGATATGATCAACATAGTGATGTTCACCATTGAAAACTACTCCATCTCACGTGATGATCGGACATGGTTTAGTTGATTTGGATCACGTGATCATTTAGATGACTAGAGGGATGTCTATCTAAGTGGGAGTTGTTAAGTAATATCATTAATTGAACTTTAATTTATCATGAACTTAGTCCTGATAGTATTTGCATAACTATGTTGTAGATCAATAGCTCACGATGTTGCTCCCCGTTTATTTTGATATGTTCCTAGAGAAAAATTATGTTGAAAAATGTTAGTAGCAATGATGCGGACTAGCTCCGTAATCTGAGGTTTATCCTCATTGCTGCACAAAAGAATTATGTCCTTGATGCACCGCTAGGTGACAGGCCGATTGCAGGAGCAAAAACAGACATTATGAACGTTTGGCAACCTCGATATGATGACTACTTGATAGTTTAGTGCACCATGTTTTACCGCTTAGAATCGGGGCTTCAAAGACGTTTTTGAAACGGTGATGTCTACTACACAACCTTCTTCTTGTAGACGTTGTTGGGTCTCCAAGTGTAGAGGTTTGTAGGACAGTAGCAAATTTCCCTCAAGTGGATGACCTAAGGTTTGTCAATCCGTAGGAGGTGTAGGATGAAGATGGTCTCTCTCAAGCAACCCTGCAACCAAATAACAAAGAGTCTCTTGTGTCCCCAACACACCCAATACAATGGTAAATTGTATAGGTGCACTAGTTCGATGAAGAGATGGTGATATAAGTGGTATATGGATGGTGGATAAAGGTTTTTGTAATCTGAAAATATAAAAACAGCAATGTAACTAATGATAAAAGTGAGCAAAAACGGTATTGCAATGCGTTGAAACAAGGCCTAGGGTTCATACTTTCACTAGTGCAAGTTCCCTCAACAATAATAACATAATTGGATCATATAACTATCCCTCAACATGCAACAAAGAGTCACTCCAAAGTCACTAATAGCGGAGAACAAATGAAGAGATTATGGTAGGGTATGAAACCACCTCAAAGTTATTCTTTCCAATCAATCTGTTGGGCTATTCCTATAAGTGTCACAAACAACCCTAGAGTTCGTACTAGAATAACACCTTAAGACACAAATAAACTAAAACCCTAATGTCACCTAGATACTCTAATGTCACCTCAAGTATCCATGGGTATGATTATACGATATGCATCACACAATCTCAGATTCATCTATTCAACCAACACAAAGAACTTCAAAGAGTGCCCCAAAGATTCTACCGGAGAGTCAAGACGAAAACGTGTGCCAACCCCTATGCATTGGTTCATGGGCGGAACCCGCAAGTTGATCACCAAAACATACATCAAGTGGATCAATAGAATACCCCATTGTCACCACGGGTATCCCACGCAAGACATACATCAAGTGTTCTCAAATCCTTGAAGACTCAATCCGATAAGATAACTTCATAGAGAAAACTCAATCCATTACAAGAGAGTAGAGGGGGGAATAAATATCATAGGATCCAAATATAATAGCAAAGTTCGCGATACATCAAGATCGTATCACCTCAAGAACACGAGAGAGAGATCAAACACATAGCTACTGGTACATACCCTCAGCCCCGAGGGAGAACTACTCCATCCTCGTCATGCAGAGCACCGGGATGATGAATATGGCCACCGGGGAGGGATTCCCCCTCCGGCAGGGTGCTGGAACGGGTCTAGATTAGTTTTCAGTGGCTACTGAGGCTTCTGGTGGCGGAACTCCCGATCTATTGTGCTCCTCGAAGTTTTTACGGTATATGGGTATATATGGGAGGAAGAAGTACGTCGGTGGATCTCCGGGCTGTCCACGAGGCAAGGGGCACGCCCAGGGGGGTGGGCGCGCCCCCCAACCTCGTGGGCAGCCCGGGACTCTCCTGGTCCACCTCTGATACTCTGTGGGCTTCTTCTGGTCCAAAAATAAGTTCTGTGAAGATTCAGGTCAATTGGACTCCGTTCGATTTTCCTTTTCTGCGATACTCTAAAATAAGGAAAAAAACAGAAACTGTCACTGGGCTCTGGGTTAATAGGTTAGTCCCAAAAATAATATAAAAGTGTATAATAAAGCCCATAAACATCCAAAACAGATAATATAATAGCATGGAACAATCAAAAATTATAGATACGTTGGAGACGTATCAAACGCCACAGAGCATATGAGATGTTCCAAGAGTTGAAATTGGTATTTCATACTCATGCCCATGTCGAGAGGTATGAGACCTCTGACATTACTTTGCCTACAAGATGGAGGAGAATAGCTCAACCAGTAAGCATGTGCTCAGATTGTCTGAGTACTACAATCACTTGAATCAAGTGGGAGTTAATCTTCCAGATAATATAGTGATTGACAGAGTTCTCTAGTCACTATCACCAAGTTGCTAGAACTTCGTGATGAACTATAATATGCAAGGGATAACGGAAACGATTCCCAAGCTCTTCGTGATGCTGAAATCGATGAAGGTAGAAATCAAGAAAAGCATCAAGTGTTAATGGTTAACAAAACCACTAGTTTCAAGAAAAGGGCAAAGGGAAGAAGGGGAACTTCAAGAAGAACGGCAAGCAAGTTGCTGCTCAAGTGAAGAAGCCCAAGTCTAGACCTAAGCTTGAGACTAAGTGCTTCTACTGCAAAGGGACTGGTCACTGGAAGCAGAACTGCCCCAAGTATTTGGCGGATAAGAAGGATGGCAAAGTGAACAATGCTATATTTGATATACATGTTATTGATGTGTACTTTACTAGTGTTTATAGCAACCCCTCAGTATTTGATACTAGTTCAGTTGCTAAGATTAGTAACTCGAAACGGGAGTTGCAGAATGAACAAGAGACTAGTTAAGGGTGAAGTGACGATGTGTGTTGGAAGTGGTTCCAAGATTGATATGATCATCGTCGCACACTCCCTATACTTTCGGGATTAGTGTTGAACCTAAATAAGTGTTATTTGGTGTTTGCGTTGAGCATGAATATGATTCGATCATGTTTATTGCAATACGGTTATTCATTTAAGTTAGAGAATAATTGTTGTTCTGTTTACTGATACGTCCATTTTGCATCATGCTTTTATATCGATTTTGTCACAATACTTATGTCTATTCTCTCTTATTTTACAAGGTTTACATAAGGAGGTAGAATGCCGGCAGCTAGAATTCTGGGCTGGAAAAGGAGCAAATATTAGAGACATATTTTGCACAACTCCAAAAGTCCTGAAACTCCATGGAATACCTTATAATAAATAATAAAAAATCCTCGCCAAAGATGAAGACCAAGGGGCCCACACCCTGCTCACGAGGGTGGGCCCCCCCTAGGGCGCGTCCCTACCTCGTGGGCCCCCTGGTGGCTCTCCGATGACCATCTTCTCCTATATGAAGTATTTTGTAGGGAAAAAATAAGAAGCAACCTTTCGGGACGAAACTCCGCCGCCACGAGGCAGAACCTTGGCAGATCCAATCAAGAGCTCCGGCAGAGCTGTTCTGTCGGGGAAACTTCCCTCTCGGAGGGGGAAATCATCGCCATCGTCATCACCAACGCTCCTCTCATCGGGAGAGGGCAATCTCCATCAACATCTTCATCAGCACCATCCCATCTCAAAACCCTAGTTCATCTCTTGTATCCAATTCTTGTCTCCAAGTTCGGGATTGGTGCTAGTACGTTGCTAGTAGTGTTAATTACTCATTGTAGTTGATGCTAGTTGGTTTAATTGGTGGAAGATCATATGTTCAGATCCTTTATGCATATTATTACCCCTATCATTATGAACATGAATATGCTTTGTGAGTAGTTACTTTTGTTCCTGAGGACAAGGGAGAAGTCTTGCTATTAGTAGTCATGTGAATTTGGTATTCGTTCGATATTTTGATAAGATGTATGTTGTCTAGCCTCTAGTGGTGTTATGTGAACGTCGACTACATAACACTTCACCATTATTTGGGCCTAGAGGAAGGCATTGGGAAGTAATAAGTAGATGATGGGTTGCTAGAGTGACCGAAGCTTAAACCCTAGTTTATGCGTTGCTTCGTAAGGGGCTGATTTGGATCCATATGTTTCATGCTATGGTTAGGTTTACCTTAATACTTCTTTTGTAGTGCGGATGCTTGCAATAGAGGTTAATCATAAGTGGGATGCTTGTTCAAGTAAGGACAGCACCCAAGCACCGGTCCACCCACATATCAAATTATCAAAGTACCGAACGCGAATCATAAGAACGTGATGAAAACTAGCTTGACGATATTCCCATGTGTCCTTGGGAGCGCTTTTCCTTATATAAGAGTTTGTCCAGGCTTGTCCTTTGCTACAAAAAGGATAGGGCCACCTTGCTGCACTTTATTTACTTTTGTTAGTTGTTGCTCGTTACAAATTATCTCACCACAAAACTATCTGTTACCACTTATTTCAGTACTTTTAGAAAATATCTTGCTGAAAACCGTTTATCATTTCCTTCTGCTCCTCGTTGGGTTCGACACTCTTACTTATCGAAAGGACTACGATAGATCCCCTATACTTGTGGGTCATCAAGACTCTTTTCTGGCGCCGTTGCCGGGGAGTGAAGCGCCTTTGGTAGGTGGAATTTGGTAAGGAAAAATTTATATAGTGTGCTGAAATTTACTGTCACTTGTTACTATGGAAAGTAATCCTCTGAGGGGCTTGTTCGGGGTATCTTCACCCCGACCAGTAGAGCATAGAGTTGCTCCTCAACCTACTGAACCTATTGAAAATGAAATTCCTTCTGAGTATCCTTCGAGTATGATAGAAAAACTGCTAGCTAACCCTTTTACAGGAGATGGAACAAAGCATCCTGATGAACACCTAATATATGTGGATGAAGTTTGTGGATTATTTAAGCTTGCAGGTATACCCGATGATGTTGTTAAGAGGAACGTCTTCCCTTTATCTTTGAAGGGAGACGCATTGACATGGTATAGGCTATGTGATGATATGGGATCATGGAACTATAGTAGATTGAAATTGGAATTTCATCAAAAGTATTACCCTATGCATCTTGTTCATCGTGATCGCAATTTTATATATATATATATATATATATATATATATATATATATATATAATTTTTGGCCTCGCGAAGGAGAAAGCATCGCTCAAGCTTGGGGGAGGCTTAAATCAATGTTATATTCATGCCCCAATCATGATCTTCCAAGAGAAACAATTCTTCAAAAAAATTATGCTCGGCTTTCTGAAAATAATCGCACCATGCTCGATACTTCTTGTGCTAGCTCTTTTATGATGAAGACTGTTGGATTTAGATGGGATTTATTGGATAGAATTAAACTAAACTCTGAAGATTGGGACCTCGACAAAGGTAAGGAGTCAGGTATGACACCTAAGTTTGATTGTGTTAAATCTTTTATGGATACCGATATTTTCCGTAAGTTTAGCACTAAATATGGACTTGATTCTGAGATAATAGCTTCTTTCTGTGAATCTTTTGCTACTTATGTTGATCTCCCTAAGGAGAAGTGGTTTAAATATCATCCTCCCATAGAAGTAAAAGTAGTTGCACCTATTAAAGTTGAAGAAAAGGCTGTCACTTATAATGATCCGATTGTTCCTACTTGTTATGTTGAGAAACCACCTTTCCCTGTTAGGATAAAGGATCATGCTAAAGCTTCAACTATGGTTCATAAAAGCAATATTAAAACATATACACCTCCTGAGAAAGTTAAAGTTGAACCTAATATTGCTATTGTTAAAGATCTCTTTTCTGATAATATAGATGGGCATGTTATTTATTTCTATGATGAAACTGCTAGAATTGCTAAACCCCGTGATACAGATAAACCTAGACCTGTGATAGGCATGCCTGTTATTTCTGTTAAAATAGGAGATCATTGTTATCATGACTTATGTGATATGGGTGCTAGTGCTAGTGAAATACCTATTGACTTATACAAAGAAATTATGCATGACATTGCACCTGTTGAGTTAGAAGAAATTGATGTTACTATTAAACTTGCTAATAGAGATACTATTTCACCAATGGGAATTGTTAGAGATGTTGAAGTCTTGTGTGGGAAAACTAAATATCCTGCTGATTTTCTTGTTCTTGGTTCCCCACAAGATAGCTTTTGTCCCATTATATTTGGTAGACCCTTCTTAAATATTGTTAATGCTAACATAGATTTGTTGGGTTTCGTGGTAATTTCAAAAATTTCCTACGCGCACACAGGATCATGTGATGCATAGCAACGAGGGGGAGAGTGTTGTCTACGTACCCAACGCAGACCGACTGCGGAAGCGATAACACGACGTAGAGGAAGTAGTCGTACGTCTTCACGATCCAACCGATCAAGCACCGAAACTACGGCACCTCCGAGTTCGAGCACACGTTCAGCCCGATGACGATCCCCGGACTCCGATCCAGCAAAGTGTCGGGGAAGAGTTTCGTCAGCACGACGGCGTGGTGACGATCTTGATGAACTACAGCAGCAGGGCTTCGCCTAAACTCCGCTACAGTATTATCGAGGAATATGGTGGCAGGGGGCACCGCACACGGCTAAGGAATCGATCACGTGGATCAACTTGTGTCAACTTGTGTGTTTAGAGGTGCCCCTGCCTCCGTATATAAAGGATGGAGGAGGAGGAGGCCGGCCAAGGCAAAGGTGCGGCCAGGATAGGGAGTCCTACTAGGATTCCAAGTCCTAGTAGGAGTCCACCAAGAGGGGAGGAAGGGAGAAGGAATAGGAGGAGAAGGAGAGGTGGCCGGCCCCCTTTTCCCTAGTCCAATTCGGACCAAAGGGGAGGGGGGGCGGAGCAGCCTTTTTCCTCTTCCCACTAAAGCCCATCAAGGCCCATTACTTCTCCCGTAACTACCCGGTACTCCGAAAAATACCCGAATCACTCGGAACCTTTCCGATGTCCGAATATAGTCGTCCAATATATCGATCTTTACGTCTCGACCATTTCGAGACTCCTCGTCATGTCCCCGATCTCATCCGGGACTCCGAACTCCTTCGGTACATCAAAATGCATAAACTCATAATATAACTGTCATCGTAACCTTAAGCGTGCGGACCCTACGGGTTCGAGAACAATGTAGACATGACCGAGACATGTCTCCGGTCAATAACCAATAGCGGGACCTGGATGCCCATATTGGCTCCTACATATTCTACGAAGATCTTTATCGGTCAGACCGCATAACAACATACGTTGTTCCCTTTGTCATCGGTATGTTACTTGCCCGAGATTTGATCGTCGGTATCCAATACCTAGTTCAATCTCGTTACCAGCAAGTCTCTTTACTCGTTCCGTAATACATCATCTCACAACTAACATATTAGTTGCAGTGCTTGCAAGGCTTATGTGATGTGCATTACCGAGAGGGCCCAGAGATACCTCTCCGACAATCGGAGTGACAAATCCTAATCTCGAAATACGCCAACCCAACATCGACCATTGGAGACACCTGTAGTACTCCTTTATAATCACCCATTTACGTTGTGACGTTTGGTAGTACCCAAAGTGTTCCTCCGGTAAACGGGAGTTGCATAATCTCATAGTCATAGGAACATGTATAAGTCATGAAGAAAGCAATAGCAACATACTAAACGATCAGGTGCTAAGCTAATGGAATGGGTCATGTCAATCAGATCATTCTACTAATGATGTGACCTCGTTAATCAAATAACAACTCATTGTTCATGGTTAGGAAACATAACCATCTTTGATTAACGAGCTAGTCAAGTAGAGGCATACTAGTGACACTCTGTTTGTCTATGTATTCACACATGTATTATGTTTCCGGTTAATACATTTCTAGCATGAATAATAAACATTTATCATGATATAAGGAAATAAATAATAACTTTATTATTGCCTCTAGGGCATATTTCCTTCAGTCTCCCACTTGCACTAGAGTCAATAATCTAGTTCACATCGCCATGTGATTTAACAGCAATAGTTCATATCACCATGTGATTAACACCCATAGTTCACATCGCTATGTAACCAACACCCAAAGGGTTTACTAGATTCAGTAATCTAGTTTACATCGCTATGTGATTAACACCCAAAGAGTACTAAGGTGTGATCATGTTTTGCTCGTGAGAGAAGCTTAGTCAACGGGTCTGTCATATTCAGAGCCGTATGTATTTTGCAAATATCCTATGTCTACAATGCTCTGTGCGGAGCTACTCTAGCTAATTGCTCCCACTTTCAATATGTATCCAGATTGAGACTTAGAGTCATCTGGATCAGTGTAAAAGTTTGCACTGATGTAACTTTTACAACAAACTCTTTTATCACCTCCATAATCGAGAAACATCTCCTTATTCCTTACTAAGGATATTCTTGACCAATGTCCAGTGATCTACTCCTAGATCACTATTGTACTCCCTTGCCAAATACAGAGCAAGGTATACAATAGGTCTGGTACATAGCATAGCATACTTTATAGAACCTATGACTGAGGCATAGGGAATGACTTTTCATTCTCTTTCTATTTTCTGCTGTGATCGGGATTTGAGTCTTACTCAATTTCATACCTTTGCAACACAGGCAAGAACTCTTTCTTTAACTGTTCCATTTTGAACTATTTCAAAATCTTGCCAAGGTATGTAGTCATTGAAAATCTTATCAAGTGTCTTGATCTATCTCAATAGATCTTGATTCTCAATATATAAGTAGCTTTTACTGAGGTCTTTTCTTGAAAAACTTTTATTCAAGTATCCCTTTATGCTATCCAGAAATTCTATATCATTTCTAATCAATAATATGTCATCCACATATAATATCAGAAATGCTACAGAGCTCCCACTCACTTTCTTGTAAATACAGGCTTCTCCAAAAGTCTGTATAAAACCAAATGCTTTGATCACACTATCAAAACGTTTATTCCAACTCTGAGAGGCTTACACCAGTCCATAAATGGATCGCTGGAGCTTGCACACTTTGTTAGCTCCCTTTGGATTGACAAAACCTTCTGGTTGCATCATATACAACTCTTCTTTAATAAATCCATTAAGGAATGCAGTTTTGTTTATCCATTTGCCAGATTTCATAAAATGCGGCAATTGCTAACATGATTCGGACAGACTTTTAAGCATCGATACGAGCAAGAAAATCTCATCGTATTCAACACCTTGAACTTTGTCAAAAACCTTTTTCGACAAGTCTAGCTTTGTAGATAGTAACACTTCTATCAACGTCTGTCTTCCTCTTGAAGATCCATTTATTCTTAATGACTCACCGATCATCGGGCAAGTCAATCAAAGTCTACACTTTGTTCTCATACATGGATCATATCTCAGATTTCATGGCCTCAAGCCATTTCATGGAATCTGGGCTCATCATTGCTTCCTCATAGTTCGTAGGTTCATCATGGTCTAGTAACATGACTTCCAGAACATGATTACCGTACCACTCTGGTGCGGATCTTACTCTGGAAGACCTACGAGGTTTGGTAGTAACTTGATCTGAAGTTTGATGATCATCATCATTAACTTCCTCACTTATTGGTGTAGGAATCACTGGAACTGATTTCTGTGATGAACTACTTTCCAATAAGGGAGAAGGTATAATTACCTCATCAAGTTCTACTCTCCTCCCACTCACTTCTTTCGAGAGAAACTCCTTCTCTGGAAAGGATCCATTTTAGCAACGAATGTCTTGCCTTCGGATCTGTGATAGAAGGTGTACCCAACAATTTCCTTTGGGTATGAAGACGCACTTCTCCGATTTGGGTTCGAGCTTATCAGGATGAAACTTTTTCACATAAGCATCGCAGCCCCAAACTTTAAGAAACAACAGGTTAGGTTTACTGCTAAACCATAGTTCATACAGTGTCGTCTCAACGGATTTAGATGGTGCCCTATTTTAAAACGTGAATGCAGCTGTCTCTAATGCATAACCCCAAAACGATAGTGGTAAAGAGATATCATAGATCGCACCATATCAAATAAAGTGCGGTTACGACGTTCGGACACACCATAACGATGTGGTGTTCCAGGTGGCGTGAGCTGTGAAACTATTCCACATTGTTTTAATTGAAGACCAAACTCGTAACTCAAATATTTGTCTTCGCGATCAGATCGTAGAAACTTTATTTTCTTGTTACGATGATTTTTCCACTTCACTCTGAAATTCTTTGAACCTTTCAACTATTTCAGACTTATGTTTCATCAAGTAGATATACCCATATCTGCTCAAATCATCTTGTGAAGGTCAGAAAACAACGATGCTTGCCACGAGCAACAGCACTCATTGGATCGCATACATCGGTATGTATTATTTCCAACAAGTCAGTAACTCGTTCCATTGTTCCGAAGAACGGAGTTTTAGTCATCTTGCCCAAAAGGCACGGTTCGCAAGCATCAAATGATTCATAACCAAGTGATTCCGAAATTCCATCTTTATGGAGTTTCTTCATGCGCTTTACACCGATATGACCCAAACGGCAGTGCCACAAATAAGTTGCACTATCATTATTAACTTTGCATCTTTTGGCATCAATATTATGAATATGTGTATCACTACGATCGAGATCCAATGAACCATTTTCATTGGGTGTGTAACCATATAAGGTTTTATTCATGTAAATAGAACAACAGTTTATTCTCTTACTTAAATGAATAACCGTATTGCAATAAACATGATCAAATCATATTCATGCTCAACACAAACACCAAATAACATTTATTTAGGTTCAACACTAATCCCGAAAGAATAGGGAGTGTGCGATGATGATCATATCAATCTTGAAACTACTTTCAACACACATCATCACTTCACCCTTAACTAGTTTCTGTTTATTCTGCAACTCCCGTTTCGAGTTACTACTCTTAGCAACTGAACCAGTACCAAATACCGAGGGGTTGCTATAAACACTAGTAAAGCACACATCAAACACTTGTATATCAAATATACCCTTTTTCACTTTGCCATCCTTCTTATCCACCAAATATTTAGGGTAGTTCCGCTTCCAGTGACCATTTCCTTTGCAGTGTAAGCACTCAGTTTCAGGCTTTGGTTCAGCTTTGGGCTTCTTCGTGGGAGTGACAACTTGCTTGTCAATCTACTTGAAGTTCCCCTTTCTTTCCCTTTGCCCTTTTCTTGAAACTAGTGATCTTGTCAACCATCAACACTTGATGCTCTTTCTTGATTTCTACCTTCGTTGATTTCAACATCACGAAGAGCTCGGGAATCATTTTCATCATCCCTTGCATACTATAGTTCATCACGAAGTTCTACTAACTTGGTGATGGTGACTAGAGAATTCTGTCAATCACTATCTTATCTGGAAGATTAACTCCCACTTGATTCAAGCGATTGAAGTACCCAGACAATCTGAGCACATGCTCACTAGTTGAGCGATTCTCCTCCATCTTTTAGCTATAGAACTTGTTGGAGACTTCATATCTCTCAACTCGGGTATTTGCTTGAAATATTAACTTCAATTCCTAGAACATCTCATATGGTCCATGACGTTCAAAACGTCTTTGAAGTCCCGATTCTAAGCCGTTAAGCATGGTGCACTAAACTATCAAGTAGTCATCATATTGAGCTAGCCAGACGTTCATAACTTCTGCATCTGCTCCTGCAATAGGTCTGTCACCTAGCGGTGCATTAAGGACATAATTCTTCTGTGCAGCAATGAGGATTTAACCTCGGATCAAATCCGCAACATTGCTACTAACATTTTTCAACACAATTTTCTCTAGGAACATATCAAAATAAACACAGGGAAGCAACAACGCGAGCTATTGATCTACAACATGATTTGCAAAATACTACCAGGACTAAGTTCATGATAAATTTAAGTTCAATTTAATCATATTACTTAAGAACTCCCACTTAGATAGACATCCCTCTAATCCTCTAAGTGATCACGTGATCCAAATCAACTAAACCATGTCCGATCATCACGTGAGATGGAGTAGTTTCATCGGTGAACATCATTATGTTGATCATATCTACTATATGATTCACGCTCGACCTTTCGGTCTCCGTGTTCCGAGGCCATATCTGCATATGCTAGGCTCGTCAAGTTTAACCTGAGTATTCTGCGTGCGCAACTGTTTTGCACCCGTTGTATTTGAACGTAGAGCCTATCACACCCGATCATCACGTGGTGTCTCAGCACGAAGAACTTTTGCAACGGTGCATACTCAGGGAGAACACTTCTTGATAATTTAGTGAGAGATCATCTTATAATGCTACCGTCAATCAAAGCAAGATAAGATGCATAAAAAGATAAACATCACATGCAATCAATATAAGTGATATGATATGGCCATCATTATCTTGTGCTTGTGATCTCCATCTCCGAAGCACCGTCATGATCACCATCTTCACCGGCGCGACACCTTGATCTCCATCGTAGCATCATTGTCGTCTCGCCAATCTTATGCTTCCACGACTATCACTACCGTTTAGTAATAAAGTAAAGCATTACATCGCGATTGCATTGCATACAATAAATCGACAACCATATGGCTCCTGCCAGTTGCCGATAACTTGGTTACAAAACATGATCATCTCATACAATAAAATTCAGCATCATGCCTTGACCATATCACATCACAACATGCCCTGCAAAAACAAGTTAGACGTCCTCTACTTTGTTGTTGCATGTTTTACGTGGCTGCTACGGGCTTAAGTAAGAACCAATCTCACCTACGCATCAAAACCACAACGATAGTTTGTCAAATAGACTCCGTTTTAACCTTCGCAAGGACCGGGCGTAGCCATACTTGGTTCAACTAAAGTTGGAGAGGCAGTCGCCCGCAAGCCATCTCTGTGCAAAGCACGTCGAGGGAACCGGTCTCGCGTAAGCGTACGCGTAAGGTTGGTCCGGGTCGTCTCGTCCAACAATACCGCCGAACCAAAGTATGACATGCTGGTAGGCAGTATGACTTGTATCGTCCACAACTCACTTGTGTTCTACTCGTGCATATAACATCAACATAAATAACCTAGGCTCGGATGCCACTGTTGGGTTTCGTGGTAATTTCAAAAATTTCCTACGCGCACACAGGATCATGTGATGCATAGCAACGAGGGGGAGAGTGTTGTCTACGTACCCAACGCAGACCGACTGCGGAAGCGATAACACGACGTAGAGGAAGTAGTCGTACGTCTTCACGATCCAACCGATCAAGCACCGAAACTACGGCACCTCCGAGTTCGAGCACACGTTCAGCCCGATGACGATCCCCGGACTCCGATCCAGCAAAGTGTCGGGGAAGAGTTTCGTCAGCACGACGGCGTGGTGACGATCTTGATGAACTACAGCAGCAGGGCTTCGCCTAAACTCCGCTACAGTATTATCGAGGAATATGGTGGCAGGGGGCACCGCACACGGCTAAGGAATCGATCACGTGGATCAACTTGTGTCAACTTGTGTGTTTAGAGGTGCCCCTGCCTCCGTATATAAAGGATGGAGGAGGAGGAGGCCGGCCAAGGCAAAGGTGCGGCCAGGATAGGGAGTCCTACTAGGATTCCAAGTCCTAGTAGGAGTCCACCAAGAGGGGAGGAAGGGAGAAGGAATAGGAGGAGAAGGAGAGGTGGCCGGCCCCCTTTTCCCTAGTCCAATTCGGACCAAAGGGGAGGGGGGGCGGAGCAGCCTTTTTCCTCTTCCCACTAAAGCCCATCAAGGCCCATTACTTCTCCCGTAACTACCCGGTACTCCGAAAAATACCCGAATCACTCGGAACCTTTCCGATGTCCGAATATAGTCGTCCAATATATCGATCTTTACGTCTCGACCATTTCGAGACTCCTCGTCATGTCCCCGATCTCATCCGGGACTCCGAACTCCTTCGGTACATCAAAATGCATAAACTCATAATATAACTGTCATCGTAACCTTAAGCGTGCGGACCCTACGGGTTCGAGAACAATGTAGACATGACCGAGACATGTCTCCGGTCAATAACCAATAGCGGGACCTGGATGCCCATATTGGCTCCTACATATTCTACGAAGATCTTTATCGGTCAGACCGCATAACAACATACGTTGTTCCCTTTGTCATCGGTATGTTACTTGCCCGAGATTTGATCGTCGGTATCCAATACCTAGTTCAATCTCGTTACCGGCAAGTCTCTTTACTCGTTCCGTAATACATCATCTCACAACTAACATATTAGTTGCAGTGCTTGCAAGGCTTATGTGATGTGCATTACCGAGAGGGCCCAGAGATACCTCTCCGACAATCGGAGTGACAAATCCTAATCTCGAAATACGCCAACCCAACATCGACCATTGGAGACACTTGTAGTACTCCTTTATAATCACCCATTTACGTTGTGACGTTTGGTAGTACCCAAAGTGTTCCTCCGGTAAACGGGAGTTGCATAATCTCATAGTCATAGGAACATGTATAAGTCATGAAGAAAGCAATAGCAACATACTAAACGATCAGGTGCTAAGCTAATGGAATGGGTCATGTCAATCAGATCATTCTACTAATGATGTGACCTCGTTAATCAAATAACAACTCATTGTTCATGGTTAGGAAACATAACCATCTTTGATTAACGAGCTAGTCAAGTAGAGGCATACTAGTGACACTCTGTTTGTCTATGTATTCACACATGTATTATGTTTCCGGTTAATACAATTCTAGCATGAATAATAAACATTTATCATGATATAAGGAAATAAATAATAACTTTATTATTGCCTCTAGGGCATATTTCCTTGAAGATTGCACAAGGGATGTTGTTACTGTCGGCTTAGATGATATGACTCATTAGTTTAATTTCTCTAAATTTAGTAAACAACACCATGAAGAAGAATTGCCTAGTAAGGATGAACTTATTGGTCTTGCTTCTATTGTCGTACCTCCTAATGATCCTTTAGAACAATATTTGCTAGACCACGAGAATGATATGTTTATGAATGAAAGAAGGGAAATAGATAAAATATTATTTAAATAGGAGCCTATTCTGAAACACAATTTGCCTGTTGAAATCCTAGGGGATCCCCCTCTACCTAAGGGTGATCCCGTGTTTGAGCTTAAACCGTTGCCTGATAATCTTAAATATGCTTATCTTGATGAAAAGAAGATATATCCTGTTATTATTAGTGCTAACCTTTCAGAGCATGAAGAAGAAAGATTATTGAAAACTCTGAAGAAGCACCGTGCTGCTATTGGATATACTCTTGATGATCTTAAGGGCATTAGTCCCACTCTATGTCAACATAAAATAAATTTGGAAGCAGATGCCAAACCAGTTTGTGATCCTCAACGATGTCTAAATCCTAAAATGAAAGAAGTGGTAAGAAAAGAAATACTAAAGCTTCTGGAGGCAGGTATAATTTATCCTGTTGCTGATAGTCAGTGGGTAAGTCATGTTCATTGTGTCCCTAAGAAGGGAGGCATTACTGTTGTTCCTAATGATAAAGATGAATTGATTCCACAAAGAATTACTACAAGTTATAGGATGGTAATTGATTTCCGCAAATTAAATAAGGCTACTAAGAAAGATCATTACCCCTTACCTTTTATCGATCAAATTCTAGAAAGATTATGCAAACATACACATTACTGCTTTATAGATGGTTATTCTGGTTTCTCTCAAATACCTGTGTCGGCTAAAGATCAATCAAAGACAACTTTTACATGCCCTTTTGGTACTTTGCTTATAGACGTATGCCTTTTGGTTTATGTAATGCACCTGCTACCTTTCAAAGATGCATGATGGCTATATTCTATGACTTTTGTGAAAAGATTTGTGAGGTTTTCATGGACGATTTTTCTGTTTATGGATCTTCTTTTGATGATTGCTTGAGCAATCTTGATCGAGTTTTGTAGAGATGTGAAGAAACTAATCTTGTCTTGAATTGGTAAAGGTGCCACTTTATGGTTAATGAGGGTATTGTCTTGGGGCATAAAGTTTCTGAAAGAGGTATTGAAGTTGATAAAGCCAAGGTTGATGCTATTGAAAAGATGCCATGCCCCAAGGACATTAAAGGTATAAGAAGTTTCCTTGGTCACGCCGGATTTTATAGGAGGTTCATTAAGGACTTCTAAAAAATTTCTCGGCCTCTGACTAATTTATTACAAAAAGATATACCATTTATCTTTGATGATGATTGTGTCGAAGCATTTGAAATACTTAAGAAAGTATTAGTCTCTGGACCTATTGTTCAGCCACCTGATTGGAATTTACCCTTTGAAATTATGTGTGATGCTAGCGATTATGTTGTAGGTGCTGTTCTAGGGCAAAGAGTTGATAAGAAATTAAATGTTATCCATTATGCTAGTAAGACTCTAGACAATGCTCAAAGAAATTATGCTACTACTGAAAAAGAACTTTTAGCAATTGTATTTGCTTGTGATAAGTTCAGACCTTATATTGTTGATTCTAAAGTAACTATCCACACTGATCATGCTGCTATTAAATATCTTATGGAGAAGAAAGATGCTAAACCTAGACTTATTAGATGGGTTCTATTGCTACAAGAATTTGATTTGCATATTATTGATAGAAAAGGAGCTGAGAACCCCGTTGCAGACAACTTATCTAGGTTAGAGAATGTTCTTGATGACCCACTACCTATTGATGATAGCTTTCCTGATGAACAATTAAATGTCATAAGTACTTCTCGTAGTACCCCTTGGTATGCTGATTATGCTAATTACATAGTTGCTAAATTTATACCACCTAGCTTCACATACCAACAAAAGAAAAAGTTCTTCTATGATTTGAGACATTACTTTTGGGATGACCCACATATTTATAAAGAAGGAGTAGATGGTGTTATTAGACGTTGTGTACCTGAGCATGAACAGGAACAGATCCTACGCAAGTGCCACTCCGAAACTTATGGGGGACACCACGTGGGAGATAGAACTGCACATAAGGTAGTGCAATCCAGTTTTTATTGGCCTAATCTCTTCAAGGATGCCTGTAAGTTTGTCCTATCTTGTGATGAATGTCAAAGAATTGGTAATATTAGTAGACGTCAAGAAATGCCTATGAATTATTCACTTGTTATTGAACCGTTTGATGTTTGGGGCTTTGATTATATGGGACCTTTTCCTGCCTCTAATGTATATACACATATTTTAGTTGCTGTTGATCACGTTACTAAGTGGGTAGAAGCTATTCCAACTAGTAGTGTTGATCATAACACTTCTATTAAAATGCTTAAAGAAGTTATTTTTCTGAGGTTTGGAGTCCCTAGGTATTTAATGACTGACGGTGGTTCACATTTTATTCATGGTGCTTTCCGTAAAATGCTTGCTAAATATGACGCCAATCATAGAATTGCATCTCCATATCACCCACAGTCTAGTGGTCAAGTAGAATTGAGTAATAGAGAACTCAAATTAATTTTGCAAAAGACTGTCAATAGGTCTAGAAAGAATTGGTCCAAGAAACTTGATGATGCATTATGGGCCTATAGAACTGCATATAAAAATCCTATGGGTATGTCTCCGTATAAAATGGTATATGGAAAAGCATGTCACTTACCTCTCGAACTAGAACATAAGGCATATTAGGCTATTAAAGAGCTCAACTATGATTTTAAACTTGCCGGTGAAAAGAGGTTATTTGATATTAGCTCACTTGATGAATGGAGAACCCAAGCTTATGAAAATGCCAAGTTGTTTAAATAAAAGGTTAAAAGATGGCATGACAAAAGGACACAAAAGCGTGAGTTTAATGTAGGTGATTATGTATTGCTATACAACTCTCGTTTAAGATTTTTTGCAGGGAAACTTCTCTCTAAATGGGAAGGCCCCTATGTTATCGAGGAGGTCTATCGTTCCGGTGCCATAAAAATCAACAACTTTGAGGGCACAAATCCGAAGGTGGTAAATGGTCAAAGAATCAAGAATTATATCTCAGGTAATCCCATAAATGTTGAAACCAATATTATTGATACCGTAACCCCGGAGGAGTACATAAGGGACACTTTCCAGAATGTTTCAGACTCCGAAAAGGAATAGGTATGTGGTACGGTAAGTAAACCGACTCCAAAACAATTTTTAAGGCAATATTTCTCTGTTTTGGAATATTTAGAAAAATAGAAAATTAAGTAGCAGTCCGGGAAGGACACGAGGGCCCCACGAGGGTGGAGAGCGTGCCCCCTACCTCGTGAGCTCCTCGTGTGCCTTCCGGACTCCGTTTTCTTGCACGATACGCATTTTGGTCGGCAAAAATTCATTATATAATCTCCCGGGGGTTTTGACTCCCGTATCACGCAAAATTTCCTGTTTTTGTTTCGAGCTGTTTTTTTGATAGATCTAGATTATCATGACGTCCCCAAGTGCTTCCAAGGACAAGTTCTTCGATAAGGTCATCAACCCTTACCTCGCGGAGGTGCTGCAACACCCTCAAACCATTGAGATGCGTGATGGGTTGCTGCACATCCGCGATGCTGAGGGACCAAAGGGAACCGGAAGCGTGGAGACATGGCTCGAAGCAATGGAGCAACAAGTTTTCAAGTGCCAGGGGATGGTGGAGCATGGAATCAACGCTAGCCACACGATGCTCGCGGAGTTCACTAACAACTACAAGACGGATGCCAAGAACACCGAGGAGGCCATCTTCAAGCTACATGAGAGGATCGAGCACCTCCAAGCCCAAATCTATGACCTGCAAAACCAAAACTGTGAGTATGAATATAGATTCAAAAGAATGAGTTTGGCTGCAGATTTGAGGATTCTGGAGACTCGATCAGCCTTCTATGATGGTGAACCTATGCCTTGGAAGATGGATGACAAGCCTGCATCATCAACAACACTTCCACCTTCTTCACCAACCAAGGAGATATAATCACATGGGTATGGGCACTCCCCTTGACAACTGCCAAGCTTGGGGGAGGTGCCCCGGTATCGTATCACAATCACAACTCCTATCTTTACCATTTTCCTTAGTTCAATCCTATTAGTAGTATTTTGATCTAGTAGAATAAAGTTTATGGCATGATCTAGTTGTGAGTTTTGCTTTATTATCCTTCTATGTAATCGAGTCCGTGAGCTATATAATAAATATTAGTGTTGAGTCAAGGGCTTGATTTTCTTGCTATAATCTTGGGTGAATAAAAGAAAAGAGAAAAAGAATAAAAAGAAACAAAAGTTCATATTGATCTTATTGATAGTAATGACTTCACATAGAAAGAGTGTGATGATTAAAAGTTGTTGGGAGTTGGCAGACATAGCTTTGGTCATCATTGCAATTAATAAGAAGTAATAAGGAAAGAGAGGTTTCACATATAAATATACTATTATTGACATCTTTTATGATTGGGAGCACTCATCAAAATATGACATGCTAAAGAGTTGATGTTGGACAAGGAAGACAACATAATGGGTTATGTTTTCTTATATCTGAGATAAAGTATGTTGTCATGGATCATCCAACATGTTGAGCTTGCCTTTCCCCCTCATGCTAGCCAAATCCTCAACACCAAGTAGAGATAATACTTGTGCTTCCAAATATCCTTAAACCAGTTTTGCCATGAGAGTCCACCATATGTACCTATGGATTGAATAAGATCCTTCAAGTAAGTTGTCATCGGTGCAAAGCAAAATTGCTCTCTAAATATGTATGATTGATTGGTGTGGGAGAAATAAGCTTTATACGATCTTGTGATGTGGAAGTAATAAAAGCGACGAACTGCATAATAAAGGTTCATATCACAAGGGGCAATATAAACGTGACGTTCTTTCGCATTAAGATTTTGTACATCCAACCATAAAAGCGCATGGCAATCTCTGCTTCCCTCTGCGAAGGGCCTATATTTTATTATTATCTTCTACCTTATGCAAGAGTCATGGTGATCTTCACCTTTCCTTTTTACATTTTATCCTTTGGCAAGCCCATTGCGTTGGAAAGATCCTGATAGATATATCTAATTGGATGTAGGGGGGATGAGTTATTATTGTTGACATTACCCTCGAGGTAAAAGGTTGTGGGGCGAAACTATAAGCCCCTATCTTTCCCTGTGTCCGATTAAAACTCCGTAACCACAAGTATTGCGCGAGTGTTAGCAATTATGAAAGACTAGACGATAGTTGAGTATGTGGACTTGCTTTTTAGCTCTGACATAGACTCTTTCTGATGTTATGATAAATTGCAATCGCTTCAATGACTGAGGTTATAGTTTGTTAGTTCTCAATAAGGTTTCTAATTCATACTTTTGCATTATCAATAGATCATCACTTGAACATAAGTAATCATATTGAAATATCTATGTATGTTGCTGTTATGAGAATAATCATGATGCCCTCATGTCCATATTTTATTTTTATCGATGCCTCTACCTCTAAACACGGGGACATATTTATTGTTATCGGCTTTCGCTTGAGGACAAGCGAGGTCTAAGCTTGGGGGAGTTGATACGTCCATTTTGCATCATGCTTTTATATCGATATTTATTGCATTATGGGCTGTTATTTCACATTATGTCACAATACTTATGGCTACTCACTCTTATTTTACAACATTTACATAAGGAGGGAGAATGCCGGCAGCTGGAATTCTGGGCTAGAAAAGGAGCAAATATTAGAGACCTATTCTGCACAACTCCAAAAGTCTTGAAACTCCACGGAATACCTTATAATAAATAATGAAAAATCCTCGCCAAAGATGAAGACCAGGGGGCCCACACCCTGCTCACGAGGGTGCCCCCCTTAGGGCGCGCCCCCTACCTCGTGGGCCCCCTGGTGGCTCTCCGATGACCATCTTCTCCTATATGAAGTCTTTCATCGGGAAAAAAATAAGAAGCAACCTTTCGGGACGAAACTCCGCTGCCACGAGGCGGAACCTTGGCAGATCCAATCTAGAGCTCCGGCAGAGCTGTTCTGCCGGGGAAACTTCCCTCCCGGAGGGGGAAATCATCGCCATCGTCATCACCAACGCTCCTCTCATCGGGAGAGGGCAATCTCCATCAACATCTTCATCGGCACCATCTCATCTCAAAACCCTAGTTCATCTCCTGTATCCAATTCTTGTCTCCAAGTCCGGGATTGGTGCTAGTAGGTTGCTAGTAGTGTTAATTACTCCTTGTAGTTGATGCTAGTTGGTTTAATTGGTGGAAGATCATATGTTCAGATCCTTTATGCATACTATTACCCCTCTGATTATGAACATGAATATGCTTTGTGAGTTGTTACGTTTGTTCCGGAGGACAAGGGAGAAGTCTTGCTATTAGTAGTCATGTGAATTTGGTATTCATACGATATTTTGATAAGATGTATGTTGTTTAGCCTCTAGTGGTGTTATGTGAACATCGACTACATAACACTTCACCATTATTTGTGCCCAGAGGAAGGCATTGGGAAGTAATAAGTAGATGATGGGTTGCTAGAGTGACCGAAGCTTAAACCCTAGTTTATGCGTTGCTTCGTAAGGGGCTGATTTGGATCCATATGTTTCATGCTATGGTTAGGTTTACCTTAATACTTTTGTTGTAGTTGCGGATGCTTGCAATAGAGGTTAATCATAAGTGGGATGCTTGTTCAAGTAAGAACAACACCCAACCACCGGTCCACCCACATATCAAATTATCAAAGTACCGAACGCGAATCATATGAACGTGATGAAAACTAGCTTGACGATATTCCCATGTGTCCTCGAGAGCGCTTTTCCTTATATAAGAGTTTGTCCAGGCTTGTCCTTTGCTACAAAAAGGATAGGGCCACCTTGCTGCACTTTATTTACTTTTATTACTTGTTGCTCGTTACAAATTATCTCACCACAAAACTATCTGTTACCACTTATTTCAGTACTTGCAAAGAATACCTTGCTGAAAACCGTTTATCATTTCCTTCTGCTCCTCGTTGGGTTCGACACTCTTACTTATCGAAAGGACTACGATAGATCCCCTATACTTGTGGGTCATCATTTACATGAATAAAACCTTCTATGGTCATACACCCATTGAAAATGGTTTGTTGGATCTCGGTCATAGTGATACACATATTCATAATATTGAAGCCAAAAGATGCAAAGTTAATAATGATAGTGCACCTTATTTGTGGTACTGCCGTTTAGGTCATACTGGTGTAAAGCGCGTGAAGAAACTCCATGCTGATGGGCTTTTGGAATCACTTGATTATGAATCATTTTGATGCTTGCGAACCATGCCTCATGGGCAAGATGACTAAGACTCCGTTCTCCGAAACAATGGAGCGAGCAACTGACTTATTGGAAATAATACATACTGATGTATGCAGTTCGATGAGTGTTGAGGCTCGTGGCAGGTATCATTATTTTCTGACCTTCACACATGATTTGAGCAGATATGGGTATATCTACTTGATGAAACATAAGTCTAAAACATTTGAAAAGTTCAAAGAACTTCAGAGTGAAGTGGAAAATCATCGTGACAAGAAAATAAAGTTTCTACGATCTGATCACAGAGACAAATATTTGAGTTATGAGTTTGGTCTTCAATTAAAATAATGTGGAATAGTTACACAAAATCATGCCACCTGGAACACCACAGCATAATGGTGTGTCCGAACGTCATAACCGTACTATTATTGGATATAGTGCAATCTATGATGTTTCTTACCGATTAACCACTATCGTTTTGTGGTTATGTATTAGAGACAACCGCATTCATGTTAAATAGGGCACCATCAAAATCCGTTGAGACGACATCTTATGAATTGTGGTTTGGAACCAAAGTTGTCGTTTCTTAAAGTTTGGGGCTACGATGCTTATGTGAAAAAGCTTTAACCTGATAAGCTCGAACCCAAATCGGAGAAATGTGTCTTCATAGGATACCCAGAGGAAACTGTTGGGTACACCTTCTATCACAGATCCGAAGGCAAGACATTCGTTGCTAAGCATGGATCCTTTCTAGAGAAGGGGTTTTCTCTCAAAAGAAGTGAGTGGGAGGAAAGTAGAACTTGATGAGGTAACTGTACCTGCTCCCTTATTGGAAAGTAGTTCATCACAGAAATCTGTTTCGCTGACTCCTACACCAATTAGTGAGGAAGCTAATGATAATGATCATGTAACTTCAGATCAAGTTACTACCGAACCTCGTAGGTAAACTAGAGTGAGATCCGCACCAGTGTGGTACGGTAATCCTGTTCCGGAGATCATGTTACTTGACCACGACAAACCTACGAACTATGAGGAAGCGATGATGAGCCTAGATTCCGTGAAATGGCTTGAGGCCATGAAATCTGAGATGGGATCCATGTATGAAAACAAAGTGTGGACTTTGGTTGACTTGCCCGATGATCGGCAAGCCATAGAAAATAAATGGATCTTCAAGAGGAAGACGGACGCTGATAGTAGTCTTACTATCTACAAAGCTAGACTTGTCAAAAATGGTTTTGACAAAGTTCAAGGTGTTGACTGTGATGAGATTTTATCACTCATATCGATGCTTAAAGTCTGTCTGAATCATGTTAGCAATTGCCGCATTTTATGAAATCTGGCAAATGGATAACAAAACTGCAATCCTTAATGGATTTATTAAAGAAGAGTTGTATATGATGCAACCAGAAGGTTTTGTCAATCCTAAAGGTGCTAACAAAATGTGCAAGCTCCAGCGAACCATCTGTAGACTGGTGCAAGCATCTCGGAGTTGGAATATACGCTTTGATGAGTTGATTAAAGCATATAGTTTTATACAAACTTGCGGTGAAGCCTGTATTTACAAGAAAGTGAGTGGGAGCACTACAGCCTTTCTGATAAGTATATGTAAATGACATATTGTTGATTAGAAATGATGTAGAATTTTCTGGAAAGCATAAAGGAGTATTTGAAAGGAGTTCTTCAAAGAAAGACCTCGGTGAAGCTTCTTACATATTAAGCATTAAGATCTATAGAGATAGATCAAGACGCTTGATAAGTTTTTTCAATGAGTACATACCTTGACAAGACTTTGAAGTAGTTCAAAATGGAACAGTCAAAGAAAGAGTTCTTGCCTATGTTACAAGGTGTGAAGTTGAGTAAGACTCAAAGCCCGACCAGGGCAGAAGATAGAGAGAGAATGAAAGTCATTCCCTATGCCTAAGCCATATGTTCTATAAAGTATGCCACGCTGTGTATCAGACCTATTGTATACTCTGCCCTGAGTTTGGCAAGGGAGTACAATAGTGATCTAGGAGTAGATCACTGAACAACGATCAAAATTATCCTTAGTGGAATAAGGATATGTTTCTCGATTATGGAGGTGACAAAAGGTTCGTCGTAAAGGGTTACGTCGATGCAAGTTTTGACACTAATCCAGATGACTCTAAGTCTCAATCTCGATACATATTTAAAGTGGGAGAAATTAGCTAGAGAAGCTCCGTGCAGAGCATTGCTGACATAGAAATTTGCAAAATACACACGGACCTGAATGTGGGAGACCCGTTGACTAAACTTCTCTCACAAGCAAAACATGATCACACATTAGTACTCTTTGGGTGTTAATCACATAGCGATGTGAACTAGATTATTGACTCTAGTAAACCCTTTGGGTGTTGGTCACATGACGATGTGAACTATGGGTGTTAATCACATGGTGATGTGAACTATTGGTGTTAAATCACATGGTGATGTGAACTAGATTATTGAATCTAGTGCAAGTGGGAGACTGAAGGAAATATTCCCTAGAGGCAATAATAAAGTTATTATTTATTTCCTTATTTCATGATAAATGTTTATTATTCATGCTAGAATTGTATTAACCGGAAACATAATACATGTGTGAATACATAGACAAACGTAGTGTCACTAGTATGCCTCCACTTGACTATCTCATTGGTCAAAGATGGTTAAGTTTCCTAACCATAGACATGAATTGTTATTTGATCAATGGGATCACATCATTAGGAGAATGATGTGATTGACTTGACCCATTCCGTTATCTTAGCACTTGATCGTCTGTTTACTGCTATTGCTTTCTTCATGACTTATACATGTTCTTATGACTATGAGATTATGCAACTCCCGAATACCGGAGGAACACTTTGTGTGCTACCAAACGTCATAACGTAACTGGGTGATTATAAAGGTGCTCTACAGGTGTCTCCGATGGTACTTGTTGAGTTGGCATAGATCAAGATTAGGATTTGTCACTCCGATTGTCGGAGAGGTATCTCTGGGCCCTTTCGGTATAATACACATCACTATAAGCCTTGCAAGCATGATAACTAATGAGTTACTTACGGGATGATGTATTACGGAATGAGTAAAGAGACTTGCCGGTAATGAGATTGAACTAGGTATTGGGATACCGACAATCGAATCTCGGGCAAGT
Source organism: Triticum dicoccoides (assembly GCF_002162155.2). Classification (NCBI taxonomy): domain Eukaryota; kingdom Viridiplantae; phylum Streptophyta; class Magnoliopsida; order Poales; family Poaceae; genus Triticum; species Triticum dicoccoides. Next base: position 652,567,088 of record NC_041392.1, read on the forward strand.
AACATACCGATGACAAAGAGAACAATGTATAGTGTTGTGCGGTTTGACCGATAAAGATCTTCGTAGAATATGTAGGAACCAATATGAGCATCCAGGTTCCGCTATTGGTTATTGACCGGAGACATGTCTCGGTCATGTCTACATAGTTCTCGAACCCGTAGGGTCCGCACGCTTAAAGTTCTATGACGATCAGTTTTATGAGTTTATATGTTTTGGTGTACCGAAGGTAGTTCGAAGTCCCGGATTTGATCACGGACATGACAAGGAGTCTTGAAATGGTCGAGACATAAAGATTGATATATTGAAAGCCTACATTTGGACATCGGAATAGTTCCGGGTGAAATCGGGATTTTACCAGAGTACCGAATGGGTTACCGGAACCCCCCGGGGGCTAATGGGCCTTGTTGGGTCATAAGGGAAAGAGAGAGGGGCCGGCCTAGGGCAGGCAACGCGCCCCTTTTTCTTCTCTTTCTCTCCCTGCCTTTCCCCTTCCTAGTAGGAGTAGGAAAGGGAGGAATCCTACTCCTACTCCTCCTAGGCGCGCCAACAAGGGCCGGCCGGCCTCCCCCTTGCTCCTTTATATACAGGGGCAGGGGGCACCTCTAGACACACCAGTTGATCACAAAGATCTCTCCCAGCCGTGTGTGGTGCCCCCCTCCACCATAATCCACCTCGGTCATACTGTAGCGGTGTTTAGGCGAAGCCCTGTTGTAACGCCCCGAGACCGATGTGGCAGGTGTCCTCCAGTTATTCGCTGTTGTTGCCTTGTCATTTCTTGCGTGTCATGCATTTCATATCATGTCATCTTGTGCATTGCATTTGCATACATGTTCATCTCATGCATCCGAGCATTTTCCCCGTTGTCCGTTTTGCAATCCGGCGCTCCTATGTTCCCCGGTGTCCCTTTCTACCTCTTTTCATGTGCGGGTGTTAAACGTTTTCGGATTTGACCGAGACTTGTCATGCAGCATTGGTTTACTACCGGGAGACCGCCTGCCAAGTTTCGTACCATTTGGACTTCGTTTGATACTCCAACGGTTAACCGAGGGACCGAAAGGCCTCTTGTGTGTTGCAGCCCAACACCCCTCCAAAGTGTCCCAAACCCATCTAAGCCTCCTACATCATCTCGGTCGTTCAATCACGATCGCGTGGCCAAAAACCGCACCTCATTTGGACTCTCGTAGCTCCCTCTACCTATAAATATGTGGCCTCCCCCGAAATTTTCGCGGATGAAACCCTAACCTTCTTCTCCATCGCGCCGCCGGACATGTCCGTCCCGCCGCCGGACGCGTCCACCCCGCCGCCACGTCGCCCCGGCCAACCCGGAGGCGACACGTCAGCTCCGCCGCCGCTCCCAGCCTCTCAACGCCTGCCACGTGGCCTCCGCCACCGCGCACCGCAGCCCGGCCCGCGGGGCCCACAGCCGGCCCGCTCGGCCCGCGCGCACCGCCGAGCGCCCGCGCCTCATCTTCGCCGCAACCCGTCGCCTCCTCGCCACCCCGGCGAGCCTCGCCACCTCTTCTCCGCCGGCGCAAGCGCCGTTCGTCGTCTTTGCCGCGGCTGGTCGCCGGACTCGCCGCGCCCCGCCGCCACCAACCATCACAGTTGCCGCCGCCTGCACCATCTTCGGCCGCCGCCTCCGTTCTGCTCCTCCGCCGGCGCTGGCCCTCCTCCCCTCGCCGGCGCAGCAGCTCCGGCCACCGCGGCTCTGCGCCGCCTCGTCATCCGTACCACGCCGGCCCCGCCTTGCTCCGGCCACCGCACGCCGGCGCCGTCTCGGAGCTCCGCCATCTCCGGCCACCGCCGTCATCGTCAATTCCTGCGAGAGCGCCGCCGCCTCGAAATCCGTGCTCGGCTGGATCCGGATCTGAGATTCGAGACGGTTGACTTTCTTCCCGAAACCCTGATTATTTTTGCAATCTTCGCCATGCCATAACTCTGCATCCGTAGCTCATATCTGCGCGTGTAGTATATCAAAATGTTCGTCTCGACGAGTAAATCATTTCATCTCATTGCATCATTTTCATTTGAGGTCATCTTGATGCCCGAAATGCTGTTGGAAGAGGGCTATGTGATGAATTTTGTCCGATCTATTTCAGCAAATGACATTTTGTCATTTTTGCCATGTTTAATGTGTGCATGCTATGACCCTGAGCTCTACATGTGTTTTGTTATATGCCATGCCATCTTTACAGAGGTGCTTGCCATGTATTTTTGTGACCTTTTTGGTGACTAGCACATGCTTGCAAAGTTGCGTAATCAGTAATGCTGATTTCAGGGACTTAGAATTTCACTAAGTCCTTCTCCTGTTTTTGTGTTTATGCCATATGTTCATGTTGTTTACTAGTGATCCGTGCCTCTTTTGAGGATGATCAGTAAGGATGTTTTGTTAATATTGTGGTGCACTATCCATCCATGTCTTTTTTTGCATTTATGGAGCACCCTAGCTTGAGTCAATCGAGCTCTACTTTTTCTATAAGGTGAATCCTGGCAGATTGTTGACATGTTTAGCAATTTTGCCGAGGATGTTGCTATTGATCCGTGCATGCTATGTTGTTGTTCTTGCCATGTCTAGCTTCTATGCCATCTATTTTTTATGGGTGTATGCTTATTTTTTCATGCCATGTTTTGTAGTGAGTGCATCGAGCTCGTAAACATGCCTACTTGTTAAACTGTTTTGCATGCTCCAGTTTTTCACTAAGTTTGAATCTTTTTATGTTTTTGCTATGTTCACATGCTTGCAATTGTATTTTATGATCCCTTTTGGCTCAAGGTCACTAAGGGACTTTTATTAAGTGATTTGAGTAGCTCATGCCATGCCTTGCTTTGCCATGTTAAGTTCCTGTAGCATGTAGTTTTCATGCTCTAAAGATTGCTTCCTGATGATAAATTCCAGACTTGTGTTAATTTCACCAAGTCTGAAACATGTTATCATTTGCACTTTTTCCATGCTTGTTTGAACCTGTTAATGAGTGAATTAGCCGTAGCTCAGTGTTCATCTTTTGTCAAGCTTCATGAGTGGATCCCTGCCATATATTTTGTTGCCATGTTTGAGTGTTGTAGCTTAGTTATCTTGATGCATTTAGTAGGCTACTTGCTGTTTATCGCAGACCGGTGCCATATTTGTTTTGCTTGTCATTTCCAAACCATGCATCTGATTCCGGTGATCTTTATATCAATTTCAACCGAAATCACCTCACCTTTCCAGTGGCGCTCTTGGAATTCCAAGTTGAGGCCAGGTTCAATTTTTCCTTTCCAAATCATGCATATGCATCACACACCGCATCCCGCATATCATGCCATGTTCATGTGTTGGTTGTTTACTATGTTGTGTGCTTCTTTCCGGTGTTGCTTCTTCGGGTTGGTTCCAATTACGTCGCGTTTGTGAGGACCCGTTCGACTACGTCGGTTTGTCCTCTTCATGGACTCGTTTTCTTCCTTGCGGGATTTCAGGCAAGATGACCATACCCTCGAAATCACTTCTATCTTTGCTTGCTAGTTGCTCGCTCTTTTGCTATGCCTATGTTGCGATACCTACCACTTGCTTATCATGCCTCCTATATTGTTGAACCAATCCTCTAACCCACCTTGTCCTAGCAAACTGTTGTTTGGCTATGTTACTGCTTTGCTCAGCCCCTCTTATAGTGTTGTTAGTTACAGGTGAAGATTGGAGCTTGTTCCTTGTTGGAACATGGATATTTTGTTGGGATATCACAATATCTCTTATTTAATTAATGCATCTATATACTTGGTAAAGGGTGGAAGGCTCGGCCTTATGCCTGGTGTTTTATTCCACTCTTGCCGCCCTAGTTTCCGTCATATCGGTGTTATGTTCCCGGATTTTGCGTTCCTCACGCGGTTGGGTTATAATGGTAACCCCTTGACAGTTCGCCTTGAATAAAACTCCTCCAGCAAGGCCCAACATTGGTTTTACCATTTGCCACCTAGCCTTTTCTTTCCCTTGGGTCGGCTAGCCCAAGGGTCATCTTTATTTTAACCCCACCGGGCCAGTGCTTCTCTAAGTGTTGGTCCAACCCAGAGAACCATGCGGGGCCGTCCCTTGGCAACTTGGGTTACGTTGGCTCCCGTACGCTTAGCTTATCCGGTGTGCCCTGAGAACGAGATATGTGCAGCTCCTATCGGGATTTGTCGGCACAGCGGGTGGTCTTGCTGGACTTGTTTTACCATTGTCGAGGATGTCTTGTAACCGGGATGCCGAGTCTGATCAGATTGTCTTGGGAGAAGGAATATCCTTCGTTGACCGTGAGAGCTTGTGATGGGCTAAGTTGGGACACCCCTGCAGGGATTTGAACTTTCGAAAGCCGTGCCCGCGGTTATGGGCAGATGGCAATTTGTTAATGTCCGATTGTAGAAAACCTGAAGTTTACCTTAATTAAAATGCACCAACCGCGTGTGTAACCGTGATGATATCTTCTCGGTGGAGTCCGGGAAGTGAACATGGTGTTGGAGTTATGCTTGACGTAGGTTGTTCTAGGATCACTTCTTGATCATATATTTCTTGAACGTGCTTTGCCTTCTCTTCTCGCTCTCATTTGCGTATGTTAGCCACCATATATGCTAGTCGCTTGCTCCAGCTCCACCTCATACCTTTTACCCTTCCTATAAGCTTAAATAGTCTTGATCACGAGGGTGTGAGATTGTTGAGTCCCCGTGACTCACAGATACTTCCAAAACCAGTTTGCAGGTGCCGATGTTACCGAGCAGGTGACGCAACCAAGCTCAAGGAGGAGCTCGATGAAGATCTTGTCCTTTGTGTTGTTTCGTTCTAGTTGATCAGTAGTGGAGCCCAATTGGGGTCGATCGGGGATCTATGTAGCTTTTGGGGTAGTCTTCTTTTATTTTGGTTCCGTAGTCGGACCTTGATGGTATTTGCATGATGTAATGCTTTATTCATGTATTGTGTGAAGTGGTGATTGTAAGCCAACTATGTATCTCTTTCCCTTATGTATTACATGGGTTGTGTGAAGATTACCTCACTTGCGACATTGCTTTCAATGCGGTTGTGCCTCTAAGTCGTGCTTCGACACGTGGGAGATATAGCCACATCGAGGGCGTTACAAGTTGGTATCAGAGCCTTCCCCGACTTTAGGAGCCCCCTGCTTGATCGAATCGCTAGCGTTGTTGAGTCTACAAAAATGTTTTGAGTCATTTAGGATTTTATATATCGGAGAGTTAGGAATTCTTTTTACTCCTCAGTACCTTCGTCACTCTGGTGAGGCATCCTAACATAGAGTTTTGACTCTTCTCTTCTCAGATTTCACTAAAAAAATTAGTATCACGCGGGTATCTTGGAATCGTCCCGATAGTTTTATGACGAGAACATTGTTCTTGGTGCCTCCTGGCATTTAGGGGTTGTGGAAGTGTCCCGGGGAGTTGAGCTCCGAGGTGTTGTCGACACAATTTTATCATTGCAGTTCTGGAATACCTGAGTTTAGTTTCGCCAACATCGAAAATCTCTTTTATGCAGTTGTTGGTGAGATAACCTCGACGCCAGCCAGTACTGGGGCGGGAGTTCGGGAGTATTGCCATAACTCGTATAACGGATGCTTTTCGAAGGTTGAGGTAGATGATTTCTGAAGGTTTCTTGGTTATGTGTTGAAGGATGGATACAGCTGGATGTAGGATTTGCTAGTTTTGGGTGAGATATTATGCTTCCCCTATATCCCCAACACCTGATTGCATAACCGGAAAGTTTCGGGAGTTTATAAGTGGGAATTCAAGTAGCTCTTAGGATATCATTCCGACAGATGTATGATATGAAATTGGGGTTCGCCATCTAGTGGTCCGCCTATCCATGGTTGGTTTTATAGTGGTCTCATTGTGTCTTAAAGAGTCCTTGGCTATGCCGACTCGGGGACGCTTCGTATGTCATGTGCACTGCCTTGTACATGATGGTGCTGTACGATCGAGCCCGTGTAGGCCCCACCACGAAAACTTCGGACAAAATCTCTATCATATGTTTGTTCTGGCTTATTTTGCAAGCCAATCCTTTGTTTTGTTTTTGAGTTGTGGTATTCGAGTTGCTTCGAAGACAAATGTTGATTCCATACCTTTCCTAAGCGGTGTTCTCATATTCCTATGTGAATACTAATCCTTCTCGTTTATTGAGATTGTCTTGTTAATCCTTTTCAACCGGCGTGGTTCTCTTCAAGTGAATCCGATCGTTTCCAACATCCGCAAGATCAATTATCAGTTCTTTTCAACGGTGTTCACTTCATCCGCCCCAAGCTTGCCTTTGTTTTCCCGCCCTCCCACCCTTTTTTCTTCAAGGACTCAGATTTCTTGATCAAGTGTCCATCTTATTCATGTGAAGTCTCTTCATTCTTTTCTTTCAATGTTCATATTCGGTGATTCTCATGAAGATTCTAACGGAGCTTCAAGTTCGTCACTCTTCACTCGTTTTCTCCTCCGGGTGGATTCAATTCAAGTTTTGTTGTTGATCATATCCTTTTTCTCCTTTCTAATACCTTCTCATGCCGGTGCACCTCATAATCATTCACTTCTCGCTATTCATTTGTTCGGGAATGCTGAAGATATCTCAGAAGGCTCATCTTTTCATTCAAGATCCGTTCAACCTATTTCGAGGTTGTTATCTCATTCAAGCCATTTATATCAACCGGTGCAATCTCTCTTCAAAAAAATCATTCAACGATGTATCTTTTGAGTGGGCCCTAACCCACAGGTCTTTTACCAGGATCTTACCTGACTCTTTTCTTTTTCTGGAGTTATTTCTCAAATTCTTTTCAAAGTTTGACGTAAGAATGATTCATCATCAGTCATATGCTTTTTTCTCCAAGAGCTAGCAATTCTTTTCATCGTTGGATCAACCTTTCTATTCTTCATTTCGGAGTGCCTCTACCATTATTGTTGGTGTTTCTCGTCGTCATTCTCAGGTTTTGAAGACCGAAGAAAACTTTTCCCTCCATATCTATCCGCTCTCTCAGAGATTCATGGCTCTAGCATGATGTCATCCTCTCATAACTGTTTTGATAGTGAGAATTATTTTCACCTATCCGGAGCAATTCAAGAGTCTTCTCAGTTTGATTATCCGGAGTCCATCATTTCAGGTTATTCATTCTCAGCTTCCAGTTATCATTCTCCAATCTTACCGGCGCATCGTTCAAGTGGTCTCTAATCAGTTCGTGATCCCTTCGTTCTCATGTATCTAGATTGTCTCAAGTATCTTCGTTCATTTCACAATTCTTACCCCGGTGATTCATCCCTTTACTCCGTTCGTTTTCAATCCTACCGGTGGTGCGTTGAAGACATTCTCAAGTTTATGTTATATCTATCTTAATCTTTTCTACGAGAATAAGTAGTATGCCAAATCCGTTGTTTGTCATCAATTTAAATTGGTGAAGGATACACATAACGTAATCCTTATTCTTGTTCACCCTAGTGATTAATTCCCTATTCCGGAGGTTCATCAAATTCTCGATTCAAGTTGTCCATCTTTCTTTCCGGAGCTCAAAGTTATTTCAGTTATTTCATCGCGAAGATCCATCTAATCATTGCAAGGATTTACCTTGTGTTTCCAACTTCTCTCTCCTTTCGTTTGGTCATTCCTTTGTTTACCGGAGTTCTTCATGAAGGTTCTACATGATGGTTCATCAAGGATTTAATTTCTTTTCGAAGTGTTCATCGAGATTCTTTTCAGAGGAGCTCAAGTATTCTTTATCTTGCATTTCAAAGTGCAATTCTTTCAACCGTATCATTCGAGGTGGTATTATGTCATTCTTGATAATTTGAGTTCATGTTTCATGATTCACATGTTATTAAGAATGAGGTATTTTAAATCCATCAACCAACTAGTTGGAGCTATCTTGTGTCATGTTTCACCTAAAGCCTTCCCTAAGGATTGTTGCTATCTATGGTGCTCATAAGTGACCCAAGTTCTTCTTTTATCCTCCCGGTGAGATAGCTTTCTCTTCTCCTTGTTGATATCAATCCAATTCTTTTCCCGTAAGTGGCTGGTTGTCACCTCATAATTTGAGATGTATTCCATAAGACCATATCAAGGTTATTCTTTTCATTGTTGGTGTTCCAACAACTCCGCTCGACCCGTCCCCTAGGGATGCCTTCTCAAGCTCTTTTGTGGCATAAGATGGCATTTTCTTCTCCATTCTCCTATTTCAATTATCTATCTTCTATTCTTTTGATCCGGAGGCATTGTGATGTTGCTCTCTTCAACCCTTCTTCTTGTTCTTGTCAGGACCTTGTTCTTTTCCTTGCTTATCCCTTCTAAATCGGAGTGCTACCCAAATCGGTTCTTTCCTTTCCTCTTTTCCTAACGGAGTGGTTTCAACTTTGTTCATCTTCGTTGATTTTTCCAATGGCTTAACCTTTTCAAGGTTCTTTGGTTTCACTCGTTTGTCAAAGAAGCAACTTAGTTTTATCTCTTCTCGTTCTCTTCCATTTTCCCTCCAGTGCCATTCTAGATCTCGGGACAAGATCCTCTCGTAGTGGTGGAGTGTTGTAACGCCCCGAGACCGATGTGCCAGGTGTCCTCCAGTTATTCGCTATTGTTGCCTTGTCATTTCTTGAGTGTCATGCATTTCATATCATGTCATCATGTGCATTGCATTTGCATACATGTTCATCTCATGCATCCAAGCATTTTCCCCGTTGTCCGTTTTGCAATCCGGTGCTCCTATGTTCCCTGGTGTCCCTTTCTACCTCTTTTCATGTGCGGGTGTTAAACGTTTTCGGATTGGACCGAGACTTGTCATGCGGCCTTGGTTTACTACCGGTAGACCGCCTGCCAAGTTTCGTACCATTTGGACTTCGTTTGATACTCCAACGGTTAACTGAGGGACCGAAAGGCCTCTTGTGTGTTGCAGCCCAACACCCCTCCAAAGTGTCCAAAACCCACCTAAGCCTCCTACATCATCTCGGTCGTTCAATCACAATCGCGTGGCCAAAAACCGCACCTCATTTGGACTCTCGTAGCTCCCTCTACCTATAAATATGTGGCCTCCCCCGAAATTTTCGCGGATGAAACCCTAACCTTCTTCTCCATCGTGCCGCCGGACATGTCCGTCCCGCTGCCGGACGCGTCCACCCCGCCGCCACATCGCCCCGGCCAACCGGGAGGCGACACGTCAGCTCTACCGCCGCTCCCAGCCTCTCAACGCCTGCCACGTGGCCTCCGCCACCGCGCACCGCCGGCCGGCCCGCGGGGCCCACAGCCGGCCCGCTCGGCACGCGCGCACCGCCGAGCGCCCGCGCCTCGTCTTCGCCGCAGCCCGTTGCCTCCTCGCCGCCTCTTCTCCGCCGGCGGCAGGCGCCGTTCGTCGTCTTCGCCGCGCCCGGTCGCCGGACTCACTGCGTCCCGCCGCCACCAACCATCGCCGTCGCCGCCGCCTGTGACGCCGAGCACCGCCGCCTGCGCCATCTCCGGCCGCCGCCTCCGTCCTGCTCCTCTGCCGGCGCCGGCCCGCCTCCCCTCGCCGGCGCAGCAGCTCCGGCCACCGCGGCTCTGCGCCGCCTCGTCGTCCGTACCACGCCGGCCCTGCCTTGCTCCGGCCACCGCATGCCGGCGCCGTCCCGGAGCTCCGCCATCTCCGACCGCCGCCGTTGTCGTCAATTCCTGTGAGAGCGCCGCCGCCTCGAAATCCGCGCCCGGCTGGATCTGGATCTGAGATTCGAGACAGTTGACTTTCTTCCCGAAACCCTAATTATTTTTGCAATCTTTGCCATGCCATAACTCTGCATCCGTAGCTCAGATTCGCGTGTGTGGCATATCAAAATGTTCGCCTCGACGAGTACATCATTTCATCTCATTGCATCATTTTCATTTGAGCTCATTTTGATGCCCGAAATGTTGGAAGAGGGCTATGTGATGAATTTTGTCTGATCTGTTTCAGCAAATGGCATTTTGTCATTTTTGCCATGTTTAATGTGTGCATGCTATGACCCTGAGCTCTACATGTGTTTTGTTATATGCCATGCCATATTTACATAGGTGCTTGCCATGTATTTTTGTGACCTTTATGGTGACTAGCACAAGTTTGCAAAGTAGCATAATCGGTAATGCTGATTTCAGGGACTTAGAATTTCACTAAGTCCTTCTCCTGTTTTTGTCTTTATGCCATATGTTCATGTTGTTTACTAGTGATCCGTGCCTCTTTTGAGAATGATCAGTAAGGATGTTTTGTTAATATTGTGGTGCTCTATCCATCCATGTCTTTGTTTGCATTTATGGAGCACCCTAGCTTGAGTCAATCAAGCTCTACTTTTTCTACAAGGTGAATCCTGGCAGATTGTTGACATGTTTAGCGATTTTGCCGTGGATGTTGCTATTGATCCGTGCATGCTATGTTGTTGTTATTGCCATGTCTAGCTTCTATGCCATGTCTTTTTTATGGGTGTATGCTTATTTTGTCATGCCATGTTTTGTAGTGAGTGCATCGAGCTCGTAAGCATGCCTACTTGTTAAACTGTTTTGCATGCTCCAGTTTTTCACTAAGTCTGAATCTTTTTATGTTTTTGCTATGTTCACATGCTTGCAATTGTATTTTCTGGTCCCTTTTGGCTCAAGGTCACTAAGGGACTTTTGTTAAGTGCTTTGAGTAGCTTCATGCCATGCCTTGATTTGCCATGTTAAGTTCCTGTAGCATGTAGTTTTCATGCTCTAAAGATTGCTTCCTGATGATAAATTCCAGACTTGTGTTAATTTCACCAAGTCTGAAACCTGTTATCATTTGCATTTTTGCCATGCTTGTTTGAACCTGTTAATGAGTGAATTAGCCGTAGCTCAGTGTTCATCTTGTGTCAAGCTTCATGAGTGGATCACTGCGATGTATTTTGTTGCCATGTTTGAGTGTTGTAGCTTATTTATCTTGATGCATTTAGTAGGCTACTTGTTGTTTATCGCAGACCGGTGCCATATTTGTTTTGCTTGTCATTTCCAAACCGTGCATCCGATTCCGGTGATCTTTATATCGATTTCAACCGAAATCACCTCACCTTTACAGTGGCACTCTTGGAATTCCAAGTTGAGGCCAGGTTCAATCTTTCCTTTCCAAATCATGCATATGCATCACATACCGCATCCCGAATATCATGCCATGTTCATGTGTTGGTTGTTTACTATGGTGTGTGCTTTTTTCCGGTGTTGGTTCTTCGAGTTGGTTCCGATTACGTCGCGTTTGTGAGGACCCGTTCGACTACGTCTGTTTGTCCTCTTCATGGACTCGTTCTTCTTCCTTGCGGGATTTCAGGCAAGATGACCATACCCTCGAAATCACTTCTATCTTTGCTTGCTAGTTGCTCGCTCTTTTGCTATTCCTATGCTGCGATACCTACCACTTGCTTATCATGCCTCCTATATTATTGAACCAAGCCTCTAACCCACCTTGTCCTAGAAAACCGTTGTTTGGCTATGTTACCGCTTTGCTCAGCCCCTCTTATAGCGTTGTTAGTTGCAGGTGAAGATTGGAGCTTGTTCCTTCTTGGAACATGGATATTTTATTGGGATACCACAATATCTCTTATTTAATTAATGCATCTATATACTTGGTAAAGGGTGGAAGGCTCGGCCTTATGCCTGGTGTTTTGTTCCACTCTTGCCGCCCTAGTTTCCGTCATATCGGTGTTATGTTCCCAGATTTTGCGTTCCTCACGCGGTTGGGTTATAATGGGAACCCCTTGACAGTTCGCCTTGAATAAAACTCCTCCAGCAAGGCGCAACATTGGTTTTACCATTTGCCACCTAGCCTTTTCTTTCCCTTGGGTCGGCCAGCCCAAGGGTCATCTTTATTTTAACCCCCCCCCCCC
>NC_041392.1:652578999-652582189 GCF_002162155.2 Triticum dicoccoides
CCCTTGGAACTTGGGTTACGTTGGCTCCCGTACGCTTAGCTTATCCGGTGTGCCCTAAGAATGAGATATGTGCAGCTCCTATTGGGATTTGTTGGCACAGCGGGTGGTCTTGCTGGACTTGTTTACCATTGTCGAGGATGTCTTGTAACCGGGATGCCGAGTCTGATCGGATTGTCTTGGAAGAAGGAATATCCTTCGTTGACCGTGAGAGCTTGTGATGGGCTAAGTTGGGACACCCCTGCAGGGATTTGAACTTTCGAAAGCCGTGCCCGCGGTTATGGGCAGATGGCAATTTGTTAATGTCCGATTGTAGAAAACCTGAAGTTTACCTTAATTAAAATGCACCAACCGCGTGTGTAACCGTGATGATATCTTCTCGGTGGAGTCCGGGAAGTGAACATGGTGTTGGAGTTATGCTTGACGTAGGTTGTTCTAGGATCACTTCTTGATCATATATTTCTTGAACGTGCTTTGCCTTCTCTTCTCGCTCTCATTTGCGTATGTTAGCCACCATATATGCTAGTCGCTTGCTCCAGCTCCACCTCATACCTTTTACCCTTCCTATAAGCTTAAATAGTCTTGATCACGAGGGTGTGAGATTGTTGAGTCCCCGTGACTCACAGATACTTCCAAAACCAGTTTGCAGGTGCCGATGTTACCGAGCAGGTGACGCAACCAAGCTCAAGGAGGAGCTCGATGAAGATCTTGTCCTTTGTGTTGTTTCGTTCTAGTTGATGAGTAGTGGAGCCCAATTGGGGTCGATCGGGGATCTATGTAGCTTTTGGGGTAGTCTTCTTTTATTTTGGTTCCGTAGTCGGACCTTGATTGTATTTGGATGATGTAATGCTTTATTCATGTATTGTGTGAAGTGGCGATTGTAAGCCAACTGTGTATCTCTTTCCCTTATGTATTACATGGGTTGTGTGAAGATTACCTCACTTGCGACATTGCTTTCAATGTGGTTGTGCCTCTAAGTCGTGCTTCGACACGTGGGAGATATAGCCGCATCGAGGACGTTACACCCTGCTGTGGTAACTTCATCAACATCGTCACCACGCCGTCGTGCTGACAAAACTCTTCCCCAAGCTCTACTGGATCGTGAGTTCGTGGGACGTCACTGAGCTGAACGTGTGCTGAACGCGGAGGTGCTGTACGTTCGGTACTGAGGATCGGTCGATCGTGAAGACGTACGACTACATCAACCGCGTTGTCATAACGCTTCCGCTTAATGGTCTATGAGGGTACGTGGACAACACTCTCCCTTCTCGTTGCTATGCATCACCATAATCCTGTGTGTGCGTAGGAGAATTTTTTGAAATTACTATGTTCCCCAACACTAAATTCCCTTGTCCTCCTGTCGGCGCCATAACCACCCGGGTGCCCTCGCCCTCGCCCTCTTCCTTGTGATATTGTGCATTGGGGGTAAACTCAAGAATTACTCGAGTCGGCTAGGTTTAAAAAGCTCAATCTTGAACTTTCAAGCTCGAGTCAGGCCCGACGCCCACAAATTTGTTCAATAGTAGGATAGTAGGCCTGAGACTCACCCTCTTCATTACTCAGGTGAAGGTTTACAGCTTTTTGATCCTTAACTTTATTGTTGATCTTACTTGAAAATAAATCTTTCATGTTTAGAGAGAGAGAGAGAGAGAGAGAGATAGAAAAATAACACATGTCTATAACCCAATAAGTATGAAACACCCCCCTCCTAACTAAAAAAAGACGCCCCCTCCCCAGGTTCATGTCCTTTATTTCAACACGATGGTGTAATAAACAAATAAATAATTCAAAATTTAATACCTATTGTCCACAGTATTCTCACAATATGTAGAACTTGGAAATCTTATTAAAGCAAATAAATAATTGATTGACTGTAATTATAGTTTTCTAAAATAAAAGAACGAACTAAGTATGAACTGATTTTTTATGCATTATGATGGGTACACTAATTGAATTAATGGCTTACATCCTAGAAATATCTAGGCGAGAAGGTTAAGACCTCTACTTTCTTAAGCAGTTTTGTTTCTGCAGGAGACTTTCTAAGCTAAATAATGGTTCAAAAACATATGCTCTTCTCAAATACTACATGAGTGAAAATCGAAAAAAGCGGACCTTGGAATTGCCACATCGATCAAAAAGGTAAAAGTGTCAACTTATGTAGATCAGGCATACAACCATATTTCATCATCAGACTGACATGACCAAACACCTCTTCCACATGGCCCGTCATGAAAGTGCTTCTAGTATCCTATCCATGTTCTATGTGACTCCCTTCTCGATCATACTCTTCATGAAGCTACTTGCAGTCCAAACCTGACCATCATTGAAAAGTGCCACCAAGACACTGGAATGGAGCTGGCCTTGGCGAGTGACTCTATTCCATCATGTTGTTCAATGTTGTCTTCGCATCAGCTTGCTCGTTCTTCAGGAAACAATCAACAACCAGATAATGTGATTGAGGGATACCGTGGCGTGTCATGCTGGCAGGAATCTCTTGTGCAGCCTCCCGTGCACCTTACTTTGCATGCCCACAGATAATTGGGTTAAATACACCTGTAATCCACAATTTTCTTCATAACTGCCCGAAGGACATACCATCGAACACCTTCCGTGCACGCTCCAGATCACCTGCCCGCAGCGCCAGATCAGCGTGTTGAAGGAATAGAGGTCTAGGACGATGCTCTCGTTGACCCTGGCTTTGTGGATCTGCCTAGCCATGGCCCCGTGGCCGCGCAGCAGTCTGGACCTGAGCCGCCGCATGCCGGTGGTCAATTGATCCCCGTCAACGACCGTGACGACCCGATCAGCAAGAGAAGCTCGCAAGGATGAGCCACCTCAAGTTGAGCCCTCATCCACCTCGTCCATCGCCAGCACAACACATGGACATGAACTCGTGGTCGCGTTCATCCCTCTCATGGGTGACCGGATTGACGAGAGGCGAGGTGGTCGTGTGCCCGTGCCGCACGTGTCGTTGACTCGTTGTTCATGGCAGCTTGACTCCCGCGTCCATCCCTCCAACCTCTCCTTCCCGACCTCGTCATACTCCCTGCCGTCTTCCCCCAATCACGGCCTCCAGCAGCGCATCTCCTGCTCCGTCCCTCAGAGCAGATGCGGCGGCGCCCGCGAGCTCATTGTCGGTGTTCTGGGAACGAGGGTCCCCAGACATGCCTGCCTGCGGCCTGCGGCGTGGCTC
>NC_041392.1:652582500-652661177 GCF_002162155.2 Triticum dicoccoides
TCACGCACGGCCTCGTCAGGCTGGCTCACGAGGGGGCGGAGAGATCAAGGCGGGGTACCTCACGAGGTGCCCGTGACGCAAGCCATGACGATTCAGGGCGCCAGGCGGGTGCCAGCCCGCGCGGCGTCCTCCTTCCCTCTTTGGTGCAAAGGGGGCAAGCACAGCCGCGGAGTACCGAGGCATCAGGCAAAGGTTGCCATTTCGGTGCAACGAGACCAAGACCAGGAGGACTACGAGACGGAGGTCACCATGGAGCCCAAGATGGCGTCATCACCAGAGCTTTGCACAGGCGAAGACTGCTTTTGTCAGGATAGCTGATACTTGTTGTCCCCCTTCAAATTAGCCCGCCATTGTTGGCTCCCTTCCCGCTCAATTTTTGAGGAGAGGACCAGGGCCTCTATAAATAGGACTAGCCACCCCCAGGGTAGAGGGGATCAAGAATCAGCCAACCCAGAAACAAGCTGGGGTCGAAATCAAGGTCGATCAGTTGGAGGAAAGCAGAGAGAGAGAGATAGAGAGAGAGAGAGAAAGGTGACTGAACTCCTCCGAGCAGTTCATCGCCCTAGCCAAGAACAAACCCTCGCGAGGCTGTTCACCCTTGTATTGTCCATCATCATCAGCCCAAGAGGCAATCCACCACACCACACACTGGAGTAGGGTATTACACCACAACGGTGGCCAGAACCAGTATAAACCCTGTGTCTCTTGTGTTGTTCTTTCCTTAGTTTAGATCCTAGCATGGCGGAGGGGCGCATGTAGGTAGGGGCGAAATCTCCGTGCGCACCCCAGTGTTCAAACCTCAAGGGTCTGCCGGAACCCGAAATCCGACATTTGGCGCGCCAGGTAGGGGTGCGCCGGAATTCGTCTTCCACCGCCCCGTTCTCCTCCGACCATCACGCCCATGTCTGACGCTCGTCGGGCCCGCGCCGAGCGCCGGGCCGCTCTCGCTTCCCGCGTCGCCCAGACGACCCCTGTCGGCGGGCATCCACACCGTTCCCCGTCACCTTCCGTCAACGCCGCCACCGGCCCAGCGGGGGACGAGCGGCAAGCGTCGTCCCAGCATCCGTCCATGCGGCAAGACGGCCGCACCGCAACTCCCTTTCTCACCCCAGCTGGTTCTTCGTCTCGCGCGCTCCGCGCGCCCATGGAGGCTCGAGCTGCACTCATCGCGGCAAACGAGCTCCTGCGCTACCGTCCCGTCGACGACGTCTACGAAGAATGGCTCGACCGCATCACCGAGCTCATTTGCGCCGCAGGGGGCTCTCCTGCGCCGTCCGTTGCATTGCACCGCACCCCGCCCCGCGCGGGCGACGAGGCTCCGGCGGCGCCCCGGCTGCCTCCTCCTCAAGAAGACGCCATGGCCCCAAGGCGCGTGGCCCCTGGGCGGAACCCACTCCGTCAGGCGCCAGCGCGGCAAGAGCAGAGCTGCCAGGAAGTCCCTCACCCGCAAGAAGCTGCCCGGACGCTCCCTGCTCTAGCACGTCGCGACCATGCCCCTGCTCCCGCGCGTCAAGACCCCGCGCTGCTCCTAGCTGCAGCGCGTGGGGACATGTAAGACCAGGCTCTCCGTCACCCAAGGCCTCCCGTGGCCACAGCAGGCTACCGCGCCTTCACCACCGAACTACACAGCGTAGGGTCGCCCGGCAAGTTCAAGCCAGACCTGCCTCCTCGCTACGACGGCACGGCTGACCCTGCGGAGTTCCTCCAGCTCTACGAGCTAGGCATCGAAGCTGCCAACGGAGACGAGAAGGTCATGGCGAACTGGTTCCCCATGGCACTCAAGGAAGGGGCCCGCACCTGGCTCCTGAACCTGGCTCCAGGCACAATCTCCTCCTGGGAGGAGATGCACACCCGCTTCATCGCCAACTTCCAAGGCACTCGCGACCGGCCCCCCGCCGTGAGCGACATGCGCCGCATCAAGCAACAGCCCTGGGAAACCCTACAGAAGTACATCCAGTGCTTCAACAATGCACGCCTCAAGATTCCCAAGGTGACTGAGGAGGCCATCATCTCGGCCTTCTCCGACGGCGTGCGCGACGTCAAGATGAAGGAGGAGCTGGCGATGCATGAAGACCTGTGCACTTCCTTGGAGCTTTTCAACTTGGAAAATAAGTGTGCCAGGGCTGAGGAAGGGTGTCTCTCCCTCCTCGAGCTGCCTGCCGCGGACCCAGAAGAGAAGAAGCCCAAGGCCAAGGATGTGCAGCGCAAGGGGGATGTTGTGCTCGCGGCAGAACCAGACACCAAGCGGGGCAGAGATCAGCCCGAACCCTCCAAGGGCAGCCGGTACTGTGTGTACCTCGACCTCCACACCCACAACACCAACGAATGTCAAGAACTCCGAGCTGTGCGAGAAGGAAGGATCGGCCGTCGCCCCGACCGCAGTGACCGGGGCTACGGCCGAGGAGGAGGAAGAAACGCAGGACGCTGGGAAGACCGTGGGCCACGCCAAGGGTGGCGCGGCCAACCTCGCGAGGATCACTGGCAAGACCCGCCTCGCGAGAGAGGATGGAGGGATCAGCCTCGCGAGGGAGACTGGAGGGATCAGCCTCGCGAGGATCACCCGCAAGGCAACGCAGGCCTCCCACCACTGCCGCCGCAACCAAGGAGAAACGAGGACCGCCACCAGGACGAGGAGGCTGGGGGCTTCCAGGAGCCGCGCGCGATCGCCTGCATCTTGGGCGGAGCACAAGCCCCAGCCTCTCAGCGCATCTTCAAGCAGTTCGCCCGCGAGGTGAATGCAGTCCTTCCCAGGCTCGAAGCCACGCGCCCCCTCAGGTGGTCGTTGTGCGCCATCACGTTCAGCTCAGCAGATCAGCTCAAGTGTGCAGCTACAGCCGGAGTCCTCCCGATGCTTTGTTCCCCAATCATCAGCAACGTGGTGGTCACCAAGACCCTCATCGATGGAGGGCCAGGGCTCAACGTCCTATCCGTGGAGACGTTCAACAACCTCCAAGTGCCCTACAGCCAGCTTCAGCCAACCAAGCCCTTCTCCGGTATCACTGACGGCTCCACGGTCCCGATTGGGCAGGTCCGCCTCCCTGTCACCTTCGAGGCACGTGACAACTACCGCACCGAGCTCATCGACTTCGACGTCGCTCACATTCACCTGCCATACAACGCCATCCTAGGGTACCCAGCGCTGGCCAAGTTCATGGCCGTAACTCACCACGGCTACAACGTCCTCAAGATGCCAGGAAGCGGCGGAGTCATCACGGTGCCCTGTGAAGAGAAGGACGCGGTGTGTTCCCTGGAACGAGCCTTTCAGGCCGCGTCCCTGGAAGACCCGGATCGTGGAAGCAGGAGGCCTCCCGAGACCACCCCCAAGAAGAAGAAGACATCGTCAGGCCCGACCACTCAGGAGGCAGGCCCCTCTGAGCCCACGCCTACCCAGGGGGAGCCACCCTCCATCACATAGGAAAGCGCGCCCGGCGCCCTCCTCAGGCAGGGCTCGGGGGCTCTCCCCTGGAGGGCCACCGACCTGGCTAGGGTCACGAGGGAGGCGCTTGGTCACCACATGGAGGCATGTTTTGAAGCACGTTTCCCTCGAGAAGGAGCAAGGCAAGGAGATCCAGATCCTCAGGAGTTTGTCAGCAAGGCCATTCAGGAGCTACAGGAGTCAAGAGTCATGAAAGGCGTCCGCCGCTTGCCAGCAGTGGCCCCCCATCCAGACGACGATGGCGGGCGGCGCGTCTGCATCGACATACCGGAGCTCAACCGAGTTGCCTCTCTGGAGCACCTCTGGCCCTCGCGAGTGGGGCGCTGCGGAGGTCCACCCCACAGCTATGTTCGCATGCCTTACCGCTTGCGGAACGCTGCTGACGCGTACCAGCGCCTCATGAGGGGCATCATGGAGGCACGAGAGCCCAGGCGTCCCGCAGCCCTGGCAGAGATGGGATGGCCCGCGAGGAGCCGCCAGCGCCTCCGGAGCCTCCCGAGGCCCCTGGGCCTGGGGGCTCGTGAGGATCGGCTCCCGCAGCCCACCGAGCCTGCTACACCAACACCCCTTCGTCCTCAACATCATCAGGTGACATCTTTTGAGTTTTACTTCCAGCTGGGAGCGCCCCCAGGGCTGCATTATTCCCAGGTCGCGTGGTTCCGTCCCTGCGGCGTGTATCCCTTTATTCCATGTTGTTAGCTTACCTTGTTGGGGGCGCCCCTCAGGCTGCATGATCCCCAAGCCACTCGGGCCAGGCCCAGTGGCATGTATCCCATTTGCGTTTATTTCTGATTATGCATTAGACCCACCATGCTTGATTATTTGATACCGGTCCACGGCACCTCTTCTCCTCCATGCCGACCACTTGCACGTTAAAGGGGGGGCACCTGAGCATCGCGACTGAGGGCTCTTACTGGCTCTCCAGCCCTCACCCTCTGGCCTTGTCCATGGCATCGCGACCTGGCATACCAGCGACGGCTGAGACCAACTCGAGGGCCGGGACCCGAGGACGTAGAGTGCCGACATCTAACCAAATTTGCAGGGACACATCACAAGATAAGGCCCAGTGCCAGGCGCAACCCGCCTAGAGGTAGGGCCCCGTGAGTCCTACGCTGGCTCACGGGTGCCCAGATACACCTCGCCAGGCCCTACTGTGCCAGCCACGTGTCAGGGCGGGGCTGTACACGCCCCGGGGGCTCCTCCCGGAGGGGGGCCCCCTCCCACGTACCAGTGGAAGCACCATGCTCCGCGCTGGCTGACGACACTGCCGAGGAGCGGCTATGCCCGTACGCATACGGTAGCACTATGCTCCACGCTGGTGATAAATAACTAAGGGTGGCCCCGGGCCACATCAACCTGAGGGAGCCCAGAGCCCAGTGTCTAGCCTCATCGTAACGCCTCCCCTCGGGAGTGCCGCGCGAGGGGGCTGGGCACGGGGGCTGCGCCTGGGTCACACCCAGACGCACGCCGCCCAGCCAGGTCCCCCTGGGCCTGGTTCATCGCGCGTTTCTTCCCGAGCGGAGCCAAGGTACGAAGGCCGTTTGAGCGTCAAGGGGGACTCCTCAGCATCGCGACTTAGGAGCCTAACTGGTCACGTAGCCCCTCACTCTGTGGCCCCGTCCTGGTTTCCGGTCAGGACCATCGCTGGGTGAGGCACGTGCGTGACCGGGCTCTGCAGACGTAGAACGGTGGATCCACTCACATCATACCTCCCTACATGCAGTTCGAGCGTCAAGGGGGACTCCTGAGCATCGCGACTCAGGAGCCTAACTGGTCACGTAGCCCCTCACTCCGTGGCCTCATCCTGGTTTCCGGCGGGACCATCGCTGGGTGAGGCACGCGCGCGGCCGGGCTCTGCAGACGTAGAACGGTAGATCCACCCGCATCGCACCTCCCTACTTGTTGTTCGTGCGCCAAGGGGGACTCCTGAGCGTCGTGACTCAGGAGCCTAACTTGTCACGTAGCCCCCCACTCCTTGGTCCCGTCCTGGTTTCCGGTCGGGACTATTGCTGGGTGAGGTACGCGTGGGGCCGGGCTCTGCCGGCGTAGAACATAAGCAAGTAGGAAGGAAAAGCGCTAATTTCAAGGAATTCAAAAGCAAATATTACAGTCCACACTGTTATCTCAATGCCAAATGCAAGTTTAAATGCCTCCCCGAGGCATGATACGTGTGCAGGAATTAAAAGCAGGACAGGAGCCACGACGGAGTCACTTGGCGGCGGGGGAGCAGCGCGGAGCGGGTTCGCCTCATGGAGCAGCGGGGTCGGCAGCGCCTTGCTCCAGCTTGGTGCTGAAGGCCCGGAGCTTCCCCAGCAGAGCCTCCGCGCGACCCTTCACGGCCTCGGCAGCGGCAGCGGCACGCTCACCACTCACTGGCTCCAGCAGGCTGTCGAGGTCGACACCGGGATCGCGAAGGTAGATGTGGGTGAGGACCCGCGTCAGTGCTGCAGAAGACAAGACACGCGCCTCGGCCTCGGCCGTGGGGCCAAGGCCAAGGGCAACATCTTCAAGAGCGTGAACCAGGAAGGGAAGCAGCTTGGCGGGGCCGTCCTCGGCGCCAGCCAGCGGGCTCTCCAGGCCGCTGTCGTAAAGCGTCCTCAGCGAGGAGTGAGCCTTCGCCTCCAACTCCGTGAAGGACGCACGGTCCTCGGCAAGAACCAGGGCCTTGCCGTCCAGCTCGGCCTTCCTCGCCCCCAACTCCTGCTCCAGCGCGCCTAGGCGGTCGCGGCGCTTCCTGAGCTTGGCCTCCCGGCCCTCGATGGCTGCCTCGCAAGCCTTCACGCCTTCTTCCTGCTCTTGGCGAAGGCGGACCTTTTTCGTGAGCTGATCCCGCAGGCCTTGCAACTCGTCCTCCAGCGCCTTACAGCGACCGCGGACGTTGACCACCTTCCCCAGGGCTGCATCACGAGCAGCCTTAGCCTCTAGGACGGCCTGCTTCTCCTCGTCGCATGCTGTCGAGGCCTGGACCAGCGCCGCCCGAATCGAGGCGTCGGAGCGAACCCATCTAGAAGCCAGCTCCAAACGCCAGGCCACCAAGCGGGGGTCGGCGCCAAGAAGATCCTGCCGCAGTCGGTCCAGCTCAGCAACAGCACGATCCAGAACGGCAGAAGGAGTCGGAGAGACAGCGGCCGGTGGAGTAGGAGGAGAAGGCGGCAGCGCAGCCGCAGCATCCTGACAGCTGTAGTGGCGGAGGCAGGCAAGAGCACCTCAGGAGCCACTTGGGCGGTGGGGGCTGAGCTCGCCCCAGTCGGCTCAGCCAAACCTCGCGAGGACGACCGGGCAGGAGAAGCCTGTGCGTCGCGGTCACCCTCCTTCGCGGGCAGAAGCGCCGCCACGGATGGAACCTCGGGAGCCCCCTTCGGCTTCTTTGCTGCGGGCGCCAACCTATCCAAAGATGCGGACGTCAAGCCTCAGAAGTAGAGCAAGAGATAAAGACAAGAATCGAATGCTTACGGGTCGTCGCCAGTGAGCTCAAGCGGCCTCCGGCCAAATTTGAAGCCTGAAAGCTGGCTGGAAGGGTCAACCTCGGGAAGTTTGAAGGCGGAAGGTGCGTCTGCGGTTCGCCCCGAGGCCGGGGGAGACCCGCGGGATATCAGCCCGGTCCTGTCCTTCTTCGGGATCGGGGGCGAGCTCCCGCCGTCCTGCTCGTCGTCGTCTTCGTCGTCATCTTCGTCGTCATCGTTCGGAGAGAGGCGGAGAACGCGGGACCTGCGCCGGGGAAGGGGAGCCCTCGACTCTCCGTCAGTCGCCTCGGAGTCAGGCCCTTTTCCTCGCTCCCCTCCTTCTTCCTCTTCGCTGGAGTCGCCGGAGGGCACGTCCACCGGTTCCTCGGGAGCTTCCAGAGGCACTGGCCCATCCCCGTTGAAGACGGGCATGGACTTCACCACCCGCTCCCAGTCGTTGCGGAGGAACAAGGGCGTAAGAGCGCCCTCCGGCCTCGCCACATTGCCCCCGACCAGAGATTGGAGAACCGCAACCAGGTCTCTGTCGGCCAAGGCCGCGGGGCTCGGACGGGGCCTCCACATTGGAAGCGAGTACTGCCGAAGCGGAGCCAGTCGGTGCTCCAGGAACTCCCTCCGCAGCGATGTGTCGGTCAGCTTCGCCGCTGCCATGTCGGTCGGCCTCAGATCTGCGTCCATCTTCTCCAACACCATCTTCGCGCGGGGATCCGCGAGCTCCGCTCGACCCCAGTCGCTGGAGCTTGTGGGCTGCTCCATGAGCAGGATCAGCCGAGGGTGGATGCACCCAGCATCCATCAAGATCCACTTGCTCCTGAAGCCCTCAATCCTCTTCCCAGAGTTCGAGATGGCAATGGCGCCGCCATACGCGACGAAGCTCGCGCACGCGGAAGCAGTCCCATGAGAAGTCCGAAGGTAGAAGTAGTGGCGCAGCAAGGCCACTGAGGGCTGCACCCCAACATGTGCTTCGCAATAATAAGCAAAGATTGCCAGGAGAAGGATGGAGTAGGGATGGAGATGCAGAGCCTGTAGCTTGTAATGGCGGAGGACAGAGAAGAAGAACTCAGAGAAGGGAGGCACCAGGCCAGCAACAATGGCACTTACGAAGAGCGGATAGAAGGTGCTCCTTTGACCCTCAGGGGTGGCGGAGCCGACCTTGAACGCCTTCGCCCCATCGATGCCCCACGCCGTCGCCATCCGGCGCAACCGGGCAAGGCCCGCCTCCGACACGTTCGGCGAGTCCAGGGCAGACGAGTACCAAGCTACGGCGGGGGGCTGACGAGGCGCCATGGCTCCCTAGGTCGCGCGGTCAGAGCAGATCTGGAAATCTCGGAGGAAGGAAGGAGAGGCGCAAGAAAGGGGATCTAAGCAGCAACCGGAGAAGAAAGCAAGAAGCAGGGCCTAGGCGGATGCCACTCCTTTATCAACTCACGCGGTTGCTAAGGCGCCCACGTCCAGTCAACCGCCACGCGGCGCCGAAGGCCGCAGGCTGTTAGGGCCCGCGGCGCTTCGCTCTTGCCCTTCCGCCTCCCTGCACGGCCAAGTCCGGGCGCGCCTTGGGCCCGGGGGCTACTGTCGGTGTTCTAGGAACGGGGGTCCCCAGACTTGCCTGCCTGCGGCCTGCGGCGTGGCTCAAAGGGGGACCCAGTACGGCCCATCTTCGCCAACACAAACCCAAGACCCTCGCGAGGGGCCAAGCCTCGCGGGGGGGAGGGGGGGGACGACGCGGAGCTTCCTCACGCACGGCCTCGTCAGGCTGGCTCACGAGGGGGCGGAGAGATCAAGGCGGGGTACCTCACGAGGTGCCCATGACGCAAGCCATGATGATTCAGGGCGCCAGGCGGGTGCCAGCCCGCGCGGCGTCCTCCTTCCCTCTTTGGTGCAAAGGGGGCAAGCACAACCGTGGAGTACCGAGGCATCAGGCAAAGGTTGCCATTTCGGTGCAACGAGACCAAGACCAGAAGGACTACGAGATGGAGGTCACCGTGGAGCCCAAGACGGCGTCATCACCAGAGCTTTGCACAGGCGAAGACTTCTTTTGTCAGGATAGCTGATACTTGTTGTCCCCCTTCAAATTAGCCCGCCATTGTTGGCTCCCTTCCCGCTCAATTTTTGGGAAGAGGACCAGGGCCTCTATAAATAGGACTAGCCACCCCCAGGGTAGAGGGGATCGAGAATCAGCCAACCCAGAAACAAGCTGGGGTCGAAATCAGGGTCGATCAGTTGGAGGAAAGCAGAGAGAGAGAGAGAGAGAGAGAGAGAGAGAGAGAGAGAGAGAGAGAGAGAGAGAGGTGACTGAACTCCTCCGAGCAGTTCATCGCCCCAGCCAAGAACAGACCCTTGCGAGGCTGTTCACCCTTGTATTGTCCATCATCATCAGCCCAAGAGGCAATCCACCACACCACACACTGGAGAAGGGTATTACACCACAACGGTGGGCCGAACCAGTATAAACCCCGTGTCTCTTGTGTTGTTCTTTCCTTAGTTTAGATCCTAGCATGGCGGAGGGGCGCAGGTAGGTAGGGGGCGAAATCTCCGCGCGCACCCCAGTGTTCGAACCTCAAGGGTCTGCCGGAACCCGAAATCCGACACTCATGTTCGCGTTCAAGGCAAAATCGATCGGGCAGCCGGCAGATCCAACCCTGGAAGCCATGCAAGGGGGTGGGGCGGAGAGGGGAGAGCCGACGGCGCACGGCGGCGGGGGCGTCGCGTGGTAGGAGGTGGCGGAGGCGGAGATAGTCAGATAGGATTGGGAGCAGGGTCGTGAGGTCGTGCGGGTGGGTTATTTTTTTTATCTCGCCCGTATCAGTTCGACTGACTTATGACTTATTTCAAGGACTGTGGGTTGTATATTAAAAACACAGGGATCTCTTTGTAATAATGCCGCGACGATGAATTCGAGAGACTCAACCCGTGCTTTATTATTAGGGAAAGACTTAGTTATTATGATGACATCCTTGGCTCCAGATCATCTACTCATATGAAAACATTCTCTTACCCTGCCTAGCTGACAAAACCTTGCGAGTATGCAGTATGTTTTATCGTTATAAGCCTTGCTACTTCCTAGGCTAATAAATCCCTGACCAAATTAGGTATGAATGAAATGTTAAAAATTGTTTTAGAGCTCATGTACATCCACTCTTGATTTCCTTGACTGGGTGATGTACACATCCCCTTCTGTTATGGGGAATTGTTATGGATTGGTTGTTTCTTTCAAGAGGCTAATTGTTTTTATATATGCCATATATATTTACATTTTTTGTTGTTAAAGTGTGATATGTAATACCATCTATGAACCCCAGATCATTGACTCTTACAACCATAAAAGAGAGGCCTTGCTATTCAAATAATATGCCGTTTATCTGGCGCATGTGGCGTAACGGGTCATCTAGTTATTCTAACACCAGGGCCGTGTCTTCACTTGTCAACAAATAAGCACAGAAGATCTTTCTCCACACTCGCCGGCTCTCCGCCGGCGCAAACCCGTCGGAATAGAAAATATACGACGGCCGGCAATTTAGAGAAAGCGAGTAGTATAACTGGTTCTAATCATCCCCGACAACTAAACTAATCAGACGGTTTAGCCCGATTAGAGCAAAGACAACACGCCAACAGCAGAACCAAGTCCAAGTCCGAGCAATCCAATAGGAATCTCCGGAGCTCCATATATCGCCACACACACGGCCACGAACCACCTGGCTGCCCCCATTGCAAGCTCGAAGTAGCAACACACACCACCTTACCCGCCATTGGAGCACGCGCGCGCACACACACAAATAACACAACACCGGTAAAAGGTCCGATCAGCTCAGCTGGTTGCGGGGGCCAAGACGTGCGTGCGTGCGCCATGATGGCGTCCTCTGCAGCACCGGCGTCGTCCTCCGCAGCACCGGCGTGCCGGGACATGGCGCCCGCCGGCATTCCCACGATCGACATGTCCGCGCCGGCGGGGCGGGCGGAGCTGTCCCGCCAGATGGTGGAGGCGTTCGGCGAGCGCGGATTCTTCAAGGCGGTCAACCACGGCGTGCCGCTGCGGGTGTCCGCCCGGCTGGACGCGGCCAGCGCGGCGTTCTTCGCGCGCCCGGCGGAGGAGAAGCAGCGGGCCGGCCCGCCGGACCCCCTGGGCTACGGCAGCCGGAGCATCGGCTCCCACGGCGACGTCGGCGAGCTGGAGTACCTGATCCTCCACACGGACCCCGAGGTGGTGGCTCGCAAGGCCAGGGCCATCGATAGGGACGACCCTTCGCGATTCAGGTATGGCCCGTATGGGCGCATGCATGCAGTGTCCCTTTCGCACATGAACATGAATAAACTTGTACCTACATTCATTGTTTCTTTGTTCTCGGAGCGGCATATTGTTTGGTTGCTACTGCTTAAATACCAAGAAAAAACAATAGGGCAGCCCTTAATTAAAATCCGCCATGTCAAAGCTATATAACGCTATAGCAAATGATTGTACAATGATTTCATTTAGCGAGAGATTGCTCAGAACGCTATAGCGAGCTATTTGTGGCGCTATAGCGCGCTATTTTTTGAGTGCTTAATACTCCTGGTACTCTTGTTGTGTCATCATGCTGTTGCATATGATGATACTGCATCTCAAGTTTTGGAGATCTTCATTATATATGTATTTCACCATATCTTAATCTCTGCATGGCTAAGCGAAATACCACCTCCATTTTCAGAAATGACTTACTGTGTAGTCAAACTTACGACAGAAACTTTTAGAACTTTAATCATTTAGATTTGTAAGACGAGAATAATAGCATTAGACATGTCGTGATTTTTTTTCACATTGTGCAATAGCATATGAATACAAAAAAAGAGTCAAAGCACATGACGCCGTATAAAATCTAAAACATCAGCTACGTACGAATAGATAATTTAGTTTGCTAAATGGTGTACATTTAAGTTAATTGTACGATAATGCCAATAAGAATTCTCATGGTGGGTGGTATCATAGATTAGTATCATGTGGATGATAAAAATGTATGATGCTACATAGTATCATATGTTGGGTGTTTTGTATGACCTACAATAGCACCTTATTTCATGACATGATACCAACATCCTCTCTTTTTCCTCAATTAACAGTATGGCGTGTGAGCACTATGCCTAGTTGACATTAGATGAGGCTACATCATAAACAGTTGTCATACCCATACCCACCGAGTGAGGTCTAAGTCATGTATATATAATATAAATAGTACTTAATGCGTGATTTTCATCATGTTTAATTCATGAATCACAGGAGTTCAGTATTTTATGATTCAATAGCTATTAACCTACATGGCGCCAAGTTGATTGGGGGAAGGGCGCCATTTTTCCGTGTTTGATACGTTCTGAAACATTTTATCAAAGTACTATATAGTTATTTGTTGTTTTACTACTTAGTGTTCTAATTACTGCAAACTATCTATGCATGGAAAAATTCAAAGGACACAATTGTTTCTCCTCCAATAGTGCTTTGTCCAGTTGCCTTGCTCGCTCACACTCGTTGGCTGGTTTGGTCGCCTTGACTCGCTCACTTGGTCCCCCTCGCCAGCGAAAAAACCAACCTCTACTAGTCCATGGAAAAGCCAACTTCTGATATTTTATAGACAAAGAATAATGTGCACATTCTAAAAACTGTTCACATATTTTAAAACGTTCATGGATTTGAAAAACTATTCACGCATTTAAAATTTTGAAAAAAATTGAAAAAATGTTCACAATTTTAAAATAGTTCATCTATTTCATGAATTGAAAAAAACGTCCAGTAGTCTTTAAAATGTAGCTTAATTAAAATTCCAAATTTTGAATGAAGTACGAACATTTAAAAAATGATTTTTTAAATGTTCATGTATTTACAAAAAAGATATAAGAAACAAAAGGAAACATTAAAAAAACCAAGTGAAAACTACGCATAGAATACAAAAAGATAAGGTAGAGAAAAACCAGGGAAACCTTATAGAAGATTCTCAAAACCGAAACACCCCAATACATTCATATGGACTGGCCTGTTCGTTCCAAGGGACTGGCGCCAAATAGGGCCTTCGTGGCCGTCCCCACAGTAATTCGTTTGGGCTTTGGCCCAAATGAATGGGGGAGGCTTATGGGTCTAATTGAGAAGCCCAAATAAATTAGGTTGGGGGGAGAGGTCTTACGGGAGAAGTTTAGGAAAAGAGAATCCTCCCTCGAAGAAAAAAGTCAAAAGAAGAATCCGTACATGCGACGCTGTAATGCCAAATACTCCCAAATGTTACCATTTGGAGGACAAGTATTTCCGGAGGGAGGGAGTATCTACTTGAACCCTTGCAGCTCCATCGTCTCAATGCATGGAGACATGCAAAACAGTGAAGCATGTACCTTACTTCGTCTCCTGTGACAGAAAAACAATCTCAAATAACTTTTTTTTCCCCAGTGAGGCGGTAAACGAGTACGTGCAGGCGGTGAGGCACCTCGCCTGCCAGATACTTGACCTGCTGGGCGAAGGCCTGGGCCTCCGGGACCCTGCGTCCTTGAGCAGGCTCGTCACGACCACGGACAGCGACTCCCTCGTCCGAATCAACAACTACCCACCTTCAGCCACCGGCGATGGCGGCGTGAAAGCCGCGAGCGCCGTCGGGTTCGGGGAGCACTCCGACCCACAGATCCTCAGCGTCCTCCGTGCCAATGATGTCGATGGCCTGCAGGTGCTCCTGCCGGACGGCCGCGGCGAGGACGCCTGGGTGCAAGTTCCGGCTGACCCTGCCGCCTTCTTCATCAACGTCGGTGACCTTCTTCAGGTGACCAGCAGTGCTAGTAGTATCTGAACCAACACTTTTTTCCCGTTATGCTCTGGCAGTTAAAGCCAGATTATAAGGTTATATGTTGAGCTGAGCGTGAATTGTTCTCCCTCTGTTTTGCAGGCTTTGACAAATGGGAAGCTGGTGAGCATCCGGCATAGGGTGATGGCCAGCACCAGCAAGCCAAGGCTGTCAGCTATCTACTTCGCGGCGCCGGCGTTGCACGAGTGTGTCTCGGCGCTCCCAGAGACGGTGACCGCCGACGCGCCGCGTCGGTACCGGCCGTTCACCTGGGCGGAATACAAAAAGACGATGTACACGCTTCGTCTGAGCCACAACCGCCTCGACCTCTTCAAAGTCGTCGGTGAAGGATGTGGTTGATGTGAAACAAGAAAGACAAATGAATCTCTATCTCTTTCATTAATGATCTCTGTACATTATATATCACTCGAGGGATGTGAACGAATGGACATATCCATTCGGGAGGGAGCGAGGAGAGACGCGACAGTTAGAAAAGGCTAACCGCCTGTCGGTTTACAAGGTGGAGATTATCCATAATTAAATATATTTAATTAATTCTTAACACTCCCCCTAATCTCCGCCTTGATTATGTAGAGTCATCATCTTGAAAAGTGCTCCTCCAAAAACCTTGTGGAAAAAATATGAGGAGATATACGTAATATGCCATTAAAAACTCCTTCCCAAAAACCCAGTGGGAAAATAAGGAGAAAATGTCATATCACCATGCTTGTATTACTATTGCCTCATTAAAAACCTTCTATAAGAAACCATGTAGGGAAAAAAACTCATAAAGGAAAAGAGTGCAAGGTTATCGTTCAGGAGTGCACTCCCCCTGAACCTTGCAAATATCAAAGTCATCTCATACTAATTCCACTAACTTATTTGTGGAATGAAGAACTTGATAGACTTTGTGAATAAATCACAAAAATTATCACATGACTTAATTTGCAAGATATTTATCTTCCACCTTTCTTCAACTCATGGGGAATAAAATACTTTTAGAGCCATTCATAAGCCAATGTTGCTCTTTATAACCTGTCTGCATCTGCGTAATACAAACAACATTATCTTCATAGATAATGATGGGTGGTTTCTATCGACCAATCTCACTTGAACTTTCAACAAAGTTCATCATTCTGTGAAGTCACATACATTCATGTGATGCTTCATACAAATCAACGATTTCAAAATGACTAGTGGATGCAGCCACTAAAATATGTCTTCTCGACTTCCCACAAAAAGTCACACCTTCATTCGAGGAGACAAAAACCAGTCCATGATCTAGGATTATGGGGATCAAACATATACCCAGCATCACAATATCCAACCATGGTCATATCTTGATTTTTATCATAAAATAAACCAAGATGTTGGTGTCCAGAAGATATGCAAAAATATTCTTCACACCAACCCAATGCCTTTTAATCAGTGATGCATCGTATCTGGCCAATAAAGTCACTGCTAATGACATACCAGGCCTGGTGCAGTTTGCTAGATACACCGGTGCTCTCATTGCACCGCGATATGGAAACTCACGTCCAAATATCTCTTCATCACTGTCGTTAAGACTTAATGGGTCCTTATCTCTAGTAATCCAAAGATCTCAAAACCATAGTTTTTTATGGATATGACTTATCCATGTTGAACTTTCAACAATCTTTTGGATAAATGTGGACTGATGAACAAATATTCCCGAAGGAATACGCTCAAGTTCCAAACTCAAGCAAAGTTTGGTCTCAACCAAATCTTGCATCTTACACTACGTCTTAAGATGATATGATTGCATCATGTATCTCTTGTGTAGCTCTAATGATACTCAGATCATAAACATACACAGAAATTATACAAAAACCCTCTTTGCATTTCTTGATGAATATACATGAACAATCTGAAGGAAATATGCCCTAGAGGCAATAATAAAGTTATTATTTATTTCCTTATATCATGATAAATGTTTATTATTCAGGCTAGAATTGTATTAACCGGAAACATAATACATGTGTGAATACATAGACAAACAGAGTGTCACTAGTATGCCTCTACTTGACTAGCTCGTTAATCAAAGATGGTTATGTTTCCTAACCATGAACAAAGAGTTTTTATTTGATTAACGGGATCATATCATTAGGTGAATGATCTGATTGACATGACCCATTCCATTAGCTTAGCACCCGATCGTTTAGTATGTTGCTATTGCTTTCTTCATGACTTATACATGTTCCTATGACTATGAGATTATGCAACTCCCGTTTGCCGGAGGAACACTTTGTGTGCTACTAAACGTCACAACGTAAATGGGTGATTATAAAGGTGCTCTACAGGTGTCTCCAAAGGTGCATGTTGGGTTGGCGTATTTTGAAATTAGGATTTGTCACTCCGATTGTCGGAGAGGTATCTCTGGGCCCTCTTGGTAATGCACATCACATAAGCCTTGCAAGCATTGCAACTAATGAGTTAGTTGCGAGATGATGTATTACAGAACGAGTAAAGAGACTTGCCGGTAACGAGATTGAACTAGGTATTGAGATACCGACGATCGAATCTCGGGCAAGTAACATACCGATGACAAAGGGAACAACGTATGTTGTTATGCGGTCTGACCGATAAAGATCTTCGTAGAATATGTAGGAGCCAATATGAGCATCCAGGTTCCGCTATTGGTTATTGACCGGAGACGTGTCTCGGTCATGTCTACATTGTTCTCGAACCCGTAGGGTCCGCACGCTTAAGGTTTCGATGACAGTTATATTATGAGTTTATGAGTTTTGATGTACCGAAGTTAGTTCGGAGTCCCGGATGTGATCACGGACATGACGAGGAGTCTCGAAATGGTCGAGACATAAATATTGATATATTGGACGGCTATATTCGGACACCGGAAGTGTTCTAGGTAATTTCAGAGAAAACCGAAGAGCCGGAGGGTTACCGGAACCCCCCGGGGAGAAGTAATGGGCCATATGGGCCTTAGTGGAAAGAGAGAGGGGCAGCCAAAGGTGGGCCACGCGCGTCCTCCCCCCTTGGTCCGAATTGAACTAGGAGAGGGGGGGCGGCGCCCCCCTTTCCCTCTCCCTCCCCACTTCCTTCCCCCTCCTAGTAGGAGTCCTACTCCTACTAGGAGGAGGACTCCTCCTTGGCGCGCCTATAGGGCCGGCCGGCCTCCTCCCCTTGCTCCTTTATATACGGGGGCAGGGGGCACCCCTAGACACAAGTTGATCCACGTGATCATATTCTTAGCCGTGTGCGGTGCCCCCTTCCACCATAGTCCTCGATAATATTGTAGCGGTGCTTAGGCGAAGCCCTGCGACGGAAGTGCATCAAGATCGTCACCACGCCGTCGTGCTGATGGAACTCTTCCCCGACACTTTGCTGGATCGGAGTCCGGGGATCGTCATCGAGCTGAACGTGTGCTAGAACTCGGAGGTGCCGTAGTTTCGGTGCTTGATCGGTTGGGCCGTGGAGACGTACGACTACATCAACCAAACGCTTCTGTTGTCGATCTACAAGGGTATGTAGATCACACTCTCCCCTCTCGTTGCTATGCATCATCATGATCTTGCGTGTGCGTAGGAATTTTTTTGAAATTACTACGAAACCCAACAGTGGCATCCGAGCCTAGGTTTTATATGTTGATGTTATATGCACGAGTAGAACACAAGTGAGTTGTGGGCGATATAAGTCATACTGCTTACCAGCATGTCATACTTTGGTTCGGCGATATTGTTGGACGAAGCGGCCCGGACCGACATTACGCGTACGCTTACGCGAGACCGGTTCTCCCGACGTGCTTTGCACATAGGTGGCTTGCGGGTGACAGTTTCTTCAACTTTAGTTGAACCGAGTGTGGCTACGCCTGATCCTTGCGAAGGTTAAAACAACACCAACTTGACAAACTATCGTTGTGGTTTTGATGCGTAGGTAAGATTGGTTCTTGCTTAAGCCCGTAGCAGCCACGTAAAACTTGCAACAACAAAGTAGAGGACGTCTAACTTGTTTTTGCTGGGCATGTTGTGATGTGATATGGTCAAGACATGATGCTAAAATTTTATTGTATGAGATGATCATGTTTTGTAACCGAGTTATCGGCAACTGGCAGGAGCCATATGGTTGTCGCTTTATTGTATGCAATGCAATCGCGCTGTAATGCTTTACTTCATCACTAAGCGGTAGCGGTAGTCATGGAAGCATAAGATTGGCGAGACGACAACGATGCTACGATGGAGATCAAGGTGTCGCGCCGGTGACGATGGTGATCATGACGGTGCTTCGAAGATGGAGATCACAAGCACATGATGATGATGGCCATATCATATCACTTATATTGATTGCATGTGATGTTTATCTTTTATGCATCTTATCTTGCCTTGATTGGCAGTAGCATTATAAGATGATCTCTCACTAATTATCAAGAAGTGTTCTCCCTGAGTATGCACCGTTGCGAAAGTTCTTCGTGCTGAGACACCATGTGATGATCGGGTGTGATAGGCTCTACGTTCAAATACAACGGGTGCAAAACAGTTGCACACGCGGAATACTCAGGTTATACTTGACGAGCCAAGCATATACAGATATGGCCTCGGAACACGGAGACCGAAAGGTCGAGCGTGAATCATATAGTAGATATGATCAACATAGTGATGTTCACCAATGAAACTAATCCATCTCACGTGATGATCGGACATGGTTTAGTTGATTTGGATCACGTAATCACTTAGAGGATTAGAGGGATGTCTATCTAAGTGGGAGTTCTTTAAGTAAATTAATTGAACCTAAATTTATCATGAAACTTAGTACCTGATAGTATCTTGCTTGTTTATGCTTGATTGTAGATAGATGGCTCGTGTTGTTGTTCCGTTGAATTTTAATGCGTTCCTTGAGAAAGCAAAGTTGAAAGATGATGGTAGCAATTACACGGACTGGGTCTGTAACTTGAGAATTATCCTCATTGCTACACAGAAGAATTACGTCCTGGAAGCACCGCTGGGTGCCAGGCCTGCTGCTGGAGCAACACCAGATGTTATGAACGTCTGGCAGAGCAAAGCTGATGACTACTCGATAGTTCAGTGTGCCATGCTTTAGGGCTTAGAATCGGGACTTCAACGACATTTTGAACGTCATGGAGCATATGAGATGTTCTAGGAGTTGAAGTTAATATTTCAAGCAAATGCCCGGATTGAGAGATATGAAGTCTCCAATAAGTTCTATACCTGCAAGATGGAGGAGAACAGTTCTGTCAGTGAACATATACTCAAAATGTCTGGCTATAATAATCACTTGATTCAATTGGGAGTTAATCTTCCAGATGATTGCGTCATTGACAGAATTCTCCAATCACTGCCACCAAGCTACAAGAGCTTCGTGATGAACTATAATATGCAAGGGATGAATAAGACTATTCCCGAGCTCTTCGCAATGCTGAAAGCTGCGGAGGTAGAAATAAAAAAGGAGCATCAAGTGTTGATGGTCAACAAGACCACTAGTTTCAAGAAAAAGGGCAAAGGGAAGAAGAAGGGGAACTTCAAAAGAACGGAAAGCAAGTTGCTACTCAAGAGAAGAAACCCAAACCTGGACCTAAGCCTGAAACTGAGTGCTTCTACTGCAAGCAGACTGGTCACTGGAAGCGGAACTGCCCCAAGTATTTGGCGGATAAGAAGGATGGCAATATGAACAAAGGTATATGTGATATACATGTTATTGATGTGTACCTTACTAATGCTCGCAGTAGCACCTGGGTATTTGATACTGGTTCTGTTGCTAATATTTGCAACTCGAAACAGGGACTACGGATTAAGCGAAGATTGGCTAAGGACGAGGTGACGGTGCGCGTGGGAAACGGTTCCAAAGTCGATGTGATCGCAGTCGGCACGCTACCTCTACATCTACCTTCGGGATTAATATTAGACCTAAATAATTGTTATTTGGTGCCAGCGTTAAGCATGAACATTATATCTGGATCTTGTTTGATGTGAGACGGTTATTCATTTAAATCTGAGAATAATGGTTGTTCTATTTATATGAGTAATATCTTTTATGGTCATGCACCCTTAAAGAGTGGTCTATTTTTATTAAATCTTGATAGTAGTGACACACATATTCATAGTGTTGAAGCCAAAAGATGCAGAGTTGATAATGATAGTGCAACTTATTTGTGGCACTGCCGTTTAGGTCATATCGGTGTAAAGCGCATGAAAAAACTCCATACTGATGGACTTTTGGAACCACTAGATTATGAATCACTTGGTACTTGCGAACCGTGCCTCATGGGCAAGATGACTAAAACGCCGTTCTCCGGTACTATGGAGAGAGCAACAAATTTGTTGGAAATCATACATACAGATGTATGTGGTCCGATGAATATTAAGGCTCGTGGCGGATATCGTTATTTTCTCACCTTCACAGATGACTTAAGCAGATATGGGTATATCTACTTAATGAAACATAAGTCTAAAACGTTTGAAAAGTTCAAAGAATTTCAGAGTGAAGTTGAAAATCATCGTAACAAGAAAATAAAGTTTCTACGATCTGATCGTGGAGGAGAATATTTGAGTTACGAGTTTGGTGTACATTTGAAACAATGCGGAATAGTTTTGCAACTCACGCCACCCGGAACACCACAGCGTAATGGTGTGTCCGAACGTCGTAATCATACTTTACTAGATATGGTGCGATCTATGATGTCTCTTACTGATTTACCGTTATCGTTTTGGGGATACGCTCTAGAGACGGCCGCATTCACGTTAAATAGGGCACCATCAAAATCCGTTGAGACGATGCCTTATGAACTGTGGTTTGGCAAGAAACCAAAGTTGTCGTTTCTGAAAGTTTGGGGCTGCGATGCTTATGCGAAAAAACTTCAACCTGATAAGCTCGAACCCAAATCGTAGAAATGTGTCTTCATAGGATATCCAAAGGAAACTATTGGATACACCTTCTATCACAGATCCGAAGGCAAGACTTTTGTTGCTAAATTCAGAAACTTTTTGGAGAAGGAGTTTCTCTCGAAATAAGTGAGTGGGAGGAAAGTAGAACTTGACGAGGTAACTGTACCTGCTCCCTTATTGGAAAGTAGTGCATCACAGAAAACTGTTTCAGTGACACCTACACCAGTTAGTGAGGAAGCTAATGATGATAATCATGAAACTTCAAAACAAGATACTACTGAACCTTGTAGATCAACCAGAGTGAGATCCGCACCAGAGTGGTACGATAATCCTGTTCTGGAAGTCATGCTACTAGATCAAGATGAACCTACGAACTATGAAGAAGCGATGGTGAGCCCAGATTCCGCAAAATGGTTTGAAGCCATGAAATCTGAGATGGGATCCATGTATGAGAACAAAGTATGGACTTTGGTTGACTTGCCCGATGATCGGCAAGCAATTGAGAATAAATGGATCTTAAAGAAGAAGACTGACGCTGACGGTAATATTACTGTCTACAAAGCTCGACTTGTCGCAAAAGGTTTTCGGCAAGTTCAAGGGATTGACTACGATGAGACCTTCTCATCCGTAGCGATGCTTAAGTCTGTCCGAATCATGTTAGCAATTGCCACATTTTATGATTATGAAATTTGGCAGATGGATGTCAAAACTACATTCCTGAATGGATTTCTGGAAGAAGAGTTGTATATGATGCAACCAGAAGGTTTTGTCGATCCAAAGGGAGCTAACAAAGTGTGCAAGCTCCAGCAATCCATTTATGGACTGGTGCAAGCCTCTCGGAGTTGGAATAAACGCTTTGATAGTGTGATCAAAGCATTTGGTTTTATACAGACTTTTGGAGAAGCCTGTATTTACAAGAAAGTGAGTGGGAGCTCTGTAGCATTTCTGATATTATATGTGGATGACATATTACTAATTGGAAATGATATAGAATTTCTGGATAGCATAAAGGGATACTTGAAATAAGAGTTTTTCAATGAAAGACCTCGGTGAAGCTGCTTACATATTAGGCATTAAGATCTATAGAGATAGATCAAAACGCTTAATTGGACTTTCACAAAGCACATACCTTGACAAAGTTTTGAAGAAGTTCAAAATGGATCAAGCAAAGAAAGGGTTCTTGCCTGTGTTACAAGGTGTGAAGTTGAGTAAGACTCAATGCCCGACCACTGCAGAAGATAGAGAGAAAATGAAAGATGTTCCCTATGCTTCAGCCATAGGCTCTATCATGTATGCAATGCTGTGTACCAGACCTGATGTGTGCCTTGCTATAAGTCTAGCAGGGAGGTACCAAAGTGATCGAGGAGTGGATCACTGGACAGCGGTCAAGAACATCCTGAAATACCTGAAAAGGACTAAGGATATGTTTCTCATATATGGAGGTGACAAAGAGCTCATCGTAAAAGGTTACGTTGATGCAAGCTTTGACACTGATCTGGACGATTCTAAATCGCAAACCGGATACGTGTTTACATTAAACGGTGGAGCTGTCAGTTGGTGCAGTTCTAAACAAAGCGTTGTAGCGGGATCTACATGTGAAGCGAAGTACATAGCTGCTTCGGAAGCAGCAAATGAAGGAGTCTGGATGAAGGAGTTCATATCCGATCTAGGTGTCATACCTAGTGCATCGGGTCCAATGAAAATCTTTTGTGACAATACTGGTGCAATTGCCTTGGCAAAGGAATCTAGATTTCACAAGAGAACCAAGCACATCAAGAGACGCTTCAATTCCATCCGGGATCTAGTCCAGGTGGGAGACATAGAGATTTGCAAGATACATACGGATCTAAATGTTGCAGACCCGTTGACTAAGCTTCTTCCACGAGCAAAACATGATCAACACCAAAGCTCCATGGGTGTTAGAATCATTACTGTGTAATCTAGATTATTGACTCTAGTGCAAGTGGGAGACTGAAGGAAATATGCCCTAGAGGCAATAATAAAGTTATTATTTATTTCCTTATATCATGATAAATATTTATTATTCATGCTAGAATTGTATTAACCGGAAACATAATACATGTGTGAATACATAGACAAACAGAGTGTCACTAGTATGCCTCTACTTGACTAGCTCGTTAATCAAAGATGGTTATGTTTCCTAACCATGAACAAAGAGTTGTTATTTGATTAACGGGATCACATCATTAGGTGAATGATCTGACTGACATGACCCATTCCATTAGCTTAGCACCCGATCGTTTAGTATGTTGCTATTGCTTTCTTCATGACTTATACATGTTCCTATGACTATGAGATTATGCAACTCCCGTTTGCCGGAGGAACACTTTGTGTGCTACCAAACGTCACAACGTAAATGGGTGATTATAAAGGTGCTCTACAAGTGTCTCCAAAGGTGCATGTTGGGTTGGCGTATTTCGAGATTAGGATTTGTCACTCCGATTGTCGGAGAGGTATCTCTGGGCCCTCTCGGTAATGCACATCACATAAGCCTTGCAAGCATTGCAACTAATGAGTTAGTTGCGAGATGATGTATTACATAACGAGTAAAGAGACTTGCCGGTAATGAGATTGAACTAGGTATTGAGATACCGACGATCGAATCTCGGGCAAGTAACATACCGATGACAAAGGGAACAACGTATGTTGTTATGCGGTCTGACCGATAAAGATCTTCGTAGAATATGTAGGAGCCAATATGAGCATCCAGGTTCCGCTATTGGTTATTGACCGGAGACGTGTCTCGGTCATGTCTACATTGTCCTCGAACCCGTAGGGTCCGCACGCTTAAGGTTTCGATGACAGTTATATTATGAGTTTATGAGTTTTGATGTACCGAAGTTAGTTCGGAGTCCCGGATGTGATCACGGACATGACGAGGAGTCTCGAAATGGTCGAGACATAAATATTGATATATTGGACGGCTATATTTGGACACCGGAAGTGTTCCGGGTGATTTCGGAGAAAACCGGAGAGCCGGAGGGTTACCGGAACCCCCCGAGAGAAGTAATGGGCCATATGGGCCTTAGTGGAAAGAGCGAGGGGCAGCCAAAGGTGGGCCACGCGCCTCCTCCCCCCTTGGTCCGAATTGAACCAGGAGAGGGGGGCGGTGCCCCCCTTTCCCTCTCCCTCCCCACTTCCTTCCCCCTCCTAGTAGGAGTCCTACTCCTACTAGGAGGAGGACTCCTCCTTGGCGCGCCTATAGGGCCGGCCGGCCTCCTCCCCTTGCTCCTTTATATACGGGGGCAGGGGGCACCCCTAGACACAAGTTGATCCATGTGATCATATTCTTAGCCGTGTGCGGTGCCCCCTTCCACCATAGTCCTCGATAATATTGTAGCGGTGCTTAGGCGAAGCCCTGCGACGGTAGTGCATCAAGATCGTCACCACGCCATCGTGCTGACGGAACTCTTCCCCGACACTTTGCTGGATCGGAGTCCGGGGATCGTCATCGAGCTGAACGTGTGCTAGAACTTGGAGGGGCCGTAGTTTCGGTGCTTGATCGGTCGGGCCATGGAGACGTACGACTACATCAACCAAACACTTCCGTTGTCGATCTACAAGGGTACATAGATCACACTCTCCCCTCTCGTTGCTATGCATCACCATGATCTTGCGTGTGCGTAGGAAATTTTTTGAAATTACTACAAAACCCAACACAATCATCAATGTTTGAGTAACCTTCTAATAAAGGAACTCACTCAGTCGGTTCTACCACATCATTGCCGACTACTTCAAGTCATAATGACTTCTGAAGATTTACACAACACGTGTTGTGATTAAATTCAGAATTTCCATTCCTTCGGAATTATCATAGAGATATCTGAATCAAGTGGTTTATAAAATTATTCAGTCACAACATCCATTAGTTGGATATACAAATTCATTATTCACTGCCAGTGATATGAAATATCGGAACATTAATCCACTCATAACAGGAGAACATGTTTCATCTTAAACGATGAAGGGTCTCTGCGTGAACCCATGTGCTACAAGCCTCGCTTCATGTCTCACCACCTCATTGTTCTCATTCCTCTCATGAACAAAAACTCACTATGATCCCCCAGGGAACACATTCAGAGGAGTGGGTACTACTGATCAGGTCAATACCCCTCTTCTTGAGAGCGAGTGCATCCTCAATTGTTGCCTTCCTTTGGATAACCTAGAGCGTTTTAGACACTCATCCATGCATGGACTTAGGTTCTAGATCCAATCCAAGGTCTTTTGCAATTCATGAGGATAAATAAATGTTGACATAATGTAGTCTTTATTATATGATTCTCCTGAATCCATATCTATAGTGGAGATTTCATCATTACCTTTTGACTCTTTCTGATTTCCCACAACAGTTGAGTCAAGGTCTTCCGATGTCCCAGCACAAAAATTTGTGTGCACACTCATGCTGGGTCCTGGATGTGTCCAGCATCCTTCAGGTGTCCTTCAACCCTGGGTTGAATATCAACATGATGTTGACATGCATTTACTGTTTGAGGATTCCTCATTCCCCTTGGACGCTTCCATGAAGTCTTGTCCTCTTGTGTCCAGATTCCTCTCCCTCAACGGTGGCCGAGTGGACCTATGGGTCACATCCACTCTCTCTGACACATTAATTATGGGAACATTTTACTTTGTGACACCTATATACTTAGTAAATGCAACTGGCAGATTATTTGCGATACTTTGCAAATTGATAATCTTCTGAACCTCCAGTTCAGACTCATTCGTACGTGGACCTAAGGACTAGATGTCTATTCACATCTCATTCTATTTCCCGGCATTCAATGTGGTTATTATCTTCCCCTAATGTTGGAAAAATGTCCTCATCAAAATACAACCAGTGTACCGGGCCATAAACAAGTCCCCTTCTAAGGACTTCAGGTACTTTATGATTGACGGAGAATTGTACCTCACATAGATCCCCATTTCTCTATGAGGGCCCATATATGTACACTATGGTGGTGAAATCGGTTATGTACCCAACACAACCGAATTATCGCAGACGGGAAATACTTACCGATTTCCACGTACTAACTGCAACGGGGAGACCGTATAATATGCAGTTGGTCGAATTTGTATCAAATAGTATGAGAAACTACATGTCCCCAACATGATATTGGGAGATTACGATTCTGTAGGAGCAATCTTGCTATCAACTTATCCTCTTGACAAGTGATTCTGCAAAACCAATCTGGGTATGTTCACAAAGTACCAATATGCTCCACTGTTATGCCTCAATCTAGGCAGTAATCATCAAATGCTCATGAACTAAATTCACAGCATTATCCATTCTGATGGATTTTATCCCGTGCTCAGGATGATTTGCTCTCAAATTAATGATTTGAATAATAAGCTTTGTAAAAGCATGGTTCCTTATAGAACTAATACACACATTGGACCATCTCGCCGATGCATCCAAAAGCAGTATGAAATATCTCAGTATTCCATATAATGGTTGAATTGGATCACATGCATCTCATGTACAAGGAAATCTA
This sequence comes from Triticum dicoccoides, assembly GCF_002162155.2. Taxonomy (NCBI): domain Eukaryota; kingdom Viridiplantae; phylum Streptophyta; class Magnoliopsida; order Poales; family Poaceae; genus Triticum; species Triticum dicoccoides. The sequence continues at coordinate 652,608,574 of NC_041392.1, forward strand.
CTGGCTCATCCTTTATCTTTAGATATGATGGCCTTGTGATCAATTTTCCAGTCTACACATATCGTGCATACATAATCCAATGAATTTTGAAAATTCACACCATTAGATTGTGTGCAGTAGAACCATCAATAATTTTCTTTATCATCCCAATACAAGGGATACCCAGGCAACCATGCCATATCTTGAACTTATCAAGATTCTAGAAAATTATCTTGTACGCCAAATGCATATCCAATTTAATGTATGTATAGTATATTAATCCAAAAGATAGAGAAATACAATTACTCTAGGATTTCATTTAAATCCCTTTTGCCGAGTCATGAGTAGGCTTCCAACCTTACTCACTTTATGAGTTTCAACATAGAAACCATTGTAGATATCCTTAAGACTCAACAAGGTACGAGTAAAATCTAGATACATCAATGCATCCAAGATTATTATGTAGTACCTATAGGGAGTGCAATTGTGGCTTGACCAGAACCAACAATTCCCGTATCACGACCATCACTTGTCATGATGGCTCCATGCATTACTCTTTTCAAGAGTATGAAAATACTTCAACTCCCTTAATATTGTGTTAGTAGACCCAGTTTCTACTTAACACATTCTTCTCAATTGGATTATTTCCATAGGTTTCAGAAATAAACCAATTTCAACATATGATTGAACTCATATGGAAATTATACATACATCATAAACCATATATGTCAGAGGACATACCACAAGCATCATGTGTGATGACATAACTATCATATTATGTTGATGTACATAAATCATTTTACAACATGTAATATGTCTACAGACATCATTAGAATGCATGACAAAAGAGACTAAATCTGGTCTCTGTATATGTCACTAAAATTGAACTCCACTAACATGTCATCGACACTCAATAGTGGACCTTCCTTTTGCTAAGCATGCTCCTGGTTGTCCATGTTCTGAGGAACATCTGGAAACTTTCAACCATTGGGAAAACATTGTTATGTCAAGTGAGGTAAGGTTCACGCTTGTTCCCATGAGCCTCTTTCCCTTGGCAATTGATTGCATGCGGATCCACCAAATGATTGGAAATATCACTTTTCCTTGCAATCAGTTATACAACCACACGCATAGCAACCAGCAGAGTTGCTAGCACTGTCATTGTTCTTGAAATGACTTTTGGCCCTTTGAGCTCTACTTTTATTCTACTTCTCATCCCACCTCCACTTTCCTTCACAATTGATGGAATTGTTCAATCTGAATCCTCATACAAGGATTAAAAGTGGAGAGCATCTGGATGAGATTAACATCCAGAACTGCAATATTCTAGAATCTCAACTACAAGTTGATCTGATGCACATAAGAGTTCTATGCTAGCTACCATAGACTCCAAGTCATGGAATCGGACGTGCGTCCATTTCCTGTGCACTTCAAGCATCATCATCATCCTATATTGATCATATATATTGCTCCTCAAAAGAGATCTAGAGTATCAGATACTCTATTTTTATAGATCATGGTGTAGTGAAATGCAATGCCACATACTTTGCTATAGCGACTATAGCTGAAGCCCCTGAGCGGTTGTGGTTATGTGGGAACTGAGATCCCGGGATGCCAAGTTAATCTTGACATTCATCACCTAAGTCAAAAATTCGATGCTATCAATGGCGATCTCATTAACATTTTTCTTGGATATGCCCAACATATTCAGCATGAATAATCATGCCCATTAATTTACTTCCATGTAAATTAATCATGTTGTAAAAATGCATGTGAATCGATCAACACATAGCAATTTATAAATTGCTGGAACATATATGTTGATACACAATGTGCGTGTGGTATAGTAATATACAATAAATTACTATAAAACACACACACACACACACACACACACACACACACACACACACATACACATAGACAAAAACTGCATAGCTAAAAGCTAAACAGAAAACGAGAAACTTAAAAGAAAAACCTAGGCCGAATCTGCACAACCCAAAGCATTGGGCACAGCCCAAATTTCTGTATTTGTTTCTCCTTTTTTTTTTGAGGGGGTGGGGGGATAGAGATGGGCCTTCGGCCGTTCAACCATATGGCTTGCCCACAGGCCCGCAACGCCCCCAGATCGGATAAGGGATAAGGGAGAGGCAACAGGACGGCTTTCGTCCCCGTCGACTAACCGCCCCCAATCCCGATCCAAACGGTGGCCGTTCTTGTGTTTCCACTGCAGACCATGCTGCGGGAAGCCGCGCTTCCTCGGGAACAAGCTCGTCTCCCGGAGCGCCATAGGCGTCCACGCCATGAGGAGCCGCGCGGAGCGCCCGCCGTTCCGCAGTCAGCAGCTATATGCCTCGCCGCCTGGCAAGCAGCCGGTAGCCGCCAAAAACATCGCATGTTTCACCGCCGTGCAGCCGGTTGCCGACGCCACGACGCCGCGGTCAATTCCAAGACCCGGGCCCAGACCGCGCGCCAAGCGGCTGGATGCCTCCGAGCCGGAGTGCTTCGGTGTAGCGCATGTCTGACGTCGTAGGCTGGTCGTGCGTGGAGCCGCGCCGTAGAGCGCCGCGGTGGACGGTGAGTACAACGACGAGCGACGACGTGTTCTTTTTCCTCTGTTCTGCTTTCATGTTAGCATAGTGTTGTACGTGGCGGCCAGAGTTGGAGATCTTTGAGTCTGCTCTTCTCAAGGCCAATCGCTCCACTACGGCGATGTACGTGGCGGCCAGAGTTGGAGATCACCAGAGTTGCTACATCCGTTCTTTCCAATGAATGGTACCGTCCGTCGATTTCGTCCCCTGTTTTATCTCCCGGTAGGGGCTCGCGATTCGCGCAGTGACGTTGCCCACGCCGTTGTGACGTGATGCTTCGCTGCGCCTGCCGTCTCGCCGCTGTTGCCGGTGATGAACTCCGTCGTGTCCCCTTCATGCGATGAGAGATGCCGTGCAGGGGAGTCGCTGCCACTGCCGTTCTCTCTCAGCGGAGAGCAATCGTGCTGATAACGTGATGTGAAACAAGGAAGACAAACGAATCTCTATCTCTTTCATTGATGATCTCTGTACATTATATATCACTCAAGGGATGCGAACGAATGGACATATCCATTCGGCAGGGAGCGAGGAGAGACGCGACAGTTAGAAAAGGCTAACCGCCTGTCGGTTTACAAGGTGGAGATTATCCATAATTTAATATATTTAATTAATTCTTAACAGTGGTGATTCTGGTGAAGACAAGTCTCGGATATAGATATCAAATGTGTTGTGCATAAATGTCGAGTTGTATACAAAATTTTGGTTCTTTGGCAACTATGAACTGCAGATTTCTTGGTGTTATTATCCTCAATCAATGTGTGATTATTATTTATGTAACATAAGTCAGCGTCGTGCAGATGTAATTGTGTAGTAGTTCAGATGTAATTGTGTAGTAGTGATATGAGAATATTCTTTACTTCTTCTTTTATCTTCCTTCTATGTTATACTAATAGCATGTAGATGATTTAACTTGCCTCTTTATTAGTGAGCAAGAATCTGTTGAACACTTGCTTTTCGGTTACATTGTTGCGAAACATCTGTAGATAATTGTTGCTGAAGTTTTTCAGTTTGCTTTCCGTGATAATGTAGTTTAGCTGAATTACCTACCTTGTGAGATATATAAATAATAAAAATATGTAGGTTGTATGACTTGTATTGCTTCCATCTGAAGCTTATGGGCAATGCAGAATGATTTATGTTTCACCAAGGGAGCACCGTGGAAAGATATCTGGATTCTTCTGGGAAAGGCAAGCATGTTGATTCATCAATGGAAGATTCTATGCTTGGATACCGAGTCAAACTTACTAAAGGAATGCTTGCTACTACTAGATCGACAAAGAGGAGAACTCCCGAGGATCGCTTGGAAATGAAGAATAAGGTGGGCGCAAGGATTGATCAACGGAGCTGATATCTGAGGGCGCATTCCAGTTGATATTGATGATTCTGTGATAGATACCTCCCGTTGTTGAACTTTCTTTTTCTCACTATGTTGGTTTTCCTTCTATACTTTTCTGGCTCGGCTACTTTGGTTTAGCCCGAGCGCAATCAAGTCTGTATTTTGTTTGCCTCATTTTTTAATAAAAATGGGGCGAGGGAAAACCCCTTTCAATTAAAAGAATAGCTCGTAGGTAATTATGTCCATGGGTTTACTCATTTGTCTATGAGGGTAGTATCGGTGTTTAGGTAAATAACAAGATTGGCCATTATTCGGTCGATGAGGGAGAGTGGCGATTGGATCCGGGCCCTAGGCAGCCACCTTGTAGATCCTTGTAGATTGCCGCCATTCCATCTACCACACAGATCCGCTGTTCACGTCCTCCGGTCCACCACCCTAACATCCTCCACCGTGGTGGTCATCGATGGGATCCGGGCCCTAGGCAGTGACGCAACGTCCGATCCAGCACACGCCAACTTTGAGGCATATCCGCCAGAACCAGCATACCCCATCGGAGAGGAGGTGTTCCCGTCGACTACGAGGCATCTACGGCGACTTCGTAACATCTCAAGATGATATGTCGGCTCAATCTCTCGGAGGTGCTCATATGGGTAGGTGTGCGTATGTGCGTTCATAGGGGGGAGTGTATGCGCGTATATGTGAGCACTTGTGTTTGTACTGTGTTCAAAAAACATACCCCATCGGAGCCAATCCGCGCCTCCGCACGCTGGATCCGGCATCTGACGGGATGTCAACATTGATGATCTTGCAAGCCTGGAGGATTGTGCGGCCTGATGAATCTCGAGTGCGTCCTCCGGTTTGGGCACCACGCGTGCCACACCCACTAGCTCCCTTGGCAGGGGCAACTCCGGACAAGGGCACGACACGGCCGTGTCGGAGGAGGCAACCCAGGAGATGGAGCGAACCTCCTTGGTCATGGTGAGGATGCCATAATCGTAGTCCAACCCTTCATGCCGGGCTTGACCTATCTCAGTCCCTGTACGGTCAATGAACTCAGCGAGCCTGATCTCGTGGTTGCGCTTTCCCATGTGGAAAGTGGTGAGGATGTTGAAGTCTTCCTTGGATAAGCGGCGGTGGGCGTTCTCGTGCAGCTTCATGGACTCCTTGTAGCGACTACCAGGAGTGGCCGCCGACACAGCGGTGTGGGGTCATGCCCCCGCCTATGCCATGATCCATGTCGTCGGGTCTTTCCCCAAACTCCCTCATGCGCTGCAGCCGCCAAACCGACAGAAGGAGGTGACCAACGGGGGGCCCAAAGACTTCACTATGTCGATCCTAGTAGCTTTTGTTTTGAATTAATTTAGATTGTTACCACATATGTCACGTGGTTGCCGATACTGGCAGCTTGGCGAAAGGGAAGGCGAGATAGTTGATCTGAGATTTCTGGATTAAGAGGTTTTTTCAGCCGCCCAACCCATCTTTTGCAGAAGGGGGCTGTCATGGCACCATGGGGTAAAAAATAAATTACTAAGAAATAATATTTTACTATAAAAAACCTAGAAATATGCAAGAAAATGTCACTAACAAAACCAGATCATGTTGTCGTGGTTTTAAAAAAAAATCGTGTCTTTAATTTTTTTTCTTATAATTAAAAGATATTTGCATTTTAAAAATTGCATGGGGATTCTTTTCAGAAAAATTCCAATTTTCAAAAACTTGTTCAGAATGTCAAAATGCGAACATTTTTTGAAAAGCAGGGACAATATTTAAAAAACATTTTTTGAAAAACACGAACAAAATTTGGAATTTTAAGAAAATCAAAAAATTCAAAAAAATTGGTACATTTTTTTAATTTCCCCAAACATGTTTTGAACTTTTGAACAATTGTTTTTAAAAATGGGAACATTTCTGAAATTTCGAACAAAATTTTGAAAGCACGGACATTATTTGAAACTCAAACATTTTTTAATGTTGTGAGAAAATTTTGAAAAATGGAACACTTTTCTATGTGTGAACAAATACTTAAAACAGGGACATTTTTTAAATTGCAAACAAAATTGTGAAACCACAAACATATTTTGGAAGTCCTAAACATTTTTGGAAACAAGATTTTTTTTTAAATTTGTGAACAAAGTTTTAAAAGAGAATATGTTTTGAATTTGTGAACAAATTTTGAAACGAGAACATTGTCTGAAATTCCAAACAATATTTGATTTTTTAACAAGTTAGATAATAAAAAATGAGAAAACAAAAAAGAAAAGAAAAAGAAAAAAAATAAAAGTTTAAAGAAAAAAGGAAAATGCAAAAATAAAAACAAAAAGGAAAAAGGAATAAGTAAAGAAGAAAAAAACAGTGAAAAACTGGTTTGGGAACTATTGGAAAGTTCCTAAAACCGGGTTCTGTAGCGCATCATTTCCTGGGTTGGCCCATCGTATTTGATCCCTCGCCTATGTGCGTATCAACTACAGTCTGCCGCATTGTCTCAAAAAAAAAAACTACAGTCTGCCGCATAATGCGGCAGATAGGATGTTTTTAGATAAACGGCAGATAGGATTTCTCCTCAAACCCTCAGGATCAGGACTCAGGAAAAAAAAGAGGGCGCTCGTCTACACGCGAGCTTGGATGGAGGCAGGGCAACAACCAGTGAGCAGAGACCAGAGAGGGCGACGGCCAGGGCGAGGCAGCGATCGACAAGGCCGCTGGTTAAATATGCCGATGACGTCGAAGAACAAGAGCAAGTATATTTTGCCAACGACTGAAATAAGGTCCATTAATTCCCTATTCAGTCTATTCTAATTAATTAGTTTTTTTGCGGGAGAATTAATTAGTTTTGTTTTCTAATTTTATTATATATATAGGGTTTTCTCCTTCATAAACTCACCGACCTGCAGTGGGTCCTTTTACACTGACAATTCAACTTTTTTTCTTTTAGAGCGAATTGACACTTGAGTTGACAGTTCAACTGTTGAGGCAAGATCAGGGGCGCACGGAATCTGTTGGATTGGCAGTCAGCAAGCCGGCAAGGGAAGGGCTAACGTGCGGTTGGAGGCCTTTGAACACAAATGATAATGAGGACATGAGCTGACGTCTCACGGCGGTGAGTCGATGATCCTGTTTCGGCTTCAGAAACCAAGTACCTGTCGTGCACGGTTACCCCAGTTCAATATAAGGAGGATGCAGAAGCTGTATGGTCCAGAGAGTTATCACTGTCATCTTTTATGCTTCTGCAGCTTGATGAAAGGAGTTCCATTGGATGAAAGTTACAGAGTCGCAGTAGTACTAGTAAACGAGCAGTTCAACTAAAACTACATTTGCATTCATTCAGGTATTTCAAAAAAAAATTTACACAACATGTAAGCCTGGTTGCTATGTTTATTCAGCCGAAAGCTAAAAAACTTTAAACTCTACGCAAACGCAACACGTAAGTAAATTCACTGCTCGATGAGAAGGGTGATCATATCTTCCTCAGCCTAATTTGAGCACCGTGCTGTGGCTGGAGGGTCATCACGGTGTACGGCGCGTGGGTGTAGGACGGCGAGAGCTCAAACGAGAAGCGCTGGAGGATGGTGCTCAGTGCCATCTTAGCTTCCAGCAACGCAAAGTTCTGGCCGATGCAGATCCGAGGACCCCCTCCAAACGGAAAGAACGCCGACGGATGCTTTGCCGCGCTCGAGATGCCATCAGCAAACCTCTGTGGATTGAACTCACTTGCATCCTCTCCCCAAATATCGGGATCATGGTGGATAAAGAGAAGGGGCAAGATAAGGGTCACTCCTGTAGGATATTTGATGCCGCCAAGCTCCGTTGCCTTGTAAGTTCTTCTGGTAAGATAGGTTACCGGCGGGTACAGCCTAAGAACCTCATACAGAATCATTGTTACCTGCAAAACAATGGACAAGATCAAGAACATTACTCCGACCACTGTATTCTTAAAACATCACATCATCCTGTTTTGCTCCAAAAGAATACTTTTAATTCATGAGTATTTGTTTTCACTCACATGTGTATATGCAGACATGCAATATAATTTTTAATGGAATGGACATCTGATAGGAGTAGGTTTTATTGTTGGCTACTCTTTTGTCAATTTGATGATTGGGGGATTATTTAATTTCATTTTATCCTGCAGTATGTGCACAAGGCATCAATTTCGTACTTACAATCTTCAGGCGACTCAGGTGCTCATAATCTGGTGTGGTTCTTCCGAAGTGATGCAACACTTCCTCTCTTGCCAGCTCTTGCCACTCCGGGTGCATGCTTAGCACAATTAGTGTCCATGTGAGCAAGACCGATGTTGTCTCCATACCTGCAAAGTAAAACAGCTTGCATTCCTCAATTATATCATCAATACTCATCCCTTGGCCTGCCTTCCCATTTGATTGTTGCATATTTGACTCCAACAGCAATCCTAGCAAGTCATTGCTGCTGGCTTCACCATTTTTAATAGCTCTTTCTTTTTTTCCAATAATTCCTCGCATAATCATGCGGATGTCATGATCAATTGCTCTCATCCTTCTATTATTTTTTGTTGGTAAGAACCTGCAAATGTTGTGACATGTCATCATAGGAAAGAAAATCTTGATTGCTAGTATTGTTTAAGTTTAACATAGAAAAGAAAAAAGTTTCTTTGATCAGTCTACTATTTTATTCAATGAGTTCTTTCATTTCAAAAGAAAAGGAAGCCAACTATTTAATCAAATACAATTTGATAGAAATTATATGGGCTTGCGTTACAAAGGTTTACAAGTACTCTTGTATGCAAGTCGAAAGAATTTCTTTTTTTTTTTTGTGTGTGCAAGGGAAGAACTTACCAATAGCCTGGGATAAACATTGTCTGAAAAGCCTGCATTAGTCGTTTAGCTAACTCCCCTTGCAGCTCGAATATTTTCTTCCCTTCCTGATAATTGCTACCAAATGATGTTCTCGCGATGACATCTCCAGTAAGATTCTGAAACTCAGAACATGTGTCAATCTCTGATAACCCTTCACCGGACATGGAATTCTCCCACCTTGCAACCATTTCTTCGCAACAGGTAGAAAAAACTGGCAGAATCCTCTGCAAACGAAACATTACTAGCTATCAGCCTATGCAATTCCCATGTTGCGATTTAAAATGAGAAAAATAATGAATTTTTTCGTTGAACCGGCACCTTTATCTTCTCATGATGAAAGGCAGGATTGAGGATTCTTCGGTGCTTTGTCCATTTCTCGCCTTCATGATTTGCAACTCCGTCGGCTAGCAGCTTCCCCATACGGCTGCTCCTTTGTTTCCTATAGTGTCCAAGCTTGTTAGACAGAATTTCTCTCACTAGATCCGGGTCAGAAATCATCACCCTTGGCGTTGGGCCAAACCAAGTGAATGGCATTTTCCCTGCATTTTGTAAATCGATATTTTGTTACACGTACGACAATCAAAGTGCATGCATGTTATAGTTTGTTAACTGCTCCTGTCTAGCAAGATGCATGCCCACAAATATCCCACACGTAACCGTTGCCTTCTTTACCGAACACGCTATGTATCAGAAGCTCAGAGCACATCCCTAATTAACGCGGGAGAATAGAAAAAGTTCAAAAGAACTTGTGAATTTGGCGACTGAAAGATTACCGTGCTCCTTAACGGCGTTGCAGAGCATGGGGTGCACACGAGGGATGATGTCGTGGGAGCCGAGCGGCATGGGCTGTGATCGGGCCTCTCTGTTGAGCCGGGCGTCCTCCGGTGCGTCGCCGCTGAAGAGGCGGTACCGGGTGCCCCTGAGGCCCTGGGCCCGCAGAGCCCTGCCCAGCCGCCGCGGCGTCCACCATGCCCACTCCAGAATCCAGGCGGCTAACGACAGTAGCGCCACGGCCGCCGCCGCGCCGGCGATGCTCCACGGAGAGGCGTCCCCCAGCAGCATCTGGAGACCTCGGGTTGGCTTCAGTGCAGAGGAGGAGGTCAGGAGTCGTACGTAGTCTCGAGAACAGACCGCCGGTTGGCTTCACACGTCTGCAGTTTTGCCTCGAGGTTTTGGCTCAATTGGTGTGAGTGTGAGCGAGGGTAGCCTCGAGAAATTAGTTACGTGACTTTTCTAGCCATCTTTTTTTAGGGAGACTTTTCTAGCCATCTAGAAAGCCAGAGAAGTATGGGAGACACGACTACATAAACCGATCAAGTGGCCCTGGTGATCACGTAGGGAGGACTTACAGGGCACAAGAATTTCTTTTTTCCCTAGAAAAACAAGATTTTTTTTTGTGTGGTTGCGAAGCACAAGACTGAATAGTCATGATCGACGTCGATTTTTCTTTCCAATACTCCCTTCATTCCGAATTATAAGATGTTTCAGTAACTTTTCTCTGAATTGTCCAGCAAAAAAAAAAACTTTTCTCTGAATTGAATGTATATAGACGTGTTTTATTGCATTTGTTCACTCATTTGTATGTACTTCATACTAAAATGTTCAAAACGTCTTATAATTCAGAACAGACCTAATACTTCTTTCTGCAGAAAACAAACATGCTGCAGGCAAAGCATACTTTTCATCAGTACTTTCTACATCTCATGTGTTCTTGCTCGACAAGTCAATTTTTCTTCCACCACCTAAAGAACACATGACACATTTTTTCATCCAGAAACAACGAATATCCCGCTCGAAAAGAGGGAAAACATTTGCACCATAAAAATAAAGCAAACACCTTTATGTATAAATTTCATCCAACTTCATTGCTGTGACACGCTCACATAGTTATACATGAGAAGATAATTCAAAATTATAGATGTTCTCCAATGTTATATGTCGATTTTATTGAAATTTATTAACTTCCATGAATCAGGCTTTTCCCCATTATATATATAAAGCACATGGCCAAATGATACGAGGTGCTGAGGAAGCTCTCAAAAGCTCATCAAAAAACAAAAAACCCAGCACACCGCATTGAAGACACAAAAATCGCACAAGAGTGTACAACAAAACGCCACCGGAGTGTTACCGAGAAGAGGCATAGTAGAAATGTCGACAAAACCAATAACCGCCGACACTTAATGACAACGCCTCCAAGAAGGTAACGATTCCACGCGCCACGGGCGTGTCTGCCAAAGCGGACAACGTTTTCACCTTGAGTGTTAGAGAGGAGGGAAGGGACCAAGGCGGTGCCCCAAGAGAAACATTGAAAGAAATATGCCCTGGAGGCAATAATAAAGTTATTATTTATATTTCCTTATATCATGATAAATGTTTATTATTCATGCTAGAATTGTATTAACCCGGAAACTTAGTACATGTGTGAATACATAGACAAACAGAGTGTCACTAGTATGCCTCTACTTGACTAGCTCGTTAATCAAAAGATGGTTAAGTTTCCTAACCATAGACATGAGTTGTCATTTGATGAATGGGATCACATCATTAGAGAATGATGTGATTGACTTGACCCATCCGTTAGCTTAGCACTATGATCGTTTAGTTTGTTGCTATTGCTTTCTTCATGACTTATACATGTTCCTATGACTATGAGATTATGCAACTCCTGAATACCGGAGGAACACTTATTGTGCTATCAAACGTCAGAACGTAACTAGGTGATTATAAAGATGCTCTACAGGTGTCTCCGATGGTGTTTGTTGCGTTGGCATAGATCGAGATAAGGATTTGTCACTCCGATTGTCGAGAGGTATCTTTGGGCCCTCTCGGCAATGCACATCACTATAAGCCTTGCAAGCAATGTGACTAATGAGTTAGTTGCGGGATGATGCATTACGAAACGAGTAAAGAGACTTGCCGGTAACGAGATTGAACTAGGTATTGAGATACCGACGATCGAATCTCGGGCTAGTAACATACCGATGACAAAGGGAAGAACGTATGTTGTTATGCGGTTGGACCGATAAAGATCTTTGTAGAATATGTGGGAGCCAATATGAGCATCCAGCTTCCTCCATTGGTTATTGACCGAAGATGAGTCTCGGTCATGTCTACATAGTTGTCGAACCCGTAGGGTCCGCACGCTTAACGTTCGATGACGATCATTATTATGAGTTTATGTGTTTTGATGTACCGAAGGTAGTTCGGAGTCCCGGATGTGATAACGGACATGACGAGGAGTCTCGAAATGGTCGAGACATAAAGATCGATATATTGGAAGGCTATGTTTGGACACCGGAATGATTCCGGATGAGTTCGGGCAATTTCCGGAGTACCGGGAGGTTACCAGAACCCCCCGGGGAGTCAATGGGCCTTATTGGGCCTTAGTGGAAGAGAGGAGGAGGTGGCCAGGTGGAGGGCGCCCCCCCAATCCCAATCCGAATTGGGGTGGGCGGCCGGCCCCCCTTTCCTTCTCTCCCTCTCCCTCTTCCTTCTTCTCCTACTCCAACTAGGGAAGGGGGGAAACCTACTCCTACTGGGAGTAGGACCCCCTCCCTTGGCGCACCCTATGAGGGCCGACCCTCTCCTCCTCCCCTCCTTTATATACGGGGGAGGGGGGCACCCCATAGAGACACAAGTTGATTCTTAGCCGTGTGCGGTGCCCCCTCCACATATTTCCACCTCGGTCATATCGTTGTAGTGCTTAGGCGAAGCCCTGCGTCGGTAACTTCATCATCACCGTCATCACGCCGTCGTGCTGACGAAACTCTCTCTCGGCCTCAGCTGGATCAAGAGTTCGAGGGACGTCACCGAGCTGAACGTGTGCAGATCGCGAAGGTGCCGTGCGTTGGTACTTGATCGGTTGGATCATGAAGACGTTCGACTACATCAACCGCGTTACTCAACGCTTCCGATTTCGGTCTACGAGGGTACATGGACACACTCTCCCGCTCGTTGCTATGCATCACATAGGTAGATCTTGCGTGATCGTAGGTAATTTTTTTGAAATACTGCGTTCCCCAACAGTGACATCCGAGCCAGGTCTATGCATAGATGTTATATGCACGAGTAGAACACAAAGAGTTATGGGCGATAATAGTCATATTGCTTACTAGCATGTCATACTTTGATTTGGCGGTATTGTTGGATGAAGCAGCTCAGACCGACATTACGCGTACGCTTACGCGAGACTGGTTCTATCGCCGTGCTTCGCACACAGATGGCTAGTGGGTGTCTGTTTCTCCAACTTTAGTTGAATCGAGTGTGACTACGCCCGGTCCTTAAGCTTGTTGAAGGTTAAAACAACACACTTGACGAAAAATCGTTGTGGTTTTTGATGCGTAGGTAAGAATGGTTCTTGCTAAACCCGTAGCAGCCACGTAAAATTTACAACAAGTAGAGGACGTCTAACTTATTTTTGCAGGGTATGTTGTGATGTGATATGGACAAGACGTGATGATATATAAATTGTTGTATGAGATGATCATGTTTTCTAACAGTTATCGGCAACTAGCAGGAGCCTTATGATTGTCGCTTTATTGTATGAAATGCAATCGCCATGTGTTTTACTTTATCACTATGCGGTAGCGATAGTCGTGATAGCAATAGTTGGCGAGACGACAACGATGCTTCGATGGAGATCAAGGTGTCAAGTCGGTGACGATGGTGATCATGATGGTGCTTTGGAGATGGAGATCAAAGGCACAAGACGATGATGGCCATTCACTTATATTGATTGCATGTGATGTTTATCCTTTATGCATCTTATTTTGCTTAGTTCGGCAGTAGCATTATAAGATGATCTCTCACTAAATTTCAAGGTATAAGTGTTCTCCCTGAGTATGCACCGTTGCGAAAGTTCGTCGTGCCGAGACACCACGTGATGATCGGGTGTGATAAGCTCTACGTTCACATACAACGGGTGCAAGCCAGTTTTGCACACGCAGAATACTCGGGTTAAACTTGACGAGCCTAGCATAAGCAGATATGGCCTCGGAACATTGAGACCGAAAGGTCGAGCGTGAATCATATAGTAGATATGATCAACATAATGATGTTCACCATTGAAAACTACTCCATCTCACATGATGATCGGACATGGTTTAGTTGATTTGGATCACGCGATCACTTAGATGATTAGAGGAATGTCTATCTAAGTGAGAGTTCTTAAGTAATATGATTAATTGAACTTTAATTTATCATGAACTTAGTACCTGATAGTATTTTGCATGTCTAATTTATTGTAGATCAATGGCCCGTGCTACTGTTCCTTTGAATTTTAATGCGTTCCTAGAGAAAGTTAAGTTTAAAGATGATGGTAGCAACTACAGAGACTGGGTCCATAACTTGAGGATTATCCTCATTGCTACATAGAAGAATTACGTCCTAGAAGCATCACTAGGTGCAAGACCCGCTGCAGGAGCAACGCCGGACGTTGTGAACGCCTGGCAGAACAAAGTTGATGACTACTCGATAGTTCGGTGTGCCATGCTCTACGGCTTAGAACCGAGACTTCAACGATGTTTTGAACGTCATGGAGCATATGAGATGTTCCAGGAGTTGAAGTTAATATTTCAAGCAAATGCCCGGATTGAGAGATATGAAGTCTCCAATAAGTTCTACAGCTGTAAAATGGAGGAGAATAGTTCTGTCAGTGAACATATACTTAAAATGTCTGGGTATCATAATCACTTGACTCAGCTAGGAGTTAATCTTCCGGTTGATAGTGTCATTGACAGAGTTATTCAATCACTGCCACCAAGCTACAAAAGCTTTGTGATGAACTATAATATGCAAGGGATGGATAAGACAATTCCCGAGCTCTTCACAATGCTAAAGGTTGCGGAGGTAGAAATCAAGAAGGAGCATCAAGTGTTGATGGTCAACAAGACCACTAGTTTCAAGAAAAAAGGTAAAGGGAAGAAGGGGAACTTCAAGAAGAATGGCAAGCAAGTTGCTGCTCAAGTGAAGAAACCCAAGTCTGGACCTAAGCCCGAGACTGAGTGCTTCTACTGCAAAGGGACTGGTCACTGGAAGCGGAACTGCCCCAAGTATTTGGCGGATAAAAAGGATAGCAAAGTGAACAAAGGTATATGTGATATACATGTTATTGATGTGTACCTTACTAATGCTCGCAGTAGTGCCTGGGTATTTGATACTGGTTCTGTTGCTAATATTTGCAACTCGAAACAGAGACTATGGATTAAGCGAAGGTTGGCTAAGGACGAGGTGACGATGCACGCGGGAAATGGTTCCAAAGTCGATGTGATCGCCATCGGCACGCTACCTCTACATCTACCTTTGGGATTAGTTTTAGACCTGAATAATTGTTATTTGGTGCCAGCGTTAAGCATGAACATTATATCTAGATCTTGTTTGATGTGAGATGGTTATTCATTTAAATCTGAGAATAATGGTTGTTCTATTTATATGAGTAATATCTTTTATGGTCATGCACCCTTGAAGAGTGGTCTATTTTTATTGAATCTCGATAGTAGTGATACACATATTCATTATATTGAAGCCAAAAGATGCAGAGATGATAATGATAGTGCAACTTATTTGTGGCACTGCCGTTTAGGTCATATTGGTGTAAAGCGCATGAAGAAACTCCATACTGATGTACTTTTGGAATCACTTGATTATGAATCACTTGGTACTTGCGAACCATGCCTCATGGGCAAGATGAATAAAACTCCGTTCTCCGGAACAATGGAGCGAGCAATAGATTTATTGGAAATAATACATACTGATGTATGCGGTCCGATGAATATTGAGGCTCGCGGCGAGTATCATTATTTTCTGACCTTCACAGATGACTTAAGCAGATATGGGTATATCTACTTGATGAAACATAAGTCCGAAACATTTGAAAAGTTCAAAGAATTTCGGGGTGAAGTGGAAAATCATCGTAACAAAAAAAATAAAGTTTCTGCGATCTGATCGTGGAGGAGAATATTTGAGTTACGAGTTTGGTCTTCATTTGAAACAATGCGGAATAGTTTCGCAAATCACGCCACCCGGAACACCACAACGTAATGGTGTGTCCCAACGTTGTAACCACACTTCATTAGATATGGTGCAATCTATGATGTCTCTTATTGATTTACGGCTATCGTTTTTGGGTTATGCTTTAGAGATGGCTGCATTCACGTTAAATAGGGCACCATCTAAATCCGTTGAGACGACACCTTATGAACTGTGGTTTGGCAAGAAACCCAAGTTGTCGTTTCTTAAAGTTTGGGGCTGCGATGCTGATGTGAAAAAGCTTCAACTTGATAAGCTCGAACCCAAATCGGAGAAATGTGTCTTCATAGGATACCCAAAAGAGACTGTCGGGTACACCTTCTATCACAGATCCGAAGGCAAGATATTCGTTGCTAAGAATGGATCCTTTCTAGAGAAGGAGTTTCTCTCAAAATAAGTGATTGGGAGGAAAGTAGAACTTGATGAGGTAACTGTACTTGCTCACTTACTGGAAAGTAGTTCATCACAGAAATCAGTTCATGTGACTCCTACACCAATTAGTGAGGAAGCTAATGATGATGATCATGTAACTTCAGATCAAGTTACTACCGAACCTCGTAGGTTAACCAGAGTAAGTCTGCACCAGAGTGGCACGGTAATCCTGTTCTGGAGGTCATGTTACTTGACCATGATGAACCTATGAACTATGAAGAAGCGATGATGAGCCCAGATTCCGCGAAATGGTTTGAGGCCATGAAATCTGAGATGGGATCCATGTATGAGAACAAAGTGTGGACTTTGGTTGACTTGCCCGATGATCGGCAAGCCATAGAGAAAAGTGGATCTTCAAGAAGAAGACTGACGCTGATGGTAATGTTACTGTCTACAAAGCTCGACTTGTTGCGAAAGGTTTTCGACAAGTTCAAGGAGTTGACTACGATGAGACCTTCTCACACGTAGCGATGCTTAAGTCCGTCCGAATCATGTTAGCAATTGCCGCATTTTATGATTATGAAATTTGGCAAATGGATGTAAAAACTGCATTCCTGAATGGATTTCTGGAAGAAGAGTTGTATATGATGCAACCAGAAGGTTTTATCAATCCAAAGGATGCTAACAAAGTGTGCAAGCTCCAGCGATCCATTTATGGACTGGTGCAAGCACCTCAGAGTTGGAATAAACGTTTTGATAGTGTGATCAAAGCATATGGTTTTATACAGACTTTTGGAGAAGACTTTATTTACAAGAAAGTGAGTGGGAGCTCTGTAGCATTTCTGATATTATATGTGGATGACATATTGTTGATTGTAAATGATATAGAATTTCTGGATAGCATAAAAGGATACTTGAACAAGAGTTTTTCAATGAAAGACCTCAGTGAAGCTGCTTATATATTGGGCATCAAGATCTATAGAGATAGATCAAGACGCTTAATTGGACATTCACAAAGCACATACCTTGATAAAGTTTTGAAGAAGTTCAAAATGGATCAAGCAAAGAAAGGGTTCTTGCCTGTGTTACAAGGTGTGAAGTTGAGTCAGACTCAATGCCCGACCACTGCAGAAGATAGAGAGAAAATGGAAGTCATTCCCTATGCTTCAGCCATAGGTTCTATCATGTATACAATGCTGTGTACCAGACCTGATGTGTGCCTTGCTATTAGTTTAGCAGGGAGGTACCAAAGTAATCCAGGAGTGGATCACTGGACAGTGGTCAAGAACATCCTGAAATACCTGAAAAGGACTAAGGATTTTTTCTCATTTATGGAGGTGACAAAGAGCTCGTAGTAAATGGTTATGTCGATGCAGGCTTTGACACTGACCCGGATGACTATAAGTCACAAACCGGATACGTATTTATATTGAACGGTGGAGCTATCATTTGGTGTAGTTCTAAGCAAAGCATCGTGGCGGGATTTACGTGTGAAGCGGAGTACATAGCTACTTCGGAAGCAGCAAATGAAGGAGTTCATATCCGATCTAGGTGTCATACCTAGTGCATCGGGTCCAATGAAAATATTTTGTGATAATACTGGTGCAATTGCCTTGGCAAAGGAATCCAGATTTCACAAGAGAACCAAGCACATCAAGAGATGCTTCAATTCCATCCGCAAAGTCAAGGAGGGAGACATAGAGATTTGCAAGATACATACGGATTTGAATGTTGCAGACCCGTTGACTATGCCTCTCTCACGAGCAAAACATGATCAGCACCAAGACTCCATGGGTGTTAGAATCATTACTGTGTAATCTAGATTATTGACTCTAGTGCAAGTGGGAGACTGAAGGAAATATGCCCTAGAGGCAATAATAAAGTTGTTATTTATATTTCCTTATATCATGATAAATGTTTATTATTCATGCTAGAATTGTATTAACCAGGAAACTTAGTACATGTGTGAATACATAGACAAACAGAGTGTCACTAGTATGCCTCTACTTGAATAGCTTGTTAATCAGAAGATGGTTAAGTTTCCTAGCCATAGACATGAGTTGTCATTTGATGAACGAGATCACATCATTAGAGAATGATGTGATGGACTTGACCCATCCGTTAGCTTAGCACTATGATTGTTCAGTTTGTTGCTATTGCTTTCTTCATGACTTATACATGTTCCTATGACTATGAGATTATGCAACTCCCGAATACCGGAGGAACACTTATTGTGCTATCAAACGTCACAACCTAACTGGGTGATTATAAAGATGCTCCACAGGTGTCTCCGATGGTGTTTGTTGAGTTGGCATAGATCGAGATTAGGATTTGTCACTCTGATTGTCGGAGAGGTATCTCTGGGCCCTCTCGGTAATGCACATCACTATAAGCCTTGCAAGCAATGCGACTAATGAGTTAGTTGTGGGGTGATGCATTACGGAACGAGTAAAGAGACTTGCCGGTATAGAGATTGGACTAGGTATTGAGATACCCACGATCAAATCTCGGGCAAGTAACATACCGATGACAAAGGAAACAACGTATGTTGTTATGTGGTTTGACCGATAAAGATCTTCGTAGAATATGTGGGAGCCAATATGAGCATCCAGGTTCCGCTATTGGTTATTGATCGGAGATGAGTGATAACCCACAAGTATAGGGGATCAATTGTAGCCTTTTTCCATAAGTAAGAGTGTCGAACCCAATGAGGAGCTAAAGGTAGAACAAATATTCTCTCAAGTTCTATCGACCACCGATACAACTCTACGCACGCTTGATGTTCACTTTACCTAGAACAAGTATGAAACTAGAAGTACTTTATAGGTGTTGTTGGATAGGTTTGCAAGATAATAAAGAGCATTTAAATAAAAAGTAGGGGCTGTTTTAGATAAAGACACAACTAAATTAGTTTTAGTAGAGAGCTTGTTGTTACGAGAAAGTTATTTGTCCCTTGGCAATCGATAACTAGACCGGTAATCATTATTGCAATTTTATATGAGGGAGAGGCATAAGCTAACATACTTTATCTACGTGGATCATATGCACCTATGATTGGAACTCTAGCAAGCATCCGCAACTACTAAAGATCATTAAGGTAAAACCCAACCATAGCATTAAAGTATCAAGTCCTCTTTATCCCATACGTAAACAATCTACTTACTCGGGTCTGTGCTTCTGTCACTCACGCCACCCACCATAAGCAAATCATGAACATATTGCAAACCCTACAGTGGGAATCCCTCACGCTTGCACGACACGGAGAGCACCATAGGACAACACCAATATAAAACATGCAACTCAAACCAATCACGATCATCAAATAACCCATAGGACAAAACGGATCTACTTGCCAGGTGTGCCAGGTGTTGTGACGCCCCGAGGATGTGTCAGGTGTCTTCCAGTTATTCGCCGTCGTTGCCATGTCATTTGCTTGCGTGTTGCATCTTGCCATGTCATCATGTGCATTGCATCATCATGTTTTCAAAACCTGCATCCGTCCGGGTTTCCCCCAGTTCTTTTTGTTGTCCATTCTGAGCCCAGACATACTCGCACGCGCCCGCGGCATGTCCGAAATAGTATTTTATAAGTAGCCGGAAAATGTTCTCGGAATGGGTTTAAAGTTGGCGTGCGGTCTTATTATAGTGTAAATAGACCGACTGCCAAGTTTCGTCGCATTCGGAGTTCGATTGATGCCCCAACGGATAACTATAGTGACATTATAGTCGGTCAAAACGTCGGACGTTTTCGGTCTCCGGAAACAGTTGCCGGGCTGCACTCCTCTCCTCTCATCTCAGCCCAACCTCTTTTCACAACCCACCTGCAGCCCACCTAAACCCCCCTCCGTTCCGGACCGTCAGATCGCGATCGGAGGCTCTGAAACGCTCCTAGAACCCCCCTAAACCCAAACCCTAGCCATCCCTGCCTATATATGGACAACCCCCTTCCAAATTTGGCAGCCTAGCCCTTCCCCTACCTCCCTGCCGCCTCCCTCATCAAATTCCGTGCCACCAGCCACCTTCCCCCTCCAAATCCGGCGCCAGCCACCTCACCAGCGCCACTTGGCGAGCCCCCATTGGCCTGCGCCGCTGCAACCACCGCACCTGGCCATCCAGGGCGTGCCACGTGGCCTCCCTGCCCCGCTCCTATCGCCCCGCGCCGCCAGGCCCGCCTGGGCCCTGATCTGGGCTCTGAGGCCCGCACCGCGCCGCCCCTGCTCCCCGAGCTCCAGATCGGGAGAGGGAGATCCCGATCCGAGCTCCTCCGCCGCTCTGTCCCGTCACCCCGCGGACCTCGCCGGACTTGCTCCTGCCGACGAGCAGCAGGCCAGTGCCACCCTCGCCTCCCTCTCTCTCCCTTCCCATCCTCCTTCCTCTCCTCACCAGCTCTCTCCCTCCCTCTGTTGCCACAGGAAACCGCCGCCGCCATGGATGAGCTCCACCTCGCCGGATCCCGCATCCCCGAGCGCCGTCGACCACCTCTGTCACCGGATCTGGAACACCCGTCCTCGGATCCATCCATCCATGTCGTCCTCCGGCTCCCTACGCGTCGCGCCGCTGTCCCCATTGCCGGCAGCCGCTGCGCCATGCTCCTGCCTCTGCTCGAGCACAGGAGGACGAGCGCTTCCCTACCGGTCCACCTTCCTTGCACGCATGTGGGCCGACCACGTCCAAGGCCAGCGTGCCCTGCCAGGCCGCCTCCTCCACAGATCTGGGCCAAGCCCATGGTGAGAACCCCCCCTTCAGATTTCTGTGCGGTTGGTCCAGCCAGATTCGGCCCATGTCATGTTTTTTTCCGTTCTGCGATTTGTCCATTTATCCAGGGAAACCCAGTTTTGCAGTTTAGTCCCTAGAATCATGCATCTAATAACTTCTCACCCATGCATCCAAATTAAACAACTTATATATGAAACTTGTTTAGAATTTTTTCTAGATTCATAATATCCAACTTTCATCCATGTTTGAAATGTTTAAAATGCGGTTTGGTTAAATTTGCTCCTATGACATGTTAAAATGCTTTATTTCATAACTAAATAATCGTAGCTCCAAATTTAATAAACTTTATATGGAAATGGGGTAGAAAAATGCCTAGTTTAACATGGTGTACTTGCTTTGCATGTTTAACAACTCTAAAATGTGATTTAGGGAAGAACAGTACCAAAACTTAAAATGTGCACATGAGGAGTTTCCGGACTTGTTGTTCGTTGTTTCCGACCTCATTTAAACTTGACTAGATAGGTAGTTTTACTTTGCTTCACCCTATTGCCATGTTAATAAACATTTAATCTTGTTGGGTACATAAACGAGAGAGAACTAAATAACTTGAATGTGGTGTTCCGTCAATATGCAACTCGTTGCATATTGATCTCCACTTAATTTGTAGAATTGCTTGTGCATTTTGCCATGCCATGCCTCTTTAAAACGGACATGCATCATACTTGGTTGTGCATCATGCCATGCTTATGTGGTGGTTGTTTACTATGTTGTTTGCTTTCTTTCCGGTGTACTTCGTCTCGGTAATCCGGTAACGTCGTGTTGTGAGGATTCGTTCGACAATGTCCGTTTGTCTTCTTCATGGACTCATTCTTCTTCCTTGCGGGATCTTAGGCAAGATGACCATACCCTTGAAATCACTTCTATCTTTGCTTGCTAGTTGCTCGCTCTTTTGCTATGCCTATGCCGCGATACCTACCACTTTCTTATCATGCCTCCCATATTGTTAAGCCAAGCCTCTAACCCACCTTGTCCTAGCAAACCGTTGTTTGGCTATGTTACCGCTTTGCTCAGCCCCTCTTATAGCATTGTTAGTTGCAGGTGAAGATTGGAGTTTGTTCCATGTTGGAACATGGATATTTTGTTGGGATATCACAATATCTCTTATGTATATTAATGCATCTATATACTTGGTAAAGGGTGGAAGGCTTGGCCTTATGCCTGGTGTTTTGTTCTACTCTTGCCGCCCTAGTTTCCGTCATATCGGTGTTATGTTCCCGGATTTTGCGTTCCTTACACGGTTGGGTTATAATGGGAACCCCTTGACAGTTCGCCTTGAATAAAACTCCTTCAGGAAGGCCCAACCTTGGTTTTACCATTCGCCACCTAGCCTTTTCTTTCCCTTGGGTCGGCCAGCCCAAGGGTCATCTTTATTAACCCCCCGGGCCAGTGCTTCTCTAAGTGTTGGTCCGAACCGAGTAGACTGTGGGGCCACCTCGGGGCAACTTGAGGGTTGGTTTTACTCGTAGGATGTCTCATCTGAGTGTGCCCTAAGAACGAGATATGTGCAGCTCCTATCGAGATTTGTCGGCACATTCGGGCGGCTTTGCTAGACTTGTTTTATCATTATCGAGGATGTCTTGTAACCGGGATGCCGAGTCTGATCGGATTGTCTTGGGAGAAGGAATATCCTTCGTTGACCGTGAGAGCTTGTGATGGGCTAAGTTGGGACATCCCTGCAGGGATTTGAACTTTCAAAAGCCGTGCCTGCGGTTATGGGTAGATGGGAATTTGTTAATGTTCGGTTGTAGAAAACCTGAAGTTGATCTTAATTAAAATACATCAACCGCGTGTGTAACCGTGATGGTCTCTTTCCGGTGGTGTCTGGGAAGTGAACACGGTGTTCGAGTTATGCTTGAACGTAAGTAGTTGTTGGATCACTTCTTGATCTTTGTAGTTTCTCGAGCGTGCTTTGCCTTCTCTTCTCGCTCTCATTTGCGTATGTTTAGCCACCATATATGCTAGTGCTTGCTGCAGCTCCACCTCATACCTTTTACCTACCCATAAGCTTAAATAGTCTTGATCGCGAGGGTGTGAGATTTGTGAGTCCCCGTGACTCACAGATTACTTCCAAATCCAATTGCAGGTGCCGATGATACCGTGCAGGTGACGCAACCGAGCTCAAGGAGGAGCTCGATGAAGATCGTGTTCGTTATGTTGTTTCCGTTTCCAGTTGATCAGTAGTGGAGCCTAGTTGGGACGATCAGGGATCTGTGTAGCATTTGGGGTAGTCTTCTTTTATTTTGGTTCCGTAGTCGGACCTTGTTTGTATCTGGATGATGTAATGCTTTATTCATGTAATTGTGTGAAGTGGCGATTGTAAGACAACTATGTACCTCTTTCCCCTATTTCACTATGGGTTGTTGTGAAGATTACCTCACTTGCGACATTGCTTTCAATGCGTTTATGCCTCTAAGTCGTGCTTCGACACGTGGGAAATATAGCCGCATCGAGGGCGTTACATTGGTAATGGCCCGTGAGCTAACTGGGCCCAAAACGACCCGGTCTACATTTCGGCCTGTAGAAGGCCCGTCGACGACTAGTGAAAATTGAGGCCCAACATGCATTTTGGCCTGCTAAAGGCCCGTGGTTTCATCTCGGCCATAACAGGCCAGTACAATATTCAGCCTGTTAATGGCCCAACGCTACCTGGGACAAACTAAGCGCTGAGTCGACAAAAGGCCCAACTAAAATATAGGCCGGTGTAAGTTTGGGCCTGGCGCAATGTGTGAAGGCCCCAATCACTCGGGCCCAAGAAAGATGCAGGCCGTCCCAATTGTGGCCCGCTAAAAACCAGGCCCGTTAGAGTCGAATGTTTCGGTCCGGTCGACTATATCTGATTTTTTTCCAGATAGCGAATGATGGCAGTAACTAGTAGGAATTAAGAACAAACCTACTCTATACAATAAAGAAATTACGGCATAGTAACTAAGAATAAACCTACACTATACAATAAAGGATTTAAGGTATATTACATCCGCTAGGCATCGAAGTTCGTCACCAGTGATCATAAAGCGCAACGAAGAAGCAGATTACAAAAACTGGGCACCATTGCAGCGTAACAAAATAATACTGAACCGAGACCACTTCCAAGACAGTTCAAGAAAGGTTAGCCTTGTGGGGGAACTGCTGCGCAAGCTGCTGAGCAAGGCTGTGAGACTGGCCTAGCATGTCGGTCATAGCTTCCAGGTGTAGCTGTTTAGCGATGAGGTTCTCATTGGTGTTCTCCGCAATCTTTCTTAGAGATAGGACTTCAAGTCGAAGTTGAGTTGCAGAATGCCTTTCTGCTAGAACTTGGGACTGAAGAAGTCGAACTGATTCAGACAACGAATTCTTTGAGCTTGTCTGACTGTTAGTCTCAAGTAACTTGAACACTGCATCAAGACAAGACTTTGGGGTTGTCTCGCTATCTTCAAGATGTTTTGCCTTCTTTGCTACAATATATGTTGGGTTTGTCTCACAACCTTCAGCAGACTTATGGATGCCATCAGGCATATCACCCTGAAAGAAAGCAGAGAGATGACATGTTTTGCACGTGTATAAACAAAGATGATAACTGTTTTGTCAATTATATCCAATTTCAAATTAGAAAATAAAGAGTAAGTTCAAAATATCAATAGCATAATTTGTCATTGTTCATAATGCGGGGAGCTTCACCACACTACTGGATTACCATGTCAACATAACAAGCATAGATGAAGGGCAAAGAAAATCATTGTATCTATTTTGGATAATGTGCATGGCATGTTGTTCATATCATCAGCCACATCAGTAAGATAAAACAGCAGATGACAAGGTGCAAACGTGGGCTGCTTCACCACACACTGGATTATAGATCCACAAAAACAAGCATACATATAGGGAGTATTAAGTAATGTGCATGGTATGAATAAGGAATTTGGTTTTACAAGTAAAACTTAGAACTTACGGTTCTTACGAACATGCATTTTGGTAGAAACGGCAAACTAAACAACAGTAAATGATAGGGAGTATGAGCAAATTAAACAACAGTTGAGGATAAAGGCTTTAGAAGGACTGACTTATGTTAACAGTTAACACCGGCTTTATAATGCCCTTCTCCATGTCAAGGGAAGGATAACTCAAGAATTTCAGCACAAAATCTTCTTCATAAGCATTGCTTGTACTCTACATTTTGTAGAGAGTAATTGTAGATATGATAATACTGGAAGGGATAGAGGATAATGAAGATAAGATGCAGATTGATGCTACATAATCAGCTACCAATCCCTGGAAGTACAAGCATTACGAGACAAAATGTACTGACAAGAGCAATGGGCTACACTTCTGCACTGGCATTATCTGTGTATTCTACTTGTTGGTAAGATTAAATATAGATCTGATCTTTTTTAGTAAATGGTGGACGAGGGAGATAAGATGCAGAATGCTACAAAATGAACTAATCCCTCTTCCCATAATACAAGAGTGTTTTGAACACTGGTGTACTGTACAAAACATTCTTATATTATGGGATGGAGGGAGTAGCTGTTAATGTAAGTACAGTGATAGACCACATTCAGTCCTTACAAGAGGACTGCAGAGCTAAACCTCTTCAAAAGCATTGGGTTGATTCTAAATTTATGTAAGAGTCCATACGGATCTTATAATGTACACCAAATGGACGATTACGAGGCTAACATGTGCAATGATGCTACATAATCAAACAACTATGAAAGTAAGTATGGTCATACATGACAAGAGGTACTCACAAGAGCAATGCAGTGTGTTGTATAGTTGCGAGATTCTCTGGTCCCTTGAGAACGAATGTTCTTCTGCTAACAGTTCTCGTACAAGTGAGACATTAAGGCAAATGCAGAAATGTAGTTCAAATTGTGATGTGATATCATAGACAGTACCTTACGCTGCAGCCGAGACCAATGTGTAACAAGATTATTCTAGTCACCGTCGGATAAATGTAGCACCGGAGACTTTACAGAAATTTTGTTCAGAGGCTTTCCATCAAAGTGCGCTTTCCTCGGGTAGGAAGGATACTTCATCAACGAGTGCTTGAAAAGCGCAACCAACCCTTGCTCGTCATCACAATCCAGTTTGCTCCTTGCCTATTTAAAAGAATGAAATCTTGTGTCTTCCGTCAGCAGAAACATATGTAGTAATGACCATGAATAACATTAGTACATTACTTACGCGTAAGTTGCAGAGGAAGACTGGAAATTGTTCTGTGTCTGCGGTATAATCTTTCCATGAAGGAAAGATGCGCACAAAGTTCCTGACAACAACATAAGCTTCATCTTCTAAACTGGGAAGAAATGGAACAGGGGTCCTATTTGCTGCAATTGGGGCTCTCTCTGGTTCGAAAAGGGATTTGGCAACTGGATTTGGTGTACTCTTTGCTGGAATGGGGGTTTTGCGTCGTACAACTGGTGCTATGTCAACTGGCATAATCATACTGTTTGCTGCAGTTGGGGTCTGCTGAGTTGGGGCATCAGAAATGACCAGCGTAGTAGGGCTAGAGTTTGCTAGAGTTGGGGTATTTTGTGGGTCAGGTGATATTGCAACTACACCTAATGGGCTATTTGATTTATCAGGTGCCACTACCTTTTCCAAATACTTTGCTTGTGCTCCTCCACGATCAGCAATCGCCCTCTTCCTTTTGAACGTCTGATACACAAGAACAACATTTGAATGGATAAATATGGTATGATGACAGATGGAATATGTACTGAAAATGGATAGGCAGGGCGTATTCACATACACGATGTGTAAACTAAGCTAATGGCAGTTCAACAAAGTAGAAGCAATGCAAAGAATCAGTTGCAAGATATGTGCGAGCAATGTAACCTTGGAAAGTTAGAGCAAGTACCTTGATGGGTTAATAAGATAGGGCATCTCCCTCTGACTCCTCCACTAGGGAGCTACATTGACTTAGGTCTCCCTCTAGCTCAGAATCACCGTTAGGATCATATTCTAAGCATGAATATGTAGGTGGAGAGCGTTTGCATTGCATTGCATCCAGACTTGATTTCAGTCCCTTAATGCCAAGTTTGACAGCCATGGCATTGTTCTGCTTTATTCTTTTCATGCGCGCAAGCTCATAATCATTATGATGCTGTTCAGAATCTGAGATTCATGAAAACATAAAAAGTAGTCAGATTATCTATGGAATGCATTGTGGATTCAACTCTGAGAGTGTCTCCCTATAAACCCCTGCATATGCAAAGTTCACCTCCCCAACCATGCTGACCAGACCACACACAGAAATACAAACCCCTTATGTCTCTATAACAGGCAGGCACACGCTTCAAAACTGAAGTAGGAACATTAGAATCATATGAAATTCGTATTTGAGCAAATAAACTAAGCAATTATGAGTGGCGTAATGTTTAGCTTCAAGGGTGGAGTGTTGGTAGTGCGACACAAAGCAAGTAGGCAGATTGTATTTCATGTAAAAGATCGAAACCTATTTAAAAGCTAGAAATGACACTTTCTTTCTATACAATGCAGTGTTCGTTACCCACACATGATGGAAGAGATCACATAGAGAAATACTATTCACTCATGTCAACGGTTCTAGTATTTAGAAACAGGGTGGTCCACCCTAAAAGAATATTGACAACAAATATGACAAGGCAAGCATAGATGTAGTGAATCAATCATTTACTTGTGAGCTTACTAGGACAAGTATGCAGAATTGTAACTGTAGTAAGAGACCGTCCAAAATCTGAATGAAGAAGTTTGTCTAGCACTTATTGTTTGCAACTAATCGATGTGAATAATTGGATATTATATTGAATGAGTAAGAAAGACAAGTAAAATTGTCAACAAACCTGGCTTGCAGTAGTAATCTGGGTCAATGTCACTACGACCAACAATCCAAAATGACTAGTTTCTGTTCCGAGGGCCGGAATTTTGAAAACCGTGTGAACTTTAGAGGAACTAAAGATTACTGAAATACATCTGAACCATTAAGTGTAGGTAGCACTGAGCACACAACAAACCCTAATGACAGTCCTGCCTAATGAGTAATGAATCAATTAGAAAATAGGTGATGAGGAGTGGCTGCTGAGTGTTGAGGACGTATCTCAGGATAAATCTGGTTGGCTTGGTGGGTGCTGCATGCCTGAGCCCTGAACGGACTGGGAAGGTAGGCACGGTGGCACGCCCGGTCAGCGATGACGCTGTTGGGCGAGCGGCTCTTGGCCTCCTGTTAGTTCGGCGTCTCCTCCTAGACTCATGCCGTCTGGGGACGGAAAGTCACCGGCGAGGCAGGCGGCTCGGGGCGAGTAGAGATCGGAAGCGCGCAGCAGAATAGAGGGGAATCGGGGCCTGGGACGACCCAAAATCCCAGGGTGGGCCGGCCCACCGTGGGCACCCTGTAGAGATACACACCCGAGCGGCGAACATGCATTTTCGAAACTAATTTAGGAACATTTAGCTGACCAATTAAACAACTCTGTTTTAATAATATCAGATTCGTATTTGAACAACTAAGCTTGTTTAGCTTGATGGGTGGAGCAGTGTTATTATGACATGAAGCACGTATTCTGATCATATAGTGATCATAAAAGGGGGAAACTCTAAGCATATTTTTTTAGCAAAAGAGGGTTTCCCCTCTGATTTCTATTAAAGAAACCACCACGAACCAACATGATCAATTAAACCCTAAGCATGATCAATTAAATCGTATTATGGCTGTGCCATGGCAGATTTGAAGCTGCAAACCGGAGAAATGATATTTAGCATCCATTGTTTGCTTCGAACTAAGAACTAAATTCTAGGAGGTGAAAAGAAAGTAGAGTAACCAAGTTAAGATCTATTTTCTGGTTGAGATCAAAAAGTTGAGGAGATATGAAGTACCACCTCTCTTGCGGCGCCGTGTAGGCATCGGGGGTGCAACGGCTGTCGGTGGCATTGAAGCAGATCCGCGACGGTAGACGGGTGCATCGGGGGATAAGTCCCGTTGCGGTGGAAGAGAAGGTCGTGTGAGCGGCCCTGGCAAAGAGGACGACGGTGCCGATGAAGCGAGAGGACGCGATGCAAGGCTATTGGTCCGTCGCCGTGGGTGAGAAACATCCATCTCTAGCAGTGGACGACGCGGTCTTGGTAGGCGATCCGGCATGGTGGAGGACGGTGGCGATGGATGTGGTGGAGGACGGCGGCGATGGATGGGGTGGCGGACGGAGGCTAGTGAGGGGATGGGGTGTTCTAGCGCAGACGGTTGTATGAATGGGAAAATGGAGGGAGAGGTACGGGGAACAATGTTGACGCGCCTGTCTGAAATATGGGAAAGTTACGAACTTAGCCCCCGTTTAAAATTTGGACGTCTCGTCGGTTGGGGATAGGACGGTAATCTCGCATCTCGCCAATATTTGCCCAGAGCGATTTCGGGCGAGGAGAGGGTGGTTGGCGCCCATGGTTGGCGCCCATGGTGTATGAACAGGGCTGACAGGTAGGGCGATTATGTCACATCTGAGTGAAGTTACAAACCTGCCCCTATTGAAAATATTTGCCTACATCGATTTCGGCCGAGTCGAGTTTGTTTTCCCGCCCACCGTGTATGAATGGGGAATGGAGGGACAAACTGAGGTCTTTCGGATGAGCTTGAATCAAATGAGTTTTGCCACCCATGTTTGACGCGCACCGTGTCGGAATGGGCTCAGAGGTGGTCGTGTCACGTCTAATTGAAGTTACTAACCTACCCCAAACTCTTGGAAATCGGGCCGATGGATTGTCCGTGTAATGGGTAGACAGTAATTTCTATCTCCCAAACACTTGGCTTCGGGCAGCCGATGTGGGAGTGGACATTTTGCTGCTTCTTTCGAATTTTGGGACAATAAGCATCCACGTTTACCCTGGCAACTAAATTCGAATCCATTTTGTATTCCTATATGAATCTTTATAAATCTTTATAAATCATTCTATGTGTTTTTATATATCTTCAAAAGGACGACAAAGATGTATTCCACTGACATATATGAATATGGTTTACAAATGCCGATACTCAAATTCAGAAACTAGAATCCAGTTTAAGGTGAATTCGAATATTTGGAACACTTCATGTCCAACTCAAATGTCACACGCAGCATAATGTGTACTCTCATTTAGATATGTACACAAGCGATGTATCAAGATTCAAATACCGAGTCAATCAACCAAGAATGTACGGAACTAACAGACATATAAACACTTATAGAGTATATGGATCAATAATATCAACTAACATACATAAGCCAGGCCGCTGTACTTTTTTTGGCTACAACAACATCCTTTTTTAGCCAGCATCTTGGCCCTTTCCGATGCGTGCCACTTATGGTCCATCTATACTACTACTATTGATGAATGCACATTAAACCCGATTGGCATATTTGTAGGTCTGGCACAACAATCCAAATGAAATGTCTCCGAGTCTTATCAATTAATATAGACTTGTGCTCACCAAAAAACAAAAAAAAAACAATTATTACATGATCTCTAAAACAAATGGTTTGATTGATTACATGAACAGACAACACAAAGGTTATTCAACTATGGAAAGAACATTTCACCTCTGATTTACCAAGTAGGAATTTAATTTCCTTTTTTCCTTCAGGACCTTAACAATCTGGTCAGTCTCAGCTTGCTTCGTTTTGAAATCCACCAAATATTTAATGGTTGTCTTAAGTACTGCTTGTGATTGTGCTGTTTGCTTTCTCAACATGTCAACTTCATCTCTAAGTGCAGAAGCAGAATCTCTTTCTACCACTAGTTTAGCCTCTAGAGCATCAGTAGTTGGTAATTCGTAATGCACGATTGGGCCGGTGCCACTGCTGTGGGATGATGCAACGTCCATGGGGACCTCGCTCTTTGATCCTGGGCTAACCTGTTTTGCCATTAAAGTTCCGATTGGATTCAGAAAAGTTGAAGTTAGCAAAACATCTCAACTGGGAGTTATAACAGCAAACCAGTTAAACAAACAAGGAATTAAAGAGTTTCAATTGGATGCTGAAAAGTAGTTATTAACATCATTGTAACCCGTTGTTGCAGCAGCAAAGCAGTTAAACAAACAAGTAGATATTTAAGTTAAGGCAAACAGGTAATTCTTAACAGTAAGTATCAAACACATAGATAGGCGCAGTCTACAATATGATTAACATGTTGTGCCATTATGTAATCAGTAGCAAACTAAATTAAGCCAAGCAATGTAATTGAACAATTTTGCAATAAGTGGCTAACTAAAATTCCGAGAAGCAGGTAACTGAACTTACGCTAGTTCTTTGTACAGGCACACTGCAACTTCTTTTTCTCTTACAAGGTTGTACGAAGGAGTCCATGGCATCAATTGCTTGGATACACAGTCCCAATACTTCTTTCTTCCCACACTGCATGGGTAAGTCGAATGGTTAATCTGGTAAGATGGTGCGTCCTTGATATGTTATATGAGGACGTGTAGTCAGACCAGTTGTAGCCAAACACATCACACTGGCTTTTACTGTATATTTCATGTGATTACTTTTGGCATATCGAGATCTAAGCAATCTACAATAGGATGAAAAGACTGGCATCCTTCACATTATTGGCGAACCCAGTTCATAGAAACAAGCAATTCAACCATTCTGTGGGTAAATCAAAAGCGCCACTGGAATATTTTTCACTATCCAATCATACACGCAAATAGGGGCGACGCCACCTTAGGGGCTGGTATGGGCAGCCGCCTCAGGTGGCTGAAAGTGTGCACCTAGTTTGAGTCGTCCAGGTTGGCCCACTCTAGTTTTGTTCGTCCCAACACACGAGCAGGCAATGTAAAAAATGAAGAAAAATGTTTCAATTTGGATGGGCCAATAACATAAGTGCAAGGCAGGCCCTATAGCAGGCTCGCGGCCCAAACGAGCGCCTCCCATATCGATCGACAACAGGAAAAATCCCAATTCATTCGCTCCAGCATCCAGTTTGGTTCCCTCCTAACCTAGTCGCCGCTGGACAGACTGACACATCACTTCCTCGCGCCCTCGTTGGAGGGCGGTCGCCAGGCTTCAAGCGAACAGAAGGACAAGAAGATGAAGATCCAACCCTAGGTGTAGCCTGCGTGGGAGGCAGCGGCGGCAGCACGTGCATGGCATCGAGCTTGCGCAAATGGACAGTCGCAGCTTGCAAGAGTAGCATGCGCAATGAGCAGGTACATCACATCCCTGATTATATCTAATTCAACTCTTAAATTTCTGGCCAATAGTTAAACCTGACGGTGTTGTAAAATTGTTTGTATGTAGGGAATCTATGAGAAAATGAAACCAATTTCTACTTATTTATAGCTCCCCCAATCAATACTGAACTGACTGAATCTGATGTATCTAATCAAGTTTCCGGTGCAAACATACAAGCTCATGTTGTTCTTGAGCCTGAAGTGTCTAATGAACAGACTGCTAATGAAGGATTTGATGCAAACATTTTACATGCTCCTGGTGATGAACATATATATAGTGTCTAATGAGGGATCTAATGCAAGCATTTTGCAAGCTCATTGAAGGATTTAGTGGCTAATGATGATCTACTATGTTGAGAGAGACAGCGATTTGCAGGCATTGATGACAAGTAAATTATAGTGCATTTTCATAGCTTGAGGAAACGTCGAGGCCATCTACCAGAAAGTCCCCGTATCATGACAACATAGCATAAATACTTTTCTAATCTGTTGTTTGAAACTATTGGCATACTTGTGCAGGAGAGATATATAAATATGCAGTTTGCGCACTGGTTATACGTGCAATTACACTTTGATATTTTCAGGCAGAGAACGAATAATTCAAGCAGGCACAAACCATGTTTGTAGTCCTTGTACACCATGTTGCATTTTGTGTTTTTTGGTGCTTGCATCATTTAGTGTTTATATTCTGAACTACTTTGGATCATTAGCTGGTTTTCAAAGTGCATGTAGCTTCACATTTCTCAAGTTATGTTGATTTCTGGAGTGCAAGTCCCTTTGTATTTTTTAAGTTAAATGTTCGCCCCTGGTAACTTGAATTCGTGGATCAACCACTGCACACAAATCATACACGAATGCCAGTATGAATTAAATGAAATGCAGGGACTTACGCTAGCTCGTTGTACAGGCTCACTGTAGCTCTGCTTGCGCTTGGGATGTTCCATGTACAAGTCCATGTTACCACTTGCTTGGATGTGCAGGCCTTGTGCTCCTTGCATCCCCCTCTGCATTTTTGACACGGTGAATGGTTGATCAAATAAGAGGAATCGACCTTGATGTTGTACCAGAGGACATATACTTACAAGGTTATACGGGTGTGCAGGATGTGTACCAGATCCCATAGCGCCGTCATGCTTCGCTAAAAAATGGATTTGCTTGTTTCAGATGATATCTCCAGAAGAAATAAGAGTTAAAGTCAGAGTTGCATAGGCGTGTAAGCTAAGAAAGCAGTGAAAGGATATCCAAACATCGTCAAAACAGTGCACAAGGGAGTGATGTGTGGATACCTAGTTCAGGCCGGCGTTTGGGCATGCTCGCCTAGCTAGAGTGCGGGTCACTTCAGAGCCGTTGAGGGTGATGCGCTGGCGTTGGCTGGCCGTGCACGGATGCAAATATTGAGTGACAGCGGAGCGCTACAATGCAGTGGACGAGACCGTTGGTGAAGCCCCAACGGCCTTGGGGGGCGGAGGTGCGACGATGTGCTCGATGAAGTAGCCCCGGTGAGCTGGGAGAGGGTGTCAGTGAAGCGCACCTGATGCGGTGGAACTCGGTGTCTGTGAGGCACGTCGGTTGCGGCGGCCGACATTGTCGGTGGATCACCCAGTGCGGTGGACGAGGGCATAGATGAGGTAGCTCCGGTGCGGTGGTGAAGCGCGACCGTCGTCTTTGTCGTCGTCGTCTGGCACAGAGGTGGGGAACGGTGGGGAAAGAGATGAGACGAGGGGCGATTCGAGGGTTGGTGGCGAATTAGGGATTTGAGCAATCTGGGCGCGGAAGGGGACAATGGAGAAGAGAGATTTTGCAGGGCTGGAATTGGGGCCGCCAGATATTTCAATCCGAAACGTGGAAGCGCGAACTTATATTGTCGTCGTCCTTTTTTGGGGGGGGAGGGGGCGTGGGTGGCTGGGTGCTACGCGTCCGTCCGACACACGCGACCACCCCGACAGGACTATGCTTGGGTGCCTTAAGGCACCTGCCTTTGTGTCCATGACATGTGGGCCCAACAGGTGGCTGGCCCACATGTCAGTGACCCAAAGGCAGTTTCCTTTAAGGCACCGAAGCAACGTCCACCCCGACACGACCCTGGTCTACCTGGTGCGCCTACATTTGAGAATGCAAACGAATCTTCTTTCATTTGCAAACGAATCTGTATGTATTACCATGCCCATGTTTTCCTTGCAATAGTTAGTCATTCGAAACGAGATACTCCATCCGTTCACTTTTGTAAGTCATTTCAGACAACTTAAAATGAACTATTTTGCACATTGTCTGAAATGTCTTCAAGGTCTTATAAAAGTGAACAGAGGGAGTACTATAAATTAATTAATGAGGAGTTATTTGAAAAAAAATTGAAACGGTACCCATGCTAACATGGATTAGAGTGTGTGCCACATAATTAGTTATTTGAATTAGAGTGTGTGTCACGTAGTTAGTTATGTGAATTAGAGTGTGTGTCACACATCAATCTCTAATTCTAACATGGATTTCGCATTTCACTGTATCCACGCTACTTTTTTTAATACAAATCCATATGTATATGATGAACACCATGGTAGTGGGAAAACTTTTGGATGGATTCAAACATATGACCTACAAAATAGCACAACAAAATGAGTCAATGTCAACTTTTCGAAACTTACTATGACACGAATTCGAAATAATTACCCGTATGCCTGGTCCTCGGTTCAAATCTTACAATGTACACCGAATTGAAACATCGATATTAAGTCTCGTACTATGTACGTTCAAATGTTGTTTTTAGCCCCCCCTCCCCCCGCACAAACGCTACATACTTCCTGTATCGGTCAATCTTCCTCTCCTAACCACCTTAGGAAGCTATCGGTTTCCAACACACATTAATTCTTTCTCTCCATGTTTCGATCTCTAAGTCTCTCAACTACACAACCCCTTTTTCCACTCTGTTACCAAATATATTTACCTCACACACCCGCCATTGCACCCCATGCCCGAGCTCTCTCTCTCACCCTCTCCCTCTCACCCTCTCGCGCTAAATGCATGCATTGCCTATCTAGCCCCCAACCTCTCGTGCGCACGCACGCACGTTGTATATCTAGGTCACTCCCTCAAGACTGTCTCACTTTTTCATCCGCACGGCGGGGCACACTCGGTCAATCTCGCTCTCTTTATCTGAGTCTTGTTTAACCTCGTTTTCTTTCACACACAAATGATATATCTCCCTGTTCGGGCCTCGATCGACACACTCTATACTCTCTCACGCAGGTTGTCTATCTAGGTCAGTCCATCCAAGCCGCCGCCACTCTTTCGACCCCATGGTGGGCCACGCTCACTCAATCTCTCTCTCTCTCTCCGTATGTCTCAATTGACCTTGCTCTTTCTCGGAAAAAAACGATCTATCACCATGTTTGAGCCCAATTCGACCTATTCACATTGTATACTCTCTCACGCACATCGTCTATCTAGGTCACTCTCTCCAACCCGTCTCACTCTTTCGATCGCATGGCGGCCCTATGTGATCGGTTGACCTTGCTTCCTCCCACGCACAAAATATATCTACACGTCTGTGACTGGATCATCTCTCAAGCTCTACCTTACAGCCCTCACCCTTGCCAAAAAGCTCAATCGGACAATATCTCTCTAGAGCATATATATTTGTTCAATGAATGTCGGACCACACTCACTTTGTCTCTCTATCTATATGTCTCTCGATGGACCTCGCTTTCTTCCATTGCGAGGGGCACTCCAACCTTGGATTAATTTGTGTAGGCATTTATTCCGGTCGGTTTAGATTATATTTTTGTAGCATTCGGCCCACAACTACTCCAAACACCGTTGCAACCCACGCAACTCCCTAGTTGATTTCCCTCTGGCTCGGTCATCGCTCTCTCGCACGTCCTTTCTCGCCTTCAACGTTGCACCATGGTATTATTGAAAAAACTATGTTGTTCTCTTTAATTATTATAAATAAGCTACAAAACTACACACCGATAGTCCACTTGGAATGGAACAAATTTCGACCCACAAATTAAAGTGATACAAACTATACACCGAGGGGCCCACATGTCATGAAACAAATTTGGACCCATATACAAATTAAAAAATAAAGGACGAGGATCGAACATGCGACCGGGCCTTCAAGCCGCACGTCAATAGGCAATATACGTAGAATAGCAATGTTTGTTGTACCCCCTTTGTTCACATAATGTTTTTATATTACCACAGCCTAATTAATGGATAACATGTAATATTATTTTTAGTACTATTCGCCTTCACTTACTGGTGGGTTCCATGTGTGCTCTCTCTCTCCTCCCCTTCTGCGTTTAGACGCACGGGCAAACAGGAAGAACTCGCGGGCGATGTTGTCGTTGACCATATCTGGATGCGTTCACAAGTCATGACACCAGTTTCACGTACTAGCAGCACTAGTCAGTGTGTACGTGCAATGCACGTTAATTTGGAAGTATATTAAGTGCATGCGGATATTAACTACTAGGATATTATTTGCGTGTTGTCATGTGATTAGCACTATTTTTGGCATGAAATTAACTGCACGCTAAACATGTTGAGCACTCGACATTGAAGCAGTCTAGGTCGTTGGATGACAAGGAATACATGTGGCTTGATGATGTTTTATATTTAATTTGATACGGCTCTAGCAGAACATTCAATCGATCAAACCATACATTTTGTTGAGTCTGAATCCGACTTTAAATTATATGACGATCGATATAAAATAAACGGAAATGATAAATGTTCGGATTTTAAGCATGGCAATCTGAAAGTTTTTCATGGCAACTTTAGATTACGCGGCGGTGGCGGGGGCGTCTCGCGGTGGGAAGCGGCTCCTCTGCCGTGCTCTGTGTGTCGTCGGGCCACTGACCGACGGCGACGGCGGCGTCTTGCGCCGTTGTTGGCGTACTCCTGGACGTTGGTCTAGCTTCAAGGAAGGCCAAAATGTTCTGGACTTCGGAGCGAGTCAACTGGCGGGAGGAGGCGACTGGCGTTGGTGCAAGGAAGCGGTCGACGGCGGCCATCCATGCCGCTAAGGGGGGCACTGGCACCCGCGCGGGGACGGGCGCTGTCAACGGCGCGAAGGAGACATATGCGCTGGCAGGTGCAACACCGGCACGGGCGTGCGTGTTAGTGCACGTGCAGGCACATGCGCTAACAGGTGCACGGGCGCGTGAAAGTTGGCGGGGACCTCGTGGAACCCCGTGGGATCAAGCTCGGCGACAATGTGCGGCTCCCAGCCCATCAATGCCACGGGGATGGGCGCTGGCGCAGTCGGGGCGACAGAAGCCAGAACGGGAGCGGGGACATGCGCGGCGTCTTCCCGCAAGGCCAGTTAAAGCTCGTCCCAAAGCGCCTTATGTTCTTGATACTCCGGCTGGGTGTCTTCCTCAGGAAACTGGAACACTAAGGGCAGACCATCGTGATGCGACATGGCGTACGTTTAGGTCAGGCTAGTTGGAGGTAGACGACAGGAGAATCGGAGAGGAAGAGAGAGGATTGTATCGATACCGGGTAGTGCGGGGTTGATTTTAAACTGCGGCGCCGGCGACATTAAAAGTGGGAGCAGTTGGGACGACGGTGGGCGGCGGAGCCTGGTCAAAGGGCTCGCCTCCCGGTGAGCCTGCATAGTGGTCTGCTTGCACGCCTCCCTGACAGCCGGCGCAGTGGTCTGCTCGCACGCCTCCCATCGACTCACATGCTTGCTCGAATGGCACCTACCGATGAGAAGCGGGGACTCGTGGCGGCACGTAAACGCCCATGGTTTCAATAGTGAAAGCGTTCTCCTTAACGTGACTGGTCTTTGTTCCAAAATACCTTGGCCCTTCATTTGTGCAACTTGTCATAAGCAACTTGTCTCAAATTGAAGAAAAAACTTACGAAGTAATATTTGTGCCATATCACGTGACCATGCTTAGTTTCAAGAATTTATGCTCACTTTTGGATTTTCTGAAATTTAAGATCCAGGATTCGAAACTATATCATAACTTGCATCATGCAATAAATTTTCAAGCCGTACATATGTCCTGTTGTATTTCTTAAGAAAGGATTTGGTCAAACATTTTGCTTAGTTAGACTTCCGACAAGTTATATATGCAGAGTAAAAGGATAATCTCTCCGTACCAGTGCATTGCCTGATATATTAATGTCACATCCCTAGCTTTACCTTGACCTAGACTAGCTAGTCATGTGTGCATCATGTTTAAATTGAAGAAATTTGAAATGAGGGAGATTCCCACAACTTTAGAAATCTTTAAAAATTGAGCAAGTTAAAAATTTATTCAAATAAGCCCAAGAAAATGTTCATTTTTCTCTGTGAGAATATTGGCCGGAGCTAAAATTCAAACCAATATTTTCAGGAGCTCATAGATATTTATTTTGGGCATTTGGAATTAATTCAATACCTATTTGCATTGGATTTATATTTGATATATTTCAAATATGATCCGATAAATCTGGAAATTGTTATGGGGCTTTATATTAGTGTCACTGGTCCATACAACAATTTACAGAATCATGGAAAATGATTTGGTTGAAAATCAAATCAAAACAAAGTTGCAGAAAAAATAGAAACAAACAAACAAATGAGAGAGACAGAGAAAGGAAACTTACCTGGCAGCCCACCAGAGAGGCCCAACCCACCAGGCCCCTCTGCCTGTCATCCTCCACCTCCTGCCAGTGGGCAGGAGGGCGCGTCCTCGCCGCACACTGGCACACGCGCGGCCACCTCCTGCTTCTGCCGATGCAGGAGAGGCTCCTGAAGCCGCCACGCAGCACTCTGAACCACCTCGCCCGCTCCCCCCTCTCCCTGCCTCACCTCTCTCGCTCTCTCTCCCGAGCCGAGCGGAGCCGTCGCCGCCGTTCGCTGCCGCCATGGCTACCGCACCCCTCGCCCTGCCGCTGATCCTAGAAGCACCGCCGCGTTCCCCTCGTCCTCTCCACCGAGCTGTACAACGACGGACGCCCTAGAACGTCGCCATCGCCGTCGTCATCAACCTCTGCCCGACGATCGCCGCCGTCAAATTCGTCGTCGTCCGGCCTTCCCCGAGCCCACTGAGCTTCTCTACGTGACCGTTGTGAGCTCCCGCTCCGAACCCCTCTCTTCCCCACCTAGTTTGCGCCATGTAGCCTCGTTCTCACTGGAGCCGATAGCTCCTCGCCGCCGGCCATGTTGCCGCCGTCGTTTTTGCCACTTAGGCTTGCCCCCGGTTGTGTCATCGCGCTTAGAACGCTTCCAGAAGCCTGGAACACCCAGCCTCTCATCCTGCCGTGCCTTGTAGTGTCACTCCCGTCGTTTCCTGAACTCCGGCCGCCGCCATGGCCGACGAGCTCGATGCTCCTGCGCTCTCCCGCTCGCCCCAGCAACACCAACATGCTCACTGCATCCCTGGGAAGCGAACGCGCCACGCCGTTTTCTCTAGCTCATGCTGAAACCCCGCACCCGCTGGAGCCCGAGCTCGGTCACCGCTAAACCTCATCGCCGACATCGTTTCCGGCCACCCCGCGGCGTCCCTAACGCGAGTCCGGCGAGCTCTTGCCCTCAGTTTGGTCATCGCCGGCATAGATCCGGTGATGATGACGTGGCTGCTTAATTAGGGTGTAATCACCTAGTTAATTAACCACATTGACACAGACAGTTGGGCCCCGCGCCCTTATTTAATCAAAGTTTAGTTCATGTTTAGTTTTAGCTAACCACAGAAGGCCCACGTGTTAGTTTGACCTTGGCCCAGTCAGCGTTGACTGGACCCACCTGTCATTGACCCTAACCAGCACTCTGTCACTGACCAGTGGGACCCACTGGTCAGGCTTGTCCTGGACAGCTGTAGTTGACTCGCTGATGTCATGCTTGCACAACGCTGACGTAGTTAAACATTTTCTGGATTTAAAATAATTCAGGAAATTCCAGAAAATTGTATAAACTTCAAAAATTCATAGAAAATAATCTGTAACTCCAAAGGAAATAATTTATATATGAAAAATGATCAGAAAAATCCAATCTATCTATCTGTACTGGTTTCATGCATGTTTAAACAACTTAACCTCACTGTTTAGTTCAAAACATGATCATGCACTATTTGAATTCATAGCTTGAATATGAATTTGAACCTTGAGTTCAAATCAACTCAAACCCTTCTGTTCTTAGCTGCATTAGCTCAACTCACAGCATATTGACATGTCATGATCATGCATCATATTGTGCATTGCATTGATTGTATTCTTTCTGTGTTTGCCGGTGATTATTTCCCCTCGGTAGACATATGTTTCGACGATGTGATCAATGACACCGATGAAGAGCTATATCATCTTTAGAAGTGCCAGGCAAGCAAAACCCCCTTGTTCATTCCGATACAATCCCACTCTCTCGCTCCTGCTCTCTTTTACTGCATTAGGACAACAACGATTTAACTGTTACATGCTGCAGTAGTTGAACCCCTTTCCTCTGTATGACCTGTCATTGCCATAGTAAATAGATGAAACCCACTAGCATGAGTAGGAATTGTTTGAGCCCTGATGTGCCTACTCATTCATGCTTGTTGTCGTGCCTGCTACTACTTAGAGTTGAGTCAGGTCTGATTCATCGGGAATGAATTGGAACGTGGCGAACATGTCCTACCGTTGAGAGCTAAGTGTGTGAACACGATTTGGTAAAGGTAGCGGTGAGAGGCCATGTAGGACTACATGGTGGGTTGTCTCATTGCAGTCGTTCTCAGGAACTGAGTTCTGTGTTTGTGATCCATGAACAGTTACTACCACACATTGTGTTCCGGTAACTCGGCCCCTCTCGGCTTATTAATCAACTCGACCTCTGTCCAGGAGTTGCAACTAGTTTCTGGTGTTTGTAGGTAGTGTTAGTAGTCTACCAAGTGGCACCCGATATAGGTGGGCTTGGGACAGACTAGGCACAGTGGTGCGGTGTACCAAGTGGCACCCAGATGGTGGGCTTGGGAACCCTGCACACATCGTTTGGGGCCGTGAGCGACACCCCGGCCGGATATCCTTGCGGATGGAACCCGAATAGGCGATAAAGCTGGATGAGAGACTTGTGTGGTTAGTCAGGTCGTGGCTGACTCCCTCGCCAGGCTTCCGCTTGAAGGTTGCCGAGGTACACAACGTGTACATGGCGGTAAGTGGCGAGAGCGTGTGTGAAGAAGTACACCCCTGCAGGGTTATCATTATCTATTCGAATAGCCGGTTTCCTCGGATATGGAAACTTGGACCCCTTGCATCGTTCATAGACAAGTGAAAGTGGATACTCTAAAATGCGCAAGATAAGCGTGGGTGCTATGGATGGCCTTCTCGTAGGGAGATGGGAGCGGATCCATAGTGGTGTATTGATATGGTGAATATGTGGACTCGTGTGTGCCACCTCAAAAGAGTTACTTGCAGTCGTAGTTTAAGATAGCCACCGAGTCAAAGCTGGCTTGCTGCAGTTAAACTCCACCACCCCCCTTGTTGATACCGATGCATATGTAGTTAGTTCTGATGTAAGTCTTGCTGGGTACATTTGTACTTACGTTATCTTAATTTATGTTTTGCAGAGAGACGTCGGTCTCGCTAGTAGTTCCGTGTGGACTTCGATGTTTAGTTTGATACCTCAGCTACGATCTTGTGCCCTCGGCAGGATCTGGTAGATAGTCAGGCTTCTCAGCCTTCTTCATTTGTAAATGTCTATACTCAGACAAGTTAAGCTTCCGCATGTGCTTGTTGCTTGTATGCTCTGTATGTTGGGTCATGAGACCCATGTTTGTAATACTTGGCTCCTCGGAGCCTAATGAATAAATACTATGAGTCATAGAGTCTTGTTGTGATGCCATGTTGTATTTGCACATATCGAGCCTATTGTGTGTATGATTGAAATGCTTGGTATGTGTGGGATCCGATAACCTAGTTGTTTATCCTTGGTAGCCTCTCTTATGGGGAAATGTAGTCTGGTGCTTCCACTGATCCTTGGTAGTCTGCTACAGCCCGGTTTACCGGAGTCCTGCTAGCCCGGTACTACTGCTCCGGAGCACTTAGACTGGCCGGGATGTGATTCACTTCATTCCTGTATCTGTACCTTCGGGGAAATGTCACGCGGTGACTTCCGGAGTCCTGGTAGCCTGCTATAGCCCGGTTTCCCGGAGTCCTGTTAGCGCAGTTGCTACAGCCCGGATTCACACGCTGATGACCGACATGTTCGATATTGTTTCATGTATGCCTGTCCCCGTAAGTTAGTGCCACTTTGGGTTCATGACTAGTCATGTCGGCCTGGGTTCTCTGTCATATGGATGCTAGCGACACTATCATATACGTGAGCCAAAAGGCGCAAACGGTCCCGGGCCAGGTAAGGTGGCACCCGTGGGAATACCGTGCGTGAGGCCGCAAAGTGATATGAAGTGTTACATGCTAGATCGGTGTGACTTAGGATCGGGGTCCTGACAGCTTTGGTATCAGAGCCTGACTGACTGTAGGATTACCAAGCCAGACTGGTCGAAGTCGTGTCTAGAAATGCTTTAGTTATATGTAGGGGAATTGATTGTGGGAGGGAACGTAAGGCTCTTTTTACTCCTTATCCTCATGACCTTTTGATATGAGTCATCTTATCTTTTATACGGGGTTAAGAACTAGTCTTCTCTTCTATCTCTCAGGATGACGTGTTACTAAACCGTAGTTGCCTAGGATTGTTGAGTTCAAGCCTCAGTTCAGTTCCTACTACTTCCATATGTTCATAGCTGGTCTCAGAACCTTGAGTTTGTGATGTTGAGTGGCTATGCCACCATTTTTGCAGGTTGTCTCAAATCTTTTTGAGCAATTACAGTCGTTATGCTGTCTGAGTCATCCCAGGTCTCTAAATAGTCTGATGCATTTGCAAATCCTTCCTTCCTGTTCCCGGTGTTCCTTTGAGCCAGATTAACCACACTAGTCGGTAAGTTGAGGTAATCCATTGCCTCGACATATATGTTAGAGCTATTATTATGACCCTAGGCATCCTAGAGAACCACCCATTAATGTAGCAATGCTTTGTATTCCCGGTGTGATGATTCTGGCCATTATTCTCGAAATCATCCCGTGATGCCATCTAGTAGTAGGTATTCCACTCCTGGGTT
Source organism: Triticum dicoccoides (assembly GCF_002162155.2). Classification (NCBI taxonomy): domain Eukaryota; kingdom Viridiplantae; phylum Streptophyta; class Magnoliopsida; order Poales; family Poaceae; genus Triticum; species Triticum dicoccoides. The sequence continues at coordinate 652,651,712 of NC_041392.1, forward strand.
CCTGACCCAAGATTCACTCTACTTACCTTGTGTTGATAGTGTTGCTCGTACCTTTAGGATATTAGTAACCTTTGCGATAGTCCTCGAGGTCCGTGGTATTTCCTTCTTCCAAATACCATGAACTGCTTATGGCAGAAGTTCTTTTGGACCAAAAGATCACAACTAGAGTGCTCTTGATGAGTTCTCCATTTTACATTGTGAATTTGCCAGTTCTACCTTTCTGCATGGGTTATCCAGAAGAAATGTTGACCTTTGCTCGACATACTAATCTATGCATCCACAACTCAGAAAGATATATGTTCCTTTGAGTTGCCCCTCTCTCTAGTTGTACCCTAATCTCCGTCTATCATTTGATAGTAAAAAGCATGTCATGCACTCATGCTCATCGATATCTCATATTCTTGTGGTCTGTCAAGCCATTCTATTTTGGAAGGACTAGGAGAAACAAACTCCAGTACCTTATCCATCTCCAGGATTGGGTCAAAGCAATTGTAATCCTCAAATCAAATGCCAACCCAGCCTTTGATTATGTTCTACCCTGAAGTATTACCGTCTTATGTCAAGAATGTCATGAGAATTGCACCACCCCTTGTGAAATCTTGATGCAGTGATACTCCTTGCCATCATTGTTCATTCCTAGGTTTCCGCGTTATTGTAACCGGAATGCCGACAAGTGAATCGTGATGTGTGAAATCAATACCCCTAGGAACTGTGTTGCTTGGTACTTAACGGGCGATAATTCCATTCTTAGCATGTTGGTTACTAAACCATCATTCTAAGATTGATCGTGCTACCTAGCCCATTTTCCCTGGTGCACTCCTCGATCAATGAGATAGGATTGTGTCAATCCATCACTATCTTGGTCCCATCGTCTTGCCCTGAAAAGCAAGAATGTTCTCGAGTTTAGTAACATATCAGTGGTTCGTGATTTTCCGAATGTCTTCTCGGAAGTGTTACCAGGTTGTCACCTGACCGCTATGTTGAGTTCATGATCAAGTTGGTTTTTTGTAACCACCCCTTCTCCAAGAATCTGAGTTGGATACCCTGAACTGGTTGGTTAAGCTGAACAATAACTTGGAGAGTTTGAAGATAAAAGCTTTATCCGACTTAGTTCATTTTAGGGGATATCTTGTATGTGTGTTGAAGAAAGATGGTATTTTCATTGATTGACCCTCGTGATCAGTTAATGGACCTATCATCTTATCCAATCTTTGATTCGAGTATGGGCTATCCTCAAATCAAATCAGAACCAACGATGATCATAATGTTGTCTTACTCGTGGTTTTTCCTCGAGCATACACCGTTATATCTTTTGTTCTGACCAATGCTATCACTTTGTTCACATAATTGTAGAATTCCATCTATATGGAAATCTCAATGACTTGTTGTTGAGACCATCAGTAGCATTTTGTCTCCTCCATGATTCGTGTTGAACACCTAGCTAGTGTTGGAAACTTATATAAGCATTATCTTCATGTTCCGTTCATGAAGCATATGTTGGATGAAAGAAGCGGCTTTCTCTGATTCGCATGCATTTGGTGCAAGTTGCCGCCGTGAGTTAGAGAAGGATTGTTTTTGTTTCCCCTAGTACCATCCCAAGTCAGTCATGCATGTACGAAGTATGCTATGGTTTGATAGGCTCACTACCTCCATTCCATATGTATCTCCTAGTACACCAAGCCACTGACTGATTTGTTCAAGGAGAAAGAGTTCCTTCATAAGAGCTAATCCGGACCTATGAAAGGACTTCGGTATCCTCGTTGATGGTTCCCACCTGAACTCGGTAGTGTTTCGATGTAAGACTACTATGTGGTCATGCTTGTCTGGGACATCGTGTTCTCATGTATGTAGCATAACCAGCTCGTGTTTTGGAGCTTGCTATTGTAGTTCATCTCCTGAGAATCTCGCAAATTTCATCTCATCGGTTTGTGTTGCAAACTTTCTTTTCAGACATGCAGAGTCTGAAGTATCCTATCACCAATCGGATCTGAATCTCAGGCAGATATGATGGTTGGAACATTCCCAACAGTTGCATTTTGTTCCTAGCTTGCACCGCCATTGTGCCAATTTCCCATGGGCTGCCCTTTTCAGCAGTTGTTGTCCAAGATCATCTTCAAAAGTGGACATACCATGGGTCCCATCCATTTCCGATGATAAGCAAAATCATTCATTGCGTTGTCTTCAACAAGGTAGTCCACATCGTCCACTCTATCCCAAGTATGTCATTTTTTCGAACTCCTTCAAATGATCCATTAAGAATTGCCTCAGGCTAGTATGAAGAGTTTCAATGATCTATAGATCAAAAGTAATTCTTTTTGCCACCTAAGGGAATAGCTCTATGAGTTACCTCCTCTAAGGTGCCCCGTTTGACATGAATGGAAACTTAACTCCCCGCTACTTGAAACGCATCCACCATCCTCTTAAGCGTGGAAATGTTGCCTACCAAATTGAACATTGTTATCGGTTTCTCTCCATCCGTCTTGATGTGTGTTTTGTGCCTCAGCTCAAGAGATGTTTCCAACGTCTCACTTCATGAGTTGATTTTGAGTTGCTCGATCTTCAAGAAGATCGATTCCTGTAGAGTTTCCTTCTGTCGTCACCATGTTGGAAGAAGATTTCAAAAGCAAAGATGTCAAGATCAATTGGAGAAATGAATCAACATCTTCGAGAAGGGCAAATCAGATCATGAAGATTGTGTTAGCTTTGTGACCCCTCTATCTTCTTACCTCATGGCTTGAATCTCGGGACGAGATTCTTGTTTAGTAGGGGTGAGTTGTCAAATCTCTAGCTTTACCTTGACCTAGACTAGCTAGTCATGTGTGCATCATGTTTAAATTGAAGAAATTTGAAATGAGGGAGATTCCCACAACCTCAGAATTCTTTAAAAATTGAGCAAGTTAAAACTTTATTCAAATAAGCCCAAGAAAATGTTCATTTTTCTCTCTGAGAATATTGGCCAGAGCTAAAATTCAAACCAATATTTTCAGGAGCTCATAGATATTTATTTTGGGCATGTGGAATTAATTCAATACCTATTTGCATCGGATTTATATTTGATATATTTCAAATATGATCCAATAATTCTGGAAATTGTTGTGGGGCTTTATATTAATGTCACTGGTCCATACAACAATTTACAGAATCAAGGAAAATGATTTGGTTGAAAATCAAATCAAAACAAAGTTGCAGAAAAAAATAGAAACAAAAAAACAAATGAGAGAGAGAGAGAGAGGGAAAGGAAACTTACCTGGCAGCCCACCAGAGAGGGCCAACCCACCAGGCCCCTCTGCCAGTCATCCTCCACCTCCTGCCAGTGGGCAGGAGGGCGCATGCTCGCCGCGTGCTGGCACACGCGCGGCCACCTCCTGCTTCTGCTGACGCGGGAGAGGCTCCTAAAGCCGCCACGCAGCAGTCTGAACCCCCTCGACCGCTCCCTCCTCTCCCAGCCTCGCCTCTCTCGCTCTCTCTCCCAAAGCCAAGCGGAGCCATCGCCACTGTTCGCTACCGCCATGGCTACCGCACCCCCTCGCCCTGCCACTGATCCCAGAAGCACCGCCGCGTTCCCCTCGTCCTCTCCACCGAGTTGTACAATGACGGACGCCCTAGAACACCGCCATCTCCGTCGTCATCAACCTCTGCCCCAATGATCGCCGCCGTCAAATTCGTCGTTGTCCGGCCTTCCCCGAGCCCACTGAGCTTCTCTACATGACCGCTGTGAGCTCCCGCTCCGAACCCCTCTCTTCCCCACCTAGTTTGTGCCATGTAGCCTCGTTCTCACTAGAGCTGATAGCTCCGCGCCGCCGGCCATGTTGCCGCCGTCGTTTTAGCCACTAAGGCTCGCGCCCGGTTGTGTCATCGCGCTTAGAACGCTTCCAGAAGCCCGGAATACCCAGCCTCTCGTCCTGCCGTGCCTTGTAGTGTCGCTCCCGTCGTTTCCCAAACTCTAGCCGGTGCCATGGCCAACGAGCTCGATGCTCCTGCACTCTCCCGCTCGCCCCAGCACCACCAACATGCTCACTGCGTCCTCGAGAAGCGAACGCGCCATGCCGTTTGCTCTAGCTCGCGCTGAAACCCCGCACCCGCTTGAGCCCGAGCTCGGCCGCCGCTAAACCTCGTCGCCGACATTGTTTCCGGCCACCCCGCAGCCTCCCGTCCGGTCCTTCGGATGCAGACGAGCGAGAGGACTTCCCTGGTGCCAGCAGCGCGACGAACTGCCGTCCCTAACGCGAGTCCGGCGAGCTCTCGCCCTCAGTTTGGTCATCGCCGGCATAGATCCGGTGATGATGACGTGGCTGCTTAATTAGGGTGTAATCACCTAGTTAATTAACCACATTGACACACACAGTTGGGCCCCGCGCCCTTATTTAATCAAAGTTTAGTTCCTGTTTAGTTTTAGATAACCATAGATGGCCCACGTTTTAGTTTGACCTTGGCCCAATCAGCGTTGACTAGACCCACATGTCATTGACCCTAACCAGCACTCTGTCACTGACTAGTGGGACCCACTGGTCAGGCTTGACCTGGACAGCCGTAGTTGACTCACTAACGTCATGCTTGCACAACGCTGATGCAGTTAAACATTTTCTGGATTTAAAATAATTCAGGAAATTCCATAAAATTGTATAAACTTCAAAAATTCATAGAAAATAATCTGTAACTCCAAATGAAATAATTTATATATGAAAAATGATCAGAAAAATCCAATCTATCCATCTGTACTGGTTTCATGCATGTTTAAACAATTTAACCTCACAGTTTAGTTCAAAACATGATCATGCACTATTTGAATTCATAGCTTGAATCTGAATTTGAACCTTGAGTTCAAATCAACTCAAACCCTTCTGTTCTTAGCTGCATTAGCTCAAATCACATCATATTGACATGTCATGATCATGCATCATATTGTGCATTGCATTGATTGTATTCTTTCTGTGTTTGCCGGTGATTGTTCCCCCTCGGTAGATGTATGGTTCGACGATGTGATCAATGACACCGATGAAGAGCTATATCATCTTCAGAAGTGCCAGGCAAGCAAAACGCCCTTGTTCATTCTGATACAATCCCACTCTCTCGCTCCTGCTCTCTTTTACTGCATTAGGACAACAACAATTCAACGGTTACATGCTGCGGTAGTTGAACCCCTTTCCTCTGCATGACCTGTCATTGCCATAGTAAATAGATGAAACCTACTAGCATGAGTAGGAATTGTTTGAGCCCCGATGTGCCTACTCATTCATGCTTGTTGTCGTGCCCGCTACTGCTTAGAGTTGAGTCAGGTCTGATTCATCGGGAATGAATTGGAACGTGGTGAACATGTCCTACCGTTGAGAGCTAAGTGTGTGAACATGATTTGGTAAAGGTAGCGGTGAGAGGCCATGTAGGAGTACATGGTGGATTATCTCATTGCAGCCGTTCTCAGGAACTGAGTTCTGTGTTTGTGATCCATGAACAGTTACTACCACACATTGGATTCCGGTAACTCCGCCCCTCTCGGCTTATTAATCAACTCGATCTCTGTCCAGGAGTTGCAACTAGTTTCTGGTGTTTGTAGATAGTGTTAGTAGTCTACCAAGTGGCACGCGGTACAGGTGGGCTTGGGACAGACTAGGCACAATGGCACGGTGTACCAAGTGGCACCCGGATGGTGGGCTTGGGAACCCTGCACACATCATTTGGGGCCGTGAGCGACACCGCGGCCGGATCTCCTTGCGGATGGAACCCGAATAGGCGATAAACCAGGACGAGAGACTTGTGTGGTTAGTCAGGTCGTGGCAGACTCCCTCGCCAGGCTTCCACTTGAAGGTTGCCGAGGTACACGACGTGTACATGGCGGTAAGTGGCGAGAGCGTGTTTGAAGAAGTATACCCCTGCAGGGTTATCATTATCTATTCGAATAGCCGGATTCCTCGGATATGAAAACTTGGACCCCTTGCATCGTTCATAGACAAGTGAAAGGGATACTCTAAAATGCGCAAGATAAGCGTGAGTGCTATGGATGGCCTTCTCGTAGGGAGATGGGAGCGGATCCATAGTGGTGTATTGATATGGTGAGTATGTGGACTCGTGTGCGCCACCTCAAAAGAGTTACTTGCAGTCGTAGTTTAAGATAGCCACCAGGTCAAAGCTGGCCTGCTGCGGTTAAACTCCACCACCCCCTTGTTGATACCGATGCATATGTAGTTAGTTCTGATATAAGTCTTGCTGGGTACATTTTTACTCACGCTTGCTTAATTTATGTTTTGTAGAGAGACGTCAGTCTCGCTAGTAGTTCTGTGTGGACTTCGACGTTTAGTTTGATACCTCAGCTACGATCTTGTGCCCTCAGCAGGATCTGGTAGATAGTCAGGCTTCTCAGCCTTCTTCATTTGTAGATGTCTGCACTCAGACAAGTGAAGCTTCCGGATGTGCTTGTTGCTTGTATGCTCTTTATGTTGGGTCATGAGACCCATGTTTGTAATACTTGGCTCCTCGGAGCCTAATGAATAAATACTCTGAGTCGTAGAGTCTTGTTGTGATGCCATGTTGTATTTGCACATATCGAGCATATTGTGTGTATGATTGAAATGCTTGGTATGTGTGGGATCCGACAACCTAGTTGTTTATACTTGGTAGCCTCTCTTATGGGGAAATGTAGTCTGGTGCTTCCACTGAGCCTTGGTAGTCTGCTACAACCCGGTTTACCGGAGTCCTGCTAGCCCAGTACTACTGCTCCGAAACACTTAGACTGGCCGGCATGTGATTCACTTCGTTCTTGTGTCTGTCCCTTCGGGGAAATGTCACGCGGTGACTTCTGGAGTCCTGCTAGCCTGCTACAGCCCGGTTTCCCGGAGGCCTGTTAGCGCAGTTGCTACAGCCCGGATTCACACGCTGATGACTGACATGTTCGATGTTGTTTCATGTATGCCTGTCCCCACAAGTTAGTGCCACTTTGGGTTCATGACTAGTCATGTCGGCCCGGGTTCTCTGTCATATGGATGCTAGCGACACTATCATATACGTGAGCCAAAAGGCGCAAACGGTCCCGGGCCAGGTAAGGTGGCACCCGTGGGAATACCGTGCGTGAGGCCGCAAAGTGATATGAAGTGTTACATGCTAGATCGGTGTGACTTAGGATCGGGGTCCTGGCAATTAACTCAAGTACTAGGCACGAACAAATGGGCTCAATTCTGCGCTCATCCTGGTGTAGTAGTAGTACTAGGCAATGAAGTTGATGGGTGACCTTGACGAGCGGCGACCGAGGGAATTGAACCGTGCTCGGCACGGTAGGTAACGTTGTCTAGTTACTAAAGCATCCCTCTGTTGTTCATCGGTAGTCATTATGGACCGGGGACATGAGGGGAATTTCCTAGGGCTGGAATTCTGGCCGCTAGATATTTCGACTTGAAACGCTGAGGCTCGACTGGTTGGGGTTGCCTAATGTGCATACCACGCCCGCCACCGAAGGACACGAGCCCAATTTTTTTAGGATCAACATGAGCTAAGGTCTGGCTGGTACGCCGTTGGGTCCTACCATTCGAGAATACGAAAGGAACCTTTTAAATTGCCGAACGAATCTATGTGTATTACAATACCCGTATTTTCCTTGCAAATACTAATCTCAATGTGGTAATTGATTTTTGATGAGTTGTTGAATTAGAGTGAGTTTGTGATATAGTGATCTCAACGTGGATTTCACATTTCATGGTATCCCTAGTAAGTTTTCCAATGCAAATTCGAATTTAAAAGATGAACAATATGGAGGTGAGAAAACTTTGTATGTATCAAGCATATGACCACACACACACACACACAGAGACACACACGCATGAACCCAACAACAATCCAATAAGTATAGTGCATCTATTTTTCCAAACCTTGCATGTATGACACGAATTCAAAAATACTCCTTATATTCCTAAATATTAGTCTTTTAGAGAGTTCAACAAGTGACTATATACGGAGCAAAATGAGTGAATCTAGACTCTAAAATATGTCTATATACATCCGTATGTACCAGTCCATTTGAAGCCTCTAAAAAGACTAATATTTAGGATTAAGGGAGTAAAATGTAATACATCCATGGTCCTCAGTTCAATATTTAAAATGAACATGAAACTGAAACATGAATATTAAGTCTAGTACTACAGTACATGCAAATGTTGTGTTTAGGCGGAGCTATGATTGTCGGGGGTCAACCCCTCACTACTAGAAAAAGGGCTGCTAGTGGCGCACCTATTTTCGCTACTAATGGCGCACTACTGCTGCGCCACTAGCATCACGCCATTAGAATTTTTTTTCTAATGGCGCACCTGTGGTGCGCCATTAGAATCTGGTATTCTAATGGCGCACCGCTGGTGCGCCATTAGTATGGCCCACGGTGCGCCATTAGTATCTGGTATACTAATGGCGCACCACATAGAAGTGCGCCATTAGTAACAATTTTTTTTCAAAATTTTTTTCAGAATTTTTTTTAATTTTTTTCAAATTTTTTCAAATTTTTTTTCGCTTTTTTCTTAATCTCAGGTCATTATGTCTTAATCTCGGGTTAATATGCTTAATCTCAAGTCAAATCGCACTCCATGGTCAAACTTCCTGAAAGGTCACCCATCCTCACACTACTCCAGCCCAAACATGCTTAACTTCTGAGTTCTATCCAACCCCAGCAACAGCTCACTTGACAGGCACTTATTGATATGTCTAGCATATCAATCTTATTATACCTTGTTGATGTCTAGGACTTTGTTCATGTTCATGACTATGATGAAATTTTGAAAAATATTTCAAACTTCCCGGTCATATTACGTATCATTTTTTGAAAAAAAAATTGAAAACAAATTTCAAAACCTTTTTTTTAATTCTTTTGCCTCTAGATCTTGAAAGCCCAGTAACTTTTTTGTGTTAGGTTTTTGGGGATTTTGAAAATGTTTAACGGGGTTCCCCCCAGTTAAATTCGGATGTAACTTTTCGAGTAGATGATTTTTCATATATAAAACTTTTTAATCCGAGTTCGTATGCAAAAGTTATGCCCATTTTACAAATTTCCAGAGAGATTTTGCAAATAAAGTCGAAATTTATATTTGTAAATTTTCCCAACAACTAGACCACATATCACATGGCAAACTTATTTTCTTTTATTTTTTTGACATTTTTATCATTTTTTTAAAAAAAAATTAAAACTGAAAAGGCGGTCCAGGGGGGAGTGCATTCGGTGGAAACCGGGCAAACTAGTAATGGCGCACCGTGGGGTGGTGCGCCATTAGTAGTTAAACTAATAATGGCGCACCACACCCGCAGTGCACCATTACTAGTTTTGAAAAAAAAATATAAAAAAATTTGAAATTTTTTTTGATTTTTTTTGAAAAAATCTTAGTAATGGCGCACCAGTGGACAGTGCGCCATTACTAGTTAAAAACTAGTAATGGCGCACTGTCCACTGGTGCGCCATTACTAACAATGTTTTTTTACTTTTTTTTCAAAACTTCTAATG
>NC_041392.1:652661896-652683732 GCF_002162155.2 Triticum dicoccoides
CATTACTATGTCAACTAGTAATGGCGCACCACACCCACGGTGCGCCATTAGTAACAATTTTTTTCAAAACTTCTAATGGCGCACCGCACACCAGGTGCACCATTAGTAATATATTACTAATGGCGTACCTGTATGTGGTGCGCCATTAGTGACCATTTCATCTATAGCCGTTTTTCTAGTAGTGCCTGGACCTTAGATAAAATTGTGGAGCTCTATTTAGGGTTGTTTAGATTATATTTGTCCCCACCCTCCCAACCACTGATTGGTTGTGCACCCCCACCCCTCCTCCCTGGGAGAATATCATGTGCCCCCATACCTTAGATGCTATATGCCGATACGAGTTGCTTGGAGCTTGTAGATTTGAGATATAGCAGCTCACATGATGTGTCTTAATATTTTTGCAGGAAACCTTGATGAGTTTGAGAATTGCACACAATTTGTACAAAACTACTTAGATGCCCTTTGATCCCATATCCAACGACCTCGAAGCTCGTATCACCGTAGCATCTAATATGAAGGAGGACATCATATTCTCATATATGTAAGAATATCATGTGCTACCACACCTTAGATGCTTTGGTGATACAAGCTCTTCGGAGGCGTTGGCTTTGTGACCCAACACCTCCTCGGTGGTTCGAATGGTTTTTTGCAGAAAAGCCCCAAAAGCATTTGGCCACTGCTTACAAGCACAAAGACTGCTCAGATGCCATTGGATCTCAGATCAAACGACCTCCAAGCTTGTATCACCGTAGCATCCAAGCTCCGATAGCACCTTATGTTTTCTCACACAGGAGAGTATGAGGTGCTCCCGCACCGTAGATTCTATGGTGATACGAGTTCACTGAGATCTAACGGCCCAAAGTAGGAGGTTTGAATGTTTTTGCAATATATGGCTAATAGAGTTTGGGAAATGCACAAAAAGTACAAGTACTATGCATGTGCCATCTGATCACTGATCATACGACCTAGATGCTCATATCACCGTAGCGGGTAATTAAGCTACGGGGAGCACCTAATATGAGCACCGGGGAGCCGTTGGATCGAAGATGCAGTAGCACACACAAGGCCTGCATGTTGTATTTGCAAAAAAAACCTTTGGAGAGTTTGGAAATTGCGCATAATTACAAAGACTACTCCCAAGTCATTGGATCTCACTTCCAACGGTGTAAAAACTCATATCACCATAGTATCTAAGCTATGGGGTGGATGTGATATTCTATGCCGCTGTCATTTTTGTTCGTAAACTTGCAAAATACGTGTAACTCGTGCCGTTACTTGTCTAACCACATAAAGTGTTTGTTCAAAAAAAAACCATCCTACACTGAAATATCGGAACAACACACGGGGGTCCCACTTGTCATTAATCAAATTTGGACCTAAAACTATCAAATCTGAAAGACGAGATTCGAACTGGCAACCTGGACTACAAAGCGTAAGTCGATAGCCTAAAAAACGAACGGTTGTTGGCTTTGTCCCATAACTTGATTTTATACAGTACTTGCATTGAGTAGAGTAGAGGGAGTGCCTCGTCAACACATGCATGACCGTTGTCTCACTTACTGGTGGGTCCCAGGTCTGCGATCTCAATCTCTCTTCTCTCCATCGTCTAACCTTTGCACGGGCACACATGAAGAGCGGCGCTAGCTTGCCGTGGTGTTATTACAACTAAAAAAAGCTTGGAAAATAGAAGAATCGCCTAGAACAAGAGACGTTGTGGCTGGTCGAGACGGAGCTAACCACATCTATCCTCCGTGCCACGTTTGCATGATGAAGCTGTGTGGCTAGTGGGATGTTTTCGACCGACTGGCTGGGTCCCGAGCTCGAACCATAGGTACTACGTCTGATACAATATATTTTCACACGCACATTTTTCCTCCATGCCGAGACGTGGCACACCCTACCGCGCGGTTTCGGGGTCCTCCCGGGTGGTGTACGCATATATTCTTCCCGACGTGGGACGCCCTACTGCGCGTTTTCTGGGTCCTCCTCGGTCGTAGTGCCGAAGCAAGTAAATGAGTCGTCAAATCACGAAAGACCACCTTTCTCATCGAGTACATCAGTGAAGCACGGTGGCTAGCTAGTTGGGCTAGTTCAACCGATTAGCTAGGCCGCCGTCACATTTGTTTTTTCACCCCTTTTTATCTACTTGCCGGCAGGTAAATTTAAATATCCACCGCGGCATTGCTCTGGTGTTTGGGTGCGGCAGGATTTTTAATTTTTTGATTGACGGGAGCAGGCGCGGCAGGATTTTTAAATTTTTGATTGACGGGAGCAGGCGCGGCAGCAATTAGTCATGATGACTCAACCTATAAAAACCCACTGCTCCCTGATGTGAGAAGTCGTCGACTGGTGTTTTACCGTGGTGAAAACCAAAAGATTCCCCGCTCCCTCTGCCTTCCCGTAGATTGCATTGCCTTTCAGCTGTTTCGCCCCCTTTGCTTCCTCTCCCCATTGCTTCTACCTGGTGCCATGGCGGTGTAGCAGATCACGGAGTCCGAGGTGAGGTGCCTGACACAGGAGCTCCATGCCAAGGATGCGGAGCTCGGGGCCAAGGCCGTGGAGCTCCGTGAGCTCAAGGAGGAGAGGAGTGCCATGCTCCTCCGTTATGTGCGGGAGTTCAAGGAGCTTCAAAAGCGACAGGCGTCCACCACAAAGATGCTCGAGGCGTCGGCGGCGTTGTTGCAGAAAGCGGGAGATACGATAGGCTGCCAGGGGAGCCGGCTGGAGCGCGAGCGGGCCGATCGTGACGAGGTCCGGGATCGCCTCAGCCACTTGGTGAACCAAGTTGCCACGCACGTGTTGTGGCTGCGTGATGCCTACCGTCGTGCCAGCGCGACGATGCCGGCCGTCAGGCTAAACCCGTTCGACCACCTGGTCGACTTCAACGAGCTGCGGCTTCCTAACCTGGTCTCCTTTTTTACCTATATCTCCGAGGAGCTGAGCCGTCTCCGCGTGATGGTGGGGGCTGAGCTGGACAAGGAGGGGTTGCGGGCTTCCGTCGCCGTTGCCGGGCGAATCCTTTCAGGGCTCCGTCACCGGAATCCATTCGTGCCATTGGATGCCATCCTTGACGAGCTGGCTCCCGTCGACCGGGAGCGGGCTCTGCGGGCGGTTGCACCCTGCATCACCAACGTCGTGCGCCTCGAGAAGCAGAGGGACTTCGTGGTGTTTAGGCGCCCTCTGCAAGGGCATGTCCATGTCTCGGGGCAACATGACCGTTGGATCAAACTCAGATGGTGCAGATCAGTCACTGTAGCACAAAGCGTGTGGGTGTGTTTGGTTGCATTCTCATCTCAATATAGTTGTTTCCTCTTCGTGTATTTTTGTCAACCTACTAGTGTGGACTCATGCACCCTTCATGCACTCTGCCAAACACCTAAAAGTGGGTCGAGAAGGGAACTTTTTCTCCCATCCCGTGCACCCTTCATACACCCTGCCTAACACTATTCGTGCTTCATATGGTTCATGTTTTGTGGAGTATTGTAGCACCGTACTCTCCGTGCGATGTGGACCTAGTTCTGTTAACATTCATCTCACCGTTCATTCTTGACCGGACAGTCGAAAAAGCGGTACTATCTTACATATAGGAGTAGTTGATATGCGCACAACATCATTTGTTATCGTCATATCTTACTACACTAGCAACAAGATTGTGTAGTACTAACGTATGAACCACTGCACATGCCTAGTAGTAGGAGCACTGTGTATGTTCAAGTGGCTGTCGTGTTTCGCACTCCGCCGTCGTAAGAGCGGAAACGCTTGCTGTAATCATTTTTTTTTCTTCAGAAAAACTATGGACACGCTCTACCGTGCGGATCCTCCTCCAGCCATGCACTAAATTACTCACTTTCGCTGATGTGTGGGACAGCCAGCACCTGGGTCCACCAGCCATGCACTAAATTACTCCGTAGTAGAGTGACGGTAGACTACCCCGATCAAACCGCCGCAGTAATGCCCAATGAGCCGTCAAATCACAAAACCCCCTCCTTTCCAGCAGTAAGTTGGACGGACGAAGCAACCATCATTTCACTCTTCTCTCTCAGCTTCATCTCTTGAAGAAAACCCACACTCGCTTCGCTTCTCCCTCATCTTGTTCCTCCTTTCACTCTTCTCTCTCAGCTTCCTCTCTTGGATGGACGCCGGAGCACCGGCCGACGTCATGTCCATGGCTCTGGCCAAAACTGTCGAGGCTCATGGTGCGAAGAAGCGCAAGCACCCCGCCGATACTACCGCAGAAAAGCTCAAAGCCATCGCCCTGTCCAAGCCCCCCTCTCCGAGATCCCTCACTAAGCAAGTCCAGGTAATGTCTCTTGTTGACGATCTTTTTCTCGATCTTGATCGTGTTTTTTCATCTAACACGCAGTACTAGTACTGGTAGTACAACTTTCTGGGTGATCTTGCATGTGATTTTAGTGTGCCAAATGACGGTTCTAAATTCCTCTTTTGACCAAAACATGCGAGAGGTTGACACTGATTTCTTATAGATTACTTTCAACTACTCCCTCTCTCCCAAATTTATTATCTTAGATTTGTCTAGATACAGATGTATCTAATACTAAAATGTGACTTGATACATCCGTATCTAGACAAATCTAAGACAAGAATTTTGGGACGGAGGGAGTACTTTATGAACATCAATGCTACCTTTTAAGAGGGTATATTTGCCTCAGTAACTTGTGTTATGGATATTGCATTTAATCCCTCTGCTCTCATGCCTTTGAAGACATGTTCTAGTGTCTTTGTTCACTTATTTCTGTGCGTATATGTAGTCATATATGGAGTATAATATCGAAAATCATCTTATATTTCTGAACGGAGGTAGTAATAAAATATGGTTTCTGTTTGAATTAGAACCAGGTCCGCGGTGGAGATGAAGTTCTCAAAGTCATGTCGTGTGAACAGGAAGACCTGATGATGAGTTCTACTGCTGAACTATCGAGCTGCTGTGTCCTTGTCGCCACGTGTCCTGAACTAGTGTTTTCCTGTAGCATTGTTGTCAGGCTTGTTCTCGAGGCTGTACTTGACCAGAACAATTTCCTGGTTGTGCCTTCGATTACGAAGGGTGTGGTTCTTGTAAAGCTTCCCAAAAAATCGGATGCGTCCTGTCTTCTTCATCATGTTTATGAGTTGAAAGACCACTTTGTTAGTTTCCCCAAGGTTGACAAGATGGTGATGGTGCATGTCGACATCTCACATGAAGTCCATAGCCTAGTCAGTTATGCAGGGTTCATCCCGTAGGTCGGTGGCAAGAAATAGTCTGCAGAGTTTAGTTAGTGGAAATTTGCTTGTCTGTAGTAAGTACTATTGTTCAGTACTTGATTTGTGTTCGTGAACCTTGTATTGTTTATTAGTACTGCCGCTTTTGGTGTGTGGTCAGTCCTGAGAATGGTTGAGGGAGTCCTGGATTAGGGGGTGTCCGGATGGCCAGACTATACCTTCGGCCGGACTCCTGGACTATGAAGATACAAGATTGAAGACTTCGTCCCATGTCCGGAAGGGACTTTCCTTGGCGTGGAAGGCAAGCTTGGCGATACGGATATGTAGATCTCCTACCATTGTAACCGACTCTGTGTAACCCTAGCCCTCTCCGGTGTGTATATAAACTAGAGAGTTTTAGTCCGTAGGACGAACAACAATCATACCATAGGCTAGCTTCTAGGGTTTAGCCTCTCTGATCTCGTGGTAGATCTACTCTTGTACTATCCATATCATCAATATTAATCAAGCAAGACGTAGGGTTTTACCTCCATCAAGAGTGCCCGAACCTGGGTAAAACATCGTGTCCCCTGCCTCCTGTTACCATCCGACCTAGACGCACAGTTCGGGACCCCCTACCCGAGATCCGCCAGTTTTGACACCGACATTGGTGCTTTCATTGAGAGTTCCTCTGTGTCGTCACTTTTAGGCCCGATGGCTTCTCCGATCATCAACAGCGATGCGATCCAGGGGGAGACTTTTCTCCCCGGATAGATCTTCGTATTCGGCGGCTTTGCACTGCGGGCCAATTCGCTTGGTCATCTGGAGCAGATCGAAAGCTACGCCCCTGGCCATCAGGTCAGATTTGGAAGTTTGAACTACACGGCCGACATCCGCGGAGACTTGATCTTCGACGGATTCGAGCCACAGCCGAGTGCGCCGCACTGTCACGATGGGCATGATTTAGCTCTGCCGCCAAACAGTGCCCTGGAGGCCGCACCTGTGTCCGCTCTGACCCCTAGATCGGAGCCGATCACACCAACCGAGGATGGGTGGTTAGACACCGCCTCGGGGGCTGCAATTTCTACGGCGATCGAGCCGAACACCAACCCTATTCTCTGTGAAGCCCGTCGCTCCAAGGAGCCGGACTCCTCTCCAGACTCCGAGCCCTCCGCACCCCGACCGATCGAACCCGATTGGGCGCCGATCATGGAGTTCACCTCCGCGGACATCTTTCAGCACTCGCCCTTCGGCGATATTCTGAAGTCACTAAAGTCTCTCTCTTTGTCAGGAGAGCTCTGTCCGGACTATGGTCGGCAAGGTTGGGATGCGGATGATGAAGAAATTCAAAGCCCACCCACCACCCACTTTGTAGCCACTGTCGATGATTTAACCGACATGCTCGACTTCGACTCCGAAGACATCGACGGTATGGACGCCGATGCAGGAGACGATCAAGAACCAGCGCCTATAGGGCACTGGAAAGCCACCTCGTCGTATGACATATACATGGTGGACACCCCAAAAGAAGGCAATGGCGATGGAACAACGGAGGATGACCCCTCCAAGAAGCAGCCTAAGCGCCGACGTCAGCGGTGCCACTCTAAATCCCGCCAAAACAAAAACGGTGATTCTGGCACAGGGGATAATAACACCCCGGACAGTGCCGAAGACAACCAACTCCATCAAGATTCAGCACAAGAGGATAGAGAAGCCAGCCCTCATGAGAGAGCGGCAGACAGAGAGGTCGAGGACGATAATTATATGCCTCCCTCCGAAGACGAGGCAGGCCTCGACGACGACGAATTTGTCGTGCCGGAGGATCCCGTCGAACAAGAGCGTTTCAAACGCAGGCTTATGGCCACGGCGAGCAGCCTCAAGAAAAAACAGCAACAACTTAGAGCTGATCAAGATTTGCTAGCCGACAGATGGACTAAAGTCCTTGCAGCCGAAGAGTATGAACTCGAACGCCCCTCCAAGAGCTACCCAAAGCGCAGGTTGCTACCCCAATTAGAGGAGGAAGCACCTAAACCTACATCACCAACGGATGATGCGGCCGACCGGCCACCCCGTGGCCGCGACAGAGAGGCCTCTCGGCCCTCCACTCAAGCCGCACCCCGGCGCCGCTCAAAAACTACCAAGGCATGGGAAAATGCGCCAGACCTGCGAGATATATTGGAGGACAAGGCAAGGCAAACAAGAGCGATCTATGGATCACGTGGGCGCCCCACGGCACGAGACGGTACTCGTCACACCGGATACAGTAAATCCGGCCGGGCCAAACACAGTAGATAAAGCTCGTTTGAGTTGCGTCGTGATGTAGCCCAATACAGAGGCGCCGCACACCCACTATGCTTCACAGATGAAGTAATGGATCCTCAAATCCCCGAGGGTTTCAAACCCGTGAACATCGAATCATACGATGGCACAACAGATCCTGCGGTATGGATCGAGGACTATCTCCTTCATTTCCACATGGCCCGCGGTGATGACCTACATGCCATCAAATACCTCCCACTGAAGCTTAGAGGACCAGCCCGGCATTGGCTTAACAGCTTGCCAGCAGAATCAATTGGTTGTTGGGAGGACCTGGAAGCTGCATTCCTCGACAATTTCCAGGGCACTTATGTGCAACCACCAGACGCCGATGACCTAAGCCACATAATTCATCAGCCAGAGGAATCGGCCAGACAATTCTGGACACGGTTCCTAACCAAGAAAAATCAAATCGTTGACTGTCCGGACGCAGAGGCCCTAGCAGCCTTCAAGCATAACATCCGCGACGAGTGGCTTGCACGGCACCTAGGACAGGAAAAGCCAAAATCTATGGCAGCCCTCACAACACTTATGACCCGCTTTTGCGCGGGAGAAGACAGCTGGCTAGCTCGCAGCAATAACATGACCAAGAGCCCTGGTAATTCGGATACCAAGGACAGCAGTGGCAGGTTGCATCGCAACAAGCAAAAGCGCCGCATTAACGGCGACAATGTTGAGGATACGACAGTTAATGCCGGATTCAAAGGCTCTAAACCCGGTCAGCGGAAAAAGCCATTAAAAAGAAATACTCCGGGCCCGTCCAGTTTGGACCGAATACTCGACCGCTCATGCCAGATACATGGCACCCCCGAAAAACTAGCCAATCACACCAACATGGATTGTTGGGTGTTCAAGCAGGCAGGCAAGTTAAATGCCGAAAGCAGAGACAAGGGGCTGCATAGCGATGACGAAGAGGAGCCCCGGCCGCCGAACAACAGCGGACAGAAAGGTTTTCCCCCACAAGTGCGGACGGTGAACATGATATACGCAACCCACGTCCCCAAGAGGGAGCGGAAGCATGTGCTAAGGGACGTATACGCGATGGAGCCAGTCGCCCCAAAGTTCAACCCATGGTCTTCCTGCCCGATCACTTTTGATCGAAGGGACCACCCCACTAGCATCCGTCATGGCGGATTCGCCGCATTGGTTCTAGACCCAATTATTGACGGATTTCACCTCACTAGAGTCCTTATGGACGGCGGCAGTAGCCTGAACCTGCTTTATCAGGATACAGTGCGGAAAATGGGCATCGATCCCTCGAGGATTAAACCCACCAGAACGACCTTTAAAGGCGTCATACCAGGTGTAAAAGCCAACTGTACAGGCTCAGTTACACTTGAAGTGGTCTTCGGATCTCCGGATAATTTCCGAAGCGAGGAGTTAATCTTCGACATAGTCCCGTTCCGTAGTGGCTATCACGCACTGCTCGGGCGAACTGCATTTGCCAAGTTCAATGCGGTGCCGCACTACGCATACCTCAAGCTCAAGATGCCGGACCCTCGAGGCGTCATCACGGTCAATGGAAACACCGAATGCTCTCTCCGAACGGAGGAGCATACGACGGCTATCGCAGCGGAAGTACAAAGTAGCCTCTCAAGGCAATTCTCCAGTCTGGCCATTAAACGTCCGGACACCGTCAAGCGCGCCCGGAGTAACCTACAACAAGACCGCCTGGCACGTTCCGAGCAAGCGT
This sequence comes from Triticum dicoccoides, assembly GCF_002162155.2. Classification (NCBI taxonomy): domain Eukaryota; kingdom Viridiplantae; phylum Streptophyta; class Magnoliopsida; order Poales; family Poaceae; genus Triticum; species Triticum dicoccoides. The sequence goes on from NC_041392.1 coordinate 652,671,102, forward strand.
AGCAATGCGGCCCCAACCCCAGCCCTCGCGAACTTGCAAAACCAGTGCTGCGCGTACATAACTACGCTCTAGAAATACCATGGGCACAGGGGGAGGGGCACCATCACGGCACGCCCGAAACACGGCTTAAACCGCAGTAGGGGCTGCTGATTTCTTAATTTTCTCTTATTTTCAGGACTCCATTCTTCGGAAGGCTTGTCCGGAAGTACAATTGCCGCACAAACGATACAACCAGGGAAGCAGAAAGCTACGCCGCACTACGGAACTCTAAGGTGGTCTCTATAACATGCAGTATACCTATTTCGCATAACATTCTGCAGCTCGCCCCTGGAAAGGACATATTTGATAGTCCCATCTATTGCTTATCGCACTATTTGTATTGTTCTGCTTTGATCGCAGCTTTTTTAAATAAACAATGCATATCTTCCGTCTATTATTGCATTACCTCTTTTTTACGAATATACGTTCATTAATGACATGTTGCACCCGTACACTTTGGTACGGCCAATACGCCAGGGGCTTAAGTACCCCACAACATGGTGTGAGAAGTCCGAACACTTTCACAAGTGCGGTACCCCGAACTTACAACATTATATGCATCGGCTCCGAATCATGTCTTGGGTCAATAGTTGGGTTTACCCGGCTCCTATGTTTTGGTACCTTACGTTCTGATATATCGGCTAAGGTAGCACTAGGAGAACTACTGCGATTGTGCCCCAGTTGAGCTGGGCTAAGCACCTCAGTAGACAAAGCTAAAACTGACCGTCATGATGAGGCGAGAGCTGGTCGCTATTCGAGAGGTTTTCGAGTCCCTAAAGACTTATGCCGCTTAGAGCGAGGAGTCGGCTTTGTCCGGCCTAGGTGTGGATAGCGCCCCGAACTCGGTCTTCCGAACACTAGGGGCTTCGCCGAAATTTAAAATTATAGAATTCTATGGCTAAGTGAGAGTGTTCAAGCATTATAGTCCGATTGCCTTGTTCGTTGTGTTGAGCGCCTCCCTCGAAGGACCCAAGAATGGAAAAAAGAGTGCTCATGTTTATCCCGAACACCCCAGCACTCGTGCCATGGGGGCAGAAGCCGACGACTCGCCATCTCTCAAATTTGATAAACGGCCGCATAGAAGGTAATATTTTAAATTCAAAAGGCATTGCTTAGCGCACATGAACAAGTTTTCAGCGCACAGGACAAAACGAGCGAGTTCACTGAAAAATTACATTCATGGAACATTCATCCGCCACAAGGCGGGCACCCTTCAGAACGCCCTCATAATACATTTCGGGCTTGCGATGCTCCTTGCCCAGCGGTGGCCCGTCCTTCACAAGCTTCTCACCATCCAACTTGCCCCAGTGCACCTTCACACGGGCAAGCGCCCTACGGGCACCCTCGATGCATACGGAGCACTTGATGACTTCGAGCCTTGGACAGGCCTCCATCAGCCGCCTCACCAGCCCAAAGTAGCTCCCAGGCATGGCCTCTCCAGGCCATAGCCGGACTATGAGGCCCTTCATGGCCTATTCGGCCACCTTATGGAGCTCGACCAGCTGTTTCAGCTGGTCGCTTAAGGGCACCGGATGTTCGGCCTCAGCATACTAAGACCAGAACACCTTCTCCATCGAGCTTCCCTTCTCGGCTCGGTAGAAGGCGGCGGCATCCAACACGCTACGGGGCAAGTCTGCGAATGCTTCTGGAGAGCTCCGAATTCGGGTAAGTGACAAGTAATTCACTTTTACATGCTTGCTTTGCATAAAGAATGCCTTACCCGCCGCTATCTTTTTATTGCCTCAACCTCCTGGAGGGCCTTCTGGGCTTCGGCCTTGGCAGACTTGGCATCTTCAATGGCCACCGCGAGCTCAGACTCTCGCATCTTCGAGTCAAGCTCCAAACTCTCATGTTTTTTCATGAGAGCCTGGAGCTCTTGCCGCACCTCGCCAACCTGCGTCTCATGCTTCTCCCGCTCGATGTGCTCCGTGGCCGCCCTCCTTTCGGCCTCGGACAGCGCTTGCTTAAGGGTCGCCACCTCAGTTGTGGCCCCTACAATAGTCGTGTTAATATTATCACTTTTTGCAATTGCACCTTTCACATATTTCAATAAGGTATTTCTTACCTTCCTTCTCCTCGAGCTGCTGCTTGGCTAGGCCGAGCTCTTGCTCGGACCGCTCGAGGTTCTCCTTCAGCGTATCCACCTTCGCGGTCAGTGCGGCGGAGGCCAGCAGTGAAGCCTGCATACGCATATTGACTTGATTATGTTAGACTCCTGCGGTTATTAGATCCTCTATTCGGCTTTTCTTTCAGAACGCTGAACAGAGCATCAGGGGCTACCGTCTATGCGGTAATATTTTTACATATTCTTTACTTACCTCAAAGCCTGTTAGAAGGCTGGCACAGGCTTCAGTCAGTCCGCTCTTGGCGGACTGAACCTTCTGGATCACCGCACTCATAATAGTGTGGTGCTCCTCGTCGATGGAGGCGCCGTTAAGCGTCTCTAGCAAATTGTCCGGTGCCTCCGGTTGGACGGAGGTCACCAGCTCAGTAGCCTTGCTCCTCTTGGAAGGAGGCTGCCTACCAGAGTCCGGAACCGTTGAAGGTTCCGGCGCGGTGTCCGGCTCAAGGCCGGACTGGGAGCCCTTGGGGGTTCTATCCCCTTTACGCCTGGAGTCCGGGAGGTTGCCTTGCGGCGCCTCCAGGACCACCTCCTCCTGGCTTGGAACCTGTTGGGACGCCACCTCGGTGCCGTCCGTAGGGTGGGGGAGGAAGCCGTTGGAAGTGAATTCACATCCGACGAGTCCAGGGAGCCGCTCGACGACTCGTCAAGCCCGGCCTTGGGCGGACTGCACAATCATGTTCAACGTAAGGGAAAGCTGTGCAATGGGGGAATACTATGAATCACTCTGGTATCCGGATACTTACTATTTCGCCAGGGGCTTGGCCCTGTGCGGCCACTCCTCTTCGCCATCGTCGGTGTTGGTGGAGTAGTCCGGAGGAGGGGTCTTCACCATCTTGGACCCTTCGGCCTCCCCGGTTGGGGCGGCCTTCCTTTTCATCCCTCCTCCGCTGGGGGGAAGAGGTCTCTTCTTCCTCCTCCTCGTCTTCAGAGGAGGAGCGCGCCTTGGAGTCGTCGGATGGTGAATCCGACACCTCCTGGCGCCGGGCACTCTTTCGAGTCACCGTGGCCTTCTTCTTGGCCTTCTTCTCCAGCACCACGTAAGGTGCCGGAACCAGCAGCTTCGCCAAGCGAGCGTCCGCTGGGCCTTCGGGCAAAGGAGCCGGACAGTTGATCTGTCCAGACGTCTCCTGCCAATCCTGTCAAAGGTAAGGGAACTTAGATCCCGCATGGAGTCAAACTATGAAAAACTAATACCCTGTAAAAGGTGAAAACAGCTTACCGCACGAGCGTGACGCTGCATGCTGAATCCGCGATCCTCGGTAGCGGATGCGGGGGCCTCGGTGCCCTTGAAAAGCACCTTCCAGGCATCTTCGTACGTCGTGTCGAAGAGCCTGCTAAGAGTTCGGTGCCGCGCCGGGTCGAACTCCCACAGGTTGAAAGCCCATTGTTGACACGGGAGGATCCGACGGATGAGCATAACCTGGACTACGTTGACAAGTTTGAGATTCCTGTCCACTAGGGTTTGGACGCATGTTTGGAGTCCGGTCATCTCTCCTTTTTTACCCCACGATAGGCCCGTCTCTTTCCAGGAGGCGAGCCGCGTAGGGGGTCTGGATCCGAACTCGGGGGATGCGACCCATTCAGGGTCGCGCGGCTCGGTGATGTAAAACCACCCCGACTGCCACCCCTTTAGGGACTCCACGAAGGAGCCCTCGAGCCATAGGATGTTGGGCTTCTTGCCCACCATGGCACCTCCGCACTCCGCCTGGGTGCCACACACCACCTTCGGCTTGACATTGAAAGTCTTGAGCCATAGGCCGAAATGGGGGCGGATGTGGAAGAAAGCCTCGCACACGACGATAAACGCCGAGATATTGAGGACAAAGTTCGGGGCCAGATCATGGAAATCCAGGCCATAGTAGGACATGAGCCCCCGGACAAATGGGTGGAGAGGGAAGCCCAGTCCACGGACGAAATGGGGGAGGAACACCACCCTCTCATGGGGCCTGGGGGTGGGGTGAGCTGCCCCTCTTCGGGAAGCCGGTGCGCAATGTCGTTAGACAAGTATCCGGCCTTCCTCAGTTTTTTGATGTGTCCCTCCGTGACGGAGGAGACCATCCACTTGCCTCCCGCTCCGGACATGGCTGGAGAAGGTTGAGGTGGGGTGTGCGGACTTGGGCGCTGGAGCTCGAGTGCGCGGAAATGGATAGGCAAAGGAGGAAGAAGGCGTGGATGAAAAGGTGGATCCTTATCCCCTTATATGGGCTGACGCGACTATGCGCCCCCACCAGCCTGGTAAAACTCGCTTATCTCCCAAGCGCCATAGTCAATGGCACGGTTGGGTCACCCACACCCGTATTGATGAGAATCCCGGAATAAGGGGACACGATCTCTGCTTTAACAAGACGTGCCGAGGAAACCACCTCGCTAAACACGCTGAGGCGGGACAATAAAACGATTCGAATAAAGACTTGGCTGTGGTGTGATGTCACGCTACGGAATACATCAGCAGATTAGATTTGTGTAAATATTATTCTCTCTATGGCAATATGTGGAAAATTATTTTGCAGAGCCGGACACTACCTTTGTGTTCAAAATCTTGTATGAAGTACTTGGAGGAGGAACCTGCCTTGCAATGCCGAAGACAATCTGCACGTCGGACTCGCGTCATTGAAGCCTGGTTCAGGGGCTACTGAGGGAGTCCTGGATTAGGGGGTGTCCGGATGGCCGGACTATACCTTCGGCTGGACACCTGGACTATGAAGATACAAGATTGAAGACTTCGTCCCATGTCCGGAAGGGACTTTCCTTGGCGTGGAAGGCAAGCTTGGTGATACGGATATGTAGATCTCCTACCATTGTAACCGACTGTGTGTAACCCTAGCCCTCTCCGGTGTCTATATAAACCGGAGAGTTTTAGTCCATAGGACGAACAACAATCATACCATAGGCTAGCTTCTAGGGTTTAGCCTCTCTCATCTCGTGGTAGATCTACTCTTGTACTACCCATATCATCAATATTAATCAAGCAGGACGTAGGGTTTTACCTCCATCAAGAGGGCCCGAACCTGGGTAAAACATCGTGTCCCCTGCCTCATGTTACCATCCGACCTAGACGCACAGTTCGGGACCCCCTACCCGAGATCCGCCGGTTTTGACACCGACAACGGTCTATGTTAATGTCTGTCCACTCAATTCAGTCTGTATATTTTGAAGTATCCAGATCATATTTTTTGTGAGGACAGTTTATCAATTATGGTTACACTCCAATATCTGTATGCATTGTAGGGTTTATCGCACCCACTAGGATTTCTAGTCCCGTGGATGTTCGGTCCATACGATTTGTCATGACCTTTGGAGTGTCCTTCTTGTGGGAGTAGGCGGGGCCCCTGCATGCCACGCATAGTTGGACGATCAATCTTCTGTTTAGTACTTCAACATAGTGATTTCCTGGTAAGGATTCACTCGTGTCACATCAAGTAAATCTTATTGATTTACTGTCTAAATCTTATTGATTTAATGTCATGTTTTCTTTCTTTTCCTGCAATTTTACGATGCAGGTTTTGCCATGTGACATTCATCAGATAATAAACCGTTTGGTTTGCTCTACGATGGCTATTTTTGCAGGTTTCACTTCTTATGTTGTGTCAGTAATGAAGGCACTGTCCATCAATTATATTACTAGAAAAAATTGGACCAGTCTGTTGTCTGAGTACATGCTGAATCCCTATGATGAACTACAATTTGGTTTAACAAAAACGCCACAATTAGTCCTTCTCGCGTTTAAAAGAAATGAAGAAAAAACTAGATCACGATCATGGATCCTAGTCAAGTTAGAAAGCTGATCATAGCAGACCAGACACGATCGCCGCTATCTCGCACAGATCGAGCACCGATAGTTGCTCTAGCATTGACAGCGGCAGCAGCTCAGTCTGATCCAGCTGAGGATTGGGCACCGACCGCGTCAGCGGATCAGTCTGATCTACCGGAGGATCGGGCATCGACACCGGCACCAGCTCTACAAGGAGCACCATCTCCGGCAGTAGCAGCGGCTTCAGCACCTGCACCAACACTTGCACTTGCATCTGCTCCGGCCCATGCAGTTGCACCAGCAACAGACTAGGCTGCAGTTCGCACTTCATATACCAAAGTCCTTACAAAAACCGACATGTCCACCTTCTTGGTAAGCATTGGCCACCAAAGTGCTTCGTTCTTTTTTCTTTCCATGTTGTTTTACATGATTCACTGTGTTGATCTAAGTGTTTGGGTATGTCTTCTTGTTTGCAAACAGAGAATTCCTAGAGCAACGAGGGAGTTGTTCAACAATCCGGGCGACCGCGGCCAATTTTCTCTTACCATGCGCAGCCTTGGTGTGAATGAACCTGCTCAATATACCGTAAGTACAAAGGATGGTCGCATGATGATTGATGCTAAAGGATGGTCAAGGTTCAAATCTAAATCATATCTTGCGGTAGGGGATGATGTCAAAATAGAACTTTCTCGGCAAGGAGAGCTGGTCCAAATCAACTTTGAAATTCTTCAGTAGCAGCACGCAAGTGCCGAACTGATCTATCCTCCGAGAGATTTTGATGTAATAATCTGGCATGGTGAAACAAGTGTCTTGTGTGTATAAGTAGTACGACAGTATTATTTATCACATGGTATATCGTTGATAGAATTGCAACTCTGATTGCTGGTTAGGAACTGTCGTTCGATTTCATTCCAACAGCTGTCGTGCTTTATTCAATTTTGTGTATTCGCCTTGCGACATCATCTAAAACCAGCGCCATACCGATCGCTTGCAATGTGAAAAGCGCTGAGGTAGAACACATGGGCCCCCAAACATACAGGGTCGGCCTGCGGCCCAAAGTCCAGAACCGTGAGCCTATCTGAGTATTATATTCTCAGCTGAACCCCCCATAAAAAAAGCTGAACCCCCATAATGCCCGTGCATTGCAGAGGGAGTATATTTCTCGACAAGGTGAGCCTATGATATAAAAGATTTTTATATTTCTTTACAGAGGGAGTATCTCTCTGTCAAAAAATATATTTATGAGTAACTAGTTACTCCTGTCTTTCTACTTCCTTCCGCTGATATGTGGGGCAACCGACAATGGGGTCCACATGCCATGTGCACAAATTAGAGTGCACAACTTCATGGTAGACACACCCCGGTCGTAGCACGGCAATAATGCCCAATGAGCTGTCAAATCACAACCCCCCTTTCCAGCTTTAGCAGTAAGCTAGACGGACAAAACAGCAATATTTCACTGGGCCTGAATCCCCTTCTCCCTCGTCTGCTTGTTCAGAGAAAACCCCCTCTCGGCGATTGCATAGGGTTTTCTCATGGAGAACCAGGTATGAATTCTTCATCGATCCCTGATAAATCCAAGTCCCTTGGTTGCAGGTAATCCTAGGATGGCAGTCGCCGCCGTTGATGCATTTTTCTTCCTACTGAATCTGGTGTGTTTCCTTTGCAGTGCCCAAAGTGTGAGTACCCTACAGGTTTCTGCGCCCTCGGCGAGACGCCACACTTGTTCCTTCTCATCCTAACACAGCATTTTGAAACGTGCACAGTATGTTCCTAGAATCCGCTTTTCTATCCGGGAGGGTGGGTTTTTTGAACATGCTGTGTTCTCATATTATTTTTCCTGCAGTGTATTATTTGCTCTACCAGAACACGTGTACTCAAGATGCTCGGCCTTGCCATAACTGAATACACTAGTTTAAAGGTCACAGTGAAGACAAGCCATGGATATAAGTTCCGAGTTGGGTTCATGAACGAAGAAGATCGCTTCTTTTTTTATGGCCGAACTTGGATAAACTTTCTCAAGTGTTACGGACTAAAAGTTGGCGCACGAATGTTGATGGAAATAGCAGAACCTGGTCTCATCTTCACTGCGCTCTTCCACCCCGACGTCGTTCCAATTGTTCATCCATGTTAGTTTTGTATCTGGTTCTTGCTTGTTGCCTCGATTACTTCTTAATCCACCTATTCTGTCTAACTAATCACAATTTAACTTTAGAAGTAGCAATGAATCTCTCACAAAGATGCTACTTCTAACTAATATTTTCTTATAATTGGTGGCACGTGTAGGTTTTTTCAGAGTTAAGCAGTCTGCTTGTTTGTTACTCTGTAATAACTCGGCTGTTACTAATGGCACTGAAGTTGACTGGATCGACATCCACAAGTTCCTACACTTTATTGATCGTCTTGAGGTCCTTGTGGGGCGTTTCAATGGTGGAAGGCCACGTGGGATATGTGTGCCACTGCTGCACTCATTGAACAGGTCCAACTATGTCTAGAAACTTATGGTACGAGCTGTTTTCTGTTATATATGTTGTTCATAAACTATTGCTTATACACAGTTTTACAGTTGTGATCTTCTTGAATCAGGAATTGCCGAGTTCTATTGTTCCTATACAGATGCCTGACCATGGTCGGGTCAGACTTGCGCTTGGTCACAACATGATGTTTATGTCGACCTACTCAATTCCCCTTGGAGGTGAAAAGATACTTATTCATGGGTGGTCTCAAATAATGAAGGCCCGTCCATCTTGGAGAATAGGACAGAAGATTATGTTCATGCTTTTCCATGGCTCTAAAGTGAATATCCTGTTTATTGACCATGTTGCGAGATGAAGCCGCTTTCAGAAGGTTGTGGATGCGCGGGGTGGCGCCTGGGCCTTGTCCTGGGGCTTGGTGGCCTCACCCTTGGTTAACTGTAGGCAAAGTAGCACTGTTCGAGGCGTGCTTTGTACGGTTGACCCTGTATAAGTACTCATACTGCTTTCAGCTTTGGTTGTTAAGTGCCCCTGCTGGTTTCAGTTAAGGTTGTTAAGTACTCCTGCTGCTTTTACAGTCTGTCGTGTTTCTTCAGTCCTGTCTTCCTCCAGCCGCCAAAACCAAACCAACGCCGGCGGGGCCGCCTGCTTCCGCTACCCACGGCTGGCTGCGCCTCAGCACACGCATCACCGCCCCACCGTCTCCTAAATCGTTAACACCGACGTCCTCTGCGTGCTTTGGTGCGCTCTCCGCGGCGCCGCCCTCTCGCGTTGTCAACATGGTCAACAAACAATAGGAATCAGTAGAAGTACGTGGAGAGGATGACAGTAGGGGCCCACCATGTCAGCGTATGGAAAAATAAAATGCTTCCTCCTAGTGTTTTCCTGACATCTGGGACCCACGACATTGTGAGTGTATATAGTCAATACACAAGAAAACAACACAAGATCGGCTGACACCTGGGACGTAGCTACTCGAGCAGTATATTTTTGTTTGGTATTGTTGAGATGGAGCAAGGTTTGAACTGGGTTGTGGCCCATCTAGCCCAGGCTTATATTTTATGTTCACCATGTGACCAGCCCAGCTATTTTTTCTTTGTGAAAATGAGCCCAGTTTATTTTTTCTGAAGAATACCCAATCCAGGCCTACTTATTTTTCTACGCCCTGATGGGCTACAACTCTTTCAAGACGCCTGAAAATCTTGAAAGTAATATGAAATGGGTTGTAAATATAAAAACAGATGACAAATTGGAAATTACTTTATAATTTCTGAATTTTTTTCACATTTTCATATTCCTATTTCACTGGGCATTAACCTAATTTAAATATATCTTCAAAGTACTTTAAATCTAGCTCGACATTTCGGTATTAAAAATAGTTTGGAACCCACAGAAATATGAGAAATTGGCCCTGGCCAACCAAAAAAATGGCTGCAATAAATTGCATGAGAAGTTGCCATGAGCTATATATAAATTATTAAAAAAGAGGGAGTGGTCTAACTTGTGGGCCTATTTAGTTGATGCGTATGCAAGATTTTTTTAGTTATTATATACGTCAACAAACGATTCTAGCAAACGTAACCGTTGGATGTCAACCCAACGGTCGTCGTGTTTCTTCAATCTCTGATCTTCTTGCTCCCGCCGCCAAAGCAGCGCCGGCGGGACCGCCTACTCCCGCCTCCCGTGGCCGGCTGTGCTGCCGCTCAGGCCTCAGCGCCCCTACTACTCCCACCGCTGGCCAGGGCATCCCTCAACTCACCCACACCCCCTGTTATTCTGCGGCGACGACAGCCTCACACCGCAGCCGAACTGGTGAACCCTCGTACTCCTTTCCGTGCGGGCTTCCACTGCCGCGTCTTCCCCGGCTCCGCGTCGTCCCCTTCCTAGGCCTCGCCGTCGTCCACCGCCGTGGTGCTCTCGGCGCGGCGTGGTCAATGTGGTAAATGACCGACTTCTATCAGAAGAGTACTGTATGTGGAGAGGCTGACAGCTGGGTCCACGGCAGCCACAAGGAAGTGCCTCCATATTATGCGGAAAATAATTATTCCTCCACCTGACAGCAGGGACCTACCGGACGGGCCACCAGTATTTCGTGAAAAAAATGTTTCCCCCTGACTGCTGGGACCCACAGGACGGGCCACCGTATTTCACGAAAAAACATTCCCCCCGCTGTCAGCTCGGACCCACCGGAAGTGCCTCCTTATGACACACACAAAATGAATACCCCTTGCTAGCTGGGACCCACCTTGGTGGGAGGCTGACTTGTGGGCCTACTAAGTTGACTGGGATGGAGGCCTTTGTCAACTTTAGTCAATATATGAACGATTCTAGCTCTAGTGACTGTACGATGTCCATCCAACGGCCGTAGTGCTTCTTCAACCTCTGGTCTTCTTGCTCCAGCCGCCCAAAGCAGCGCTGGTCGTGCCGCCTGCTCCTGCCGCCCGTGGCCGGCTGTGATGTCGCGGAGGCCTCACCGCCCCTACTACTCCCACCACTGGCCAGGCCATCCCTCTACCCACCCACACCCCCTGTTATTCTGCGGCGACGGCAGCCTCACACCGCAGCCGAACGAGTGAACCCTCATACTCCTCTACGCGTGGGCATCCACTGCCGCATCTTCCCTGACTCCGCATCATCCCCTTCCTAGGCCTCGCCGTCGTCCACCCCTGGTGCTCTCGGCGCGATGTGGTCAACGTGGTCAAGGAATGGCTTCCATCAGACATGGACTGTACATGGAGAGGCTGACAGCTGGGTCCACGGCCACAGCAAGGAAGTGCCTCCTTATTACGCGCAAAATAATTATTCCTCCACCTGACAACAGGGACCCACCGGGCGGGCCACCGTATTTTGTGAAAAAAATGTTTCCCCCTGACTGCTGGGACCCACCAGCTACATCTTCGCACACAAGGAAGTGCGTCCGAAAAAAAACGATTCGCCCCCCTGACTGCTGGGACCCACCAGCTACATCATCGCACGCAAGGAAGTGCGTCTGAAAAAAAACGATTCGCCCCCCTGACTGTTGGGACCCACCAGCTACATCTTCGCATGCAAGGAAGTGCGTCCGGGCAAAAAAACAAAACAAAATGATTCCCCCCCTGACTGCTGGGACCCAGCAGCTACACCTTCGCACGCAAGGAAGTGCGTGCGGGCAAAAAAACGATTCACCCCCCTGGCTGCTGGGACCCACCAGCTACATCTTCGCAGGCAAGGAAGTGCCTGACAGTCGGGACTCACCTGGTCGAAGCGTACGTAGCGTTGTCATTCTGGTCACGAACGTGTACGTACATATATACTGGTCGATGTAGAGGCGTGCATGTGTCGTAGTAGAGGCGCGTACGTGTCGTAGTAGAGGCACGCACGTAGCATGTACACGTACATACAGCGGTCAGGGTGCAAGAAAGAAAATACGGCCACGTACGTACATACGGGCAGGGTCTTGAACGCCTACTCACGCATACATACGGCCAGGGCTCATGTACATGGCTGGGTCGGAACGGAGAAACAGCGTCATCGTCGTGTTCATGGGGAGGCAACAGAATGCGTCGTGTTCATGGGGAGGCAACGGAATGCATCGTATTCATTGGGAGGCAACGGGACGCGTGGGAGCCAACTGGCTGGGTCGGAACGGAATTTGTGATCGTGTTCATCGGGAGCGCTTGGACGGAACAGGCGATGGAAACGAGGCCTGGCGTACCGCAAAATGGAGGAAACGGCCTTGTGTTCGACCGGCCATGTTCGAAACGGGATCCTGTTCACCGGAAGGGGTCTGGCGTACCGCAAAACGGAGGAAGCATACCTCCTACGGTCGAAACGGGGGTCCTGTTGATCGAGAGAGGTGTGGCGTATCGCAAAATGGAGGAAACGGAGTTGTGTTGGAGCGCTACGGTCGAAACGGGGGTCCTATTGATCGGGAGGGGTGTGGCGTACCGCAAAACTGGACTCCACGGGATACTGTTCATCTCCACCGTCGACCTCCTCCAGCCTCCACGGGCTACCGTCGACCTCCTCCGGCCTCCACGGGCTCCTGTTCATCCAGCCTCCACCGCGCGCTACTCCACCGGCTACTGTTCAACCACCCCTCCATGGGCACCCCTCCACCGTCTACTATCCATCCAGCCCTCCACACCACGGGGTCCTGTTCTACCACCCCTCCACGGGAACCCCTCCACCGTCTACTGTTCATCCAGCCCTCCCCCACACCACGGGGTCCTGTTCATCCAGAGGCAACGCCACCGCTCACTG
>NC_041392.1:652683996-652689732 GCF_002162155.2 Triticum dicoccoides
CCCGCAACGCTCATTGTTCATCCAATCGACCGACTTCAGTTAGCAGCAGTAGCGAAGGAATCGCTCGATCGGGTTCGGTTAACAGCCGTCGATCGATCGCTCGGGTTCAGTAACACGTAGCCTGCAGTGCAATCGCTCGGGTTCAGTTAGAGGCCAACGCCTCGCTCGGGTTCAGTTAGAGCCACCGCCTCGCACACACGCGCGTACGTGTACGAGAGAAACGCGCATCGCTCGGCCCCCGACCTCCCACCGTAACCAGGAACTCCCCGAAATTTTCCTCCCCCTCGCTTCTACCACGGTTTTTTCCATCATGGACGGCCCAAAGAATGTCATGCAGCTGCGTCTCCGGCCCGCCCAGGATGAAAAGCCCATTTTCTGTCATGATTTGTTGTAATAGAAGTAGGAGCCCACCACATCTATGATGATACCGGGTTTTATCACAATTATCGTCATAGAAGTCATATGTATGACAGAAAAAAATCGTTCAGCCCGAAATGTCACGGATGTGTCTTTTTTTGTAGTGAAAGTAGCACGACCTTCCGAGGAATCATTCCCATTAGGGAGGCGCGATGCACCGGAAAAATCACACTCGACGTGGTATTTGGCACACCGGAGAATTATCGGTCCGAAGGGATAACCTTCCAAGTGGCCCCTTTCAATAGTGGATATGACACCCTATTGGGACGAGATGCATTTACACGCTTCCAAGCTATACCTCATTACGGGTGCATGAAGCTCAAGATGCCCGGGCCCAATGGTATTATCACTCTTGCCAGTGATCCAGACATAGCACTCCGCGCCGAAAACAAAACCGCATCCCTGGCCCTCGAGGCACTGTCGGAAGCCCTCGCGGCCGAAGAGTTAACCGCGTTGCGTTCCACGGTGGATAGGGACAACGTAATCCTGGACAAGCGACCCAAATCCACCTCCTTTAAACCAGCAGATGAAATAGTCAAATTTCAAGTCCACCCTACGGACCCCAAGAAGACAACATCCATCAGGGCACAGCTAGACCCAAGGGTTGACACCATGCTACATGAGTTCCTGCGCAAGAACTGGGACATATTCGCCTGGCACCCTTCTGATATGCCAAGAATCCCACACAGTTTGGCCGAACACAACCTCAACATATTGAAGGGATATAAACCGGTCAAGTAAACATTGCGGTGCTTTTCCGAACCCAAACGACAAGCTATGGGGAAGGAGCTTGCCAAGTTAATTGCGGCCAGATTCATCAGAGAAATAAAACACCCGGACTGGCTAGCAAACCTGGTGATGGTGCCAAAGAAGGATAAATTCTGGCGCCTATGCATCGATTTCAAAGACCTCAACAAGGCCTGCCCAAAGGATCCCTCCCCCCTCCCTCGCATCGATCAGATTATTGATGCTATTGCAGGACACGACTCACTGTGTTTCCTCAATGCATACTCTCAATACCATCAAATCAAAATGAAGGAGTCCGACCAAGCCGCAACGGCATTCATTACCCCATATGGGCCGTTCTGCTTCAACACTATGCCCTTCTGACTTAAAAATGCCGGCGCCACCTACCAAAGCATGATTCAAACATGCCTGGAGAAACAAATCGACAGGATAGTTGAAGCATATGTGGACGATGTCGTTATCAAAACTAGGCACGTCGAGTCATTGATAGATGATCTGCATCTCACATTCGACAACCTCCGTACATATGACATCAAGCTCAATCCGGAAAAGTGCGTTTTCGGCATTCCTGCCGGAAAACTGCTAGGCTTCATCGTCTCCAATAGAGGAATTGAGGCAAATCCAGCCACAATCCAAGCTTTGTCACAATTGGCTACACCAACAGACCTTAAACAGGTCCAAAAACTAGCCGGATGTGTGGCAGCTTTAAGCCGCTTTATCTCCAGACTATGAGAAAAAGCACCGCCACTTTATCTCCTTCTCCGACGCACCGACCACTTCGAGTGGAAGGATGCAACGGCCGGACTGAAAGAAATAAAGGCTCTTTTAGCGAGCAACCCAATCCTAGCCACACCGAACGTCGGCAAACCCATGTTATTATACATATCGGCAACACACCAGATCATGAGTGCGATGCTTGTCGTTGAACGAGAGGAGGACAGACACAAATTCCCGCTTCAGAATCCAGTATACTACGTATCCACTGTCCTCACACCATGCAAATCCTGGTACCCTCATTACCAAAAGATAGCATATGAGGTATTCATGGCATCTCGGAAGCTAGGACACTACTTTCAAGAGTGCTCAATCATGGTGGCTTCCGAAGTACCACTGAATGACATAATAAACAACCGCGATGCCACGGGACGGATTGCCAAGCGGGCCATTGAGCTCCTTCCATTCGACATAACATACAAACCACACTGAGCCATTAAATCCCAAGTACTGGCTGACTTCGTCGCCGAATGGACATAGGTCGAACTCCCTAACGAGTACGACACATATTCCAACTGGGTCATGCACTTTGGCGTCTCCAAAATGCTGGCGGGCTTAGGAGCGAGCATTGTCTTAACGTCCCCCAGTGGAGATACAGTTCAGTACTTACTCCAAATATTATACACGGACTCCAACAATGCAGCCAAATACAAGGCCTTATTGCATGGTCTTCGGATGGCTGTCTCCATGGGCATACAACGCCTGGAGGTGTGCGGGGATTCAAACCTCGCAATATCCAAAATAAATGGAGATTTCGACGACAAAGATCCAAAGATGGCGGCCTATCATAACGCCGTTCTCAAAATGTTGGCTCAATTCAAGGGACTCGAGTTCCATCATGTGGCTCGAGAAAGTAATCAAGCGGTGTGGCAAGGGGAGAGCGGCAACACCAGTTCGGATTCAATTATACCCCCAGATTCTGAACACAATACCGATATCATCGGGGGCTCAGCCACCGAAATAACACCAATGACCCATCTTATCATGGCAGTAATTGCCCCATGGACCGAACCCTTCTTGGCCTACCTTAATAGGCGAGAGCTCCCTGAGGATCAGAATGAGGCTCGCTGCATTGTCCAGCGTTCGAAAGCCTACAAGGTCCATAACAGAGAGCTCTACAAGAAAAGCGCTACCGGAGTACTTCAAAGATGTATCTCCGAAGAAGAGGGACGGCGTCTCTTGGCTGAAATTCATGCCGGTCTCGGTGGTCACCATGCTGCGGCTCGGGCCCTTGTAAGTAAGGCCTTCCGTACAGGTTTCTATTGGCCGACGGCCCGAGCAGATGCACATGACCTTGTCCAACGTTGTGTCGGATGCTAGCTTTTCGCCAACCAAAGCCATATGCCACCCACCGCTCTACGAACAATCCCCATTACTTGGCCTTTTGCGGTCTGGGGGCTTGATATGGTCGGACCCCTTAAAGGAGGAAGCCATAAGAAAAAATATCTGCTCATGGTAGATACATTCACTAAGTGGATAGAGGACAAACCAGTTAAAACGGCCGAAGCCGGACCAGTGATAGACTTCATATCCGGTGCCGTGCACCGCTATGGCGTCCCACACGGCATCATCACCAATAACGGCTCCAATTTTATAGCCGATGAGGTGAAAACCTGGTGTGCTAATCTGGGCATTAAACTCGATTACGCGTCCGTCTATCACCCGCAAACAAACGGTCAAGTCGAATGAGCTAATGGTCTTATTATGAGACGCATTAAGCCTAGATTAGTGCGGTCTTTGAAACAATCAGACAAGCACTGGGGTGAGGAGCTCGGATCTGTACTCTGGGGGCTGCGGATGTAGCGACCTGACCTCAAACGGTCAAGTCTCTGTGCTTCAGTGTCATCCCTGGATCGGTAATGCTGACACACACAGTACTCGAAGGATTTATAATAGAGTAGCAATCATACACTTATCACATCGAACATATCAAAAGAGAACTTATTACAAGAAATATGGCTTAAGGCCATCTAATACGATAACAGCGGAAGGCTTGGAAGATAAAGTGAGTCCATCAACTCCAACAGCATAGCTGAGCTGCACGGCAACGACCTAACGAACCTTACTCCTCGTCTGAAAAGTCTGCAACATAATACGTTGCAGCCCGAAATGGGTCAGCACATGGAATATGCTGGCAATATAACACGGTAGAGCAAGAACAGAATAATGCTATCACTATATGCATATTTGGCTGGTGGAAAGCTCTACGGTTAAAGTTTTGCGAAAAGCCAATTTTTTCCTACAACAAAGGAATAGATTTTATTTAACTATCATGGTAGTTGAAACATCATTGAGAAGGTTCCTCCAACTCAATCCCAATTAAAAGTAATTATCAACCCAACAATATTAATTTAGACTGATGAGATACATATGATAATTCAAGTACTAGATAGTCAAGATGTCCATAACCGGGGACACGGCTAACCACGATTAGTTTATACACTCTACAGAGGTTTGCGCACTTTTCCCCACAAGACTCGATCTCCTCCGTTGGATTTCTCGCACTACATGGTGTTTGAGTACCGGATGACCGAGACACAGTCTTTCAGAAGCATTAACTCTCTACTCCGGATAGACTATACCACCTACAACCCACTACCTGCTAGTCTACCTCTTCAAGAGATTCACGCAACTTACTCAACTATGCTAGAGCCCAGAATAGCATGTGGCTGCACACGGAAGTTTCTAGCATGAAATATCTCAGTTCCCTTTGAGCCTGGGTGGCAGACCTTAGGATTATCACACGGGTACTCCGGGATATCCTAGGACAACACTGGATTCTCCAGGTGCCCGACAAGCAATCCACCCAGATGTGTATTAAAGTTGCCACCTTAAGTTGAACCCTTAATTAACAATCTCACATCTGTCATCGTTTCACTCAAACCCAATCCACGTCTACGAGCATAGCATAGAAATATAAGCTATATGCAGAAGTAACTCCCAAGGGTTTGATAATAACAGGGCAATAGGTTCTACCTCATCAACTACTTCCCAATCCCACATGTTATCAAGTCCTAACCATGCAATGTGTGAGGGTTGAAACTAATGCATAAAAACTGGGTGATAAAGGAATATGATCAAAGTGTTACTTGCCTTGCTGATGATCCGCAAAACCTAGAGACTCGTAGTAGCATGCTTCGCACTCCGGGTGTTCTATCGCAAACAAACAATAGCATACATAAGCAATCAAGCAAAGAAGCATGGGTAAAACTCAAATAAGAGATCTAACCAGAAAGTTCAACTTAAGAACTCTGGTTTGCAAAAATAATCAAATCAAACAGAGCAACTAAACTCAAACTGCAAAAGAAACAAGATCCGATTACTAATCTAGACTAAGTCAAATTTTTCTGTATCAAATCTTGTTTAAGTTGGTTAAATGGAAAGAGGGTTTCGAGATGAAGATATAGGCGCTTGAATCGCCTGATTCCGATAAACGAGCGAAAATATAAACTAAAACGAAAATCGGATCACAAATCGCGATCGGATATAATCGCGGAAATCCGAGAAAAAGAAAAACTGACGAACAGGCTAATGAACGAACGTTCGCTGTCTGCGGCTAACGAGTGAACACCGTTCGTTAAAACGAACGTACGGACGAACGTCCGCTAACTAATTAAACCGAGAAAACCGGCGAACCGATCTATTCAAAAAAACCAGGGTTTTCTAAAAACGAACCGGTTTTAAAATAAAACCGAATGACGGCGGCGGCGCCGGCGAGGCGGGGTGGACCCGACGGGGCTCGGCTGTGGCGGCGGGGCGGCGAGGCGGCGGGGCGATGGCGGCGGCTTGCGGGCGGCG
>NC_041392.1:652690264-652695740 GCF_002162155.2 Triticum dicoccoides
CAGCGGCAGAGGGCGGCGGCTTGGGGTCCCGAGCAGCCCTGGGCTCGGCTTATAAGGGGGGGCGGTGGCTTGCGGGATGGGGCGGGGCGGAGTCCCGGGCGGCGACAGTGCGGCGGCCCTGTCCTGGCCGGACTCAGCACGGGAGGCGGCGGCGCGGCTTGCGGGCCGGCGGCCTGGCTCGGCTGGGCCTCGGCCCAGTCGGGCGCGGAAGAAGTTTTTTTAACATATCCCTCCGAAAATAAATCATAGAAAAATAAATAAAAATCTAAAAATGCCAAAACAAATTTTCACCGTCTAAATAAAATATTTAGAACAAGATGAACATTTTCTTCGCCCTAAAATACAATTTTGAAAACGTCCAATTTTTCTAATGCAAATAAAATAGCAATAAAATCCGAATAAAATCAAATCTTTGATTTTAATATTTTTATCCAATATTTCATTTATTTTGGAGAAGTCATATTATCTCTTCTCATATATTTTAACATGAAATATTTTTGGGGAGAAAAATAATTAAAACCAAAGTCCTTGTTTCAATATTTGATAAAATCTCAGATATGAAAACAGTGAAATCCCCAACTCTCTTTCTGAGGGTCCTTGAGTTGCTTAGGATTTCGAGGATCAAGCCAAAATGCAATAAAGTATGATATGCAAGGATGACCTAATGTATAACATTCCAAATTGAAAATTTGGGATGTTACAAACCTACCCCCCTTAAGATGAATCTCGTCCTCGAGATTCGAGTTGGCTAGAAAATAGGTGTGTGTGGTCCTTGCGAAGATCATCCTCTCGTTCCCAGGTTGCTTCGTCCTTGGTATGATGGCTCCACTGAACTTTGCAAAACTTAATAACCTTGATGCGGGTAACTCGGTTGGCAAATTCAAGAATCCTGATTGGCTTCTCCTCATAGGTCAAATCATTATCCAACTGAATCGCCTCCAGCGGTACTGTATCTCTCAGGGGAATGTCAGCCATCTCTGCGTGGCACTTCTTCAATTGAGAAATGTGGAACACATCATGAACTCCTGACAATCCTTCGGGTAATTCCAACTTATAAGCAACTTCTCCCATACGTTCCAAAACTCTGTATGGTCCCACAAAGCGTGGGGCTAACTTTCCCTTAACTCCAAAGCACTTAACTCCTCGGAGTGGTGATAACCGAAGATACACTCTGTCTCCGATTTCACAGGCTACCTCCTTGTGTTTTGAATCCGCATAACTCTTCTGTCGGGACTGAGCTACCTTCAGTCTATCTCTAATCAATTTAACCTTCTCTTCTGATTCCTTAATCAAATCTGGTCCAAATAACTGACGGTCTCCAACTTCATCCCACAACAACGGTGTCCTGCACCTCCTTTCATATAATGCTTCGAAAGGTGCCATCTTCAAACTGGCCTGGTAACTGTTGTTGTACGAGAACTCTACATAGGGCAAGTTGTCATCCCAACTAGATCCATAATATAGTGCACAAGATCTCAACATATCCTCCAGAATCTGGTTGACTCTCTCGGTCTGTCCATCTGTTTGTGGGTGAAAAGCTGTACTGAACTCCAGTCTGGTTCCCAAAGTTTCATGCAACTGATTCCAAAACTTTGAGGTAAACTGGGTTCATCTATCTGATACGATGGTACTTGGAACTCCATGCAAACATACGATCCTGGTCATGTATATCTTGGCCAACTTGGCACTTGTATAGGTGGTTTTCATTGGGATAAAGTGAGCTACTTTGGTCAAGCGATCAACTACTACCCATATATAATCATATCCTGATTTAGTCCTGGGCAATCCGGTGATGAAATCCATGCCAAGTTTATCCCACTTCCATTCAGGTATCGACATGGGTTGTAACAATCCGGCTAGCTTTTTATGTTCTGCCTTCACTCTCTGGCATATATCACAGATGGCTACATACTCGGCAATATCCTTCTTCATACCAGTCCTCCAGAAACGCTCCTTTAAATCCACATACATCTTGGTGTTTCCTAGGTGAATCAAGTATGGTGAGCCATGAGCCTCCTGAAGTATTAACTTCTTGATCTCTGTGTTATTGGGCACATAAACACGGTCCTCAAACCACAAGGTGTTGTGTTCATCCTCACGAAAACCTTTGGCCTTTCCTTTGATCATTCTCTCTTTTATCTCGGCGATCTCTTTGTCATCCTTCTGAGCTTCTCGAATCTTTCCTAACAATTTAGACTGAACCTCCATTGTTGCAACAAAACCTCTAGGGACAATCTCCAATCGAAGTTCCCTGAGATCCTCCGCCAACTCCTTTGGCAATCCTGCGCTTATGAGTGTGTTGGCATAACTCTTCCGGCTCAAAGCGTCTGCTATGACGTTGGCCTTGCCTAGATGATAGTGAAGCTTCATATCGTAATCCTTTATAAGCTCCAACCATCTCCTCTGCCTAAGGTTCAGCTCCTTCTGTGTGAAAATGTACTTCAAACTCTTATGATCAGTGTATACATCGCAATGGTTTCCAATAAGATAATCTCTCCAAGTCTTCAACGCATGCACTACGGCAGCCAACTCCAAGTCATGCGTGGCATAATTTAACTCATGCGGTTTCAGTTGTCACGAGGCATACGAAACAACTCTTCCGTCCTGCATCAGTACTCCTCCAAGTCCTAAGCGATAGGCGTCGCAATACACTTGGAAATCCTTGCGTATATTCGGCAGAATCAGTACTGGGGCTGTAGTCAGACGTTTCTTTAACTCCTGAAAAATCGCTTCACATTCTTCCGTACATTTAAATTTGATATCCTTCTTCAATAGTTCCGTCATTGGCTTCACAATTTTGGAAAATTTCTCAATGAATCTATGGTAGTATCTTGCGAGTCCAAGAAAACTTTGGATCTCTCTAACTGAAGTGGGTGCCAACCATTCAGTGATTGACTGGACCTTGGTGGGGTCTACTGCTATACCTTCTCCTGATATAACATGTCCAAGGAATCCAACTTCTTTCAACCAAAACTCACATTTGTTGAACTTGGCATACAACTGATGTTCCCTGAGTTTCTCGAGAACTAAACGCAAATGCTCCTTGTGCTCCTCTTCATTCTTCGAGTATACCATTATATCATCCATGAATACCACAACAAACTTATCCAAATATTCCATGAACACCTTGTTCATCATGCTCATGAAATAGGCAGGGGCGTTAGTCCAAATGACATGACCGTGTACTCATATAACCCGTATCTTGTGGTAAATGCGGTTTTAGGTATATCCTTCTCCCGGATCTTCAGCTGGTGATATCCCGATCGCAGATCGATCTTGGAAAACACCTTAGCTCCTTGCAACTGGTCAAACAAATCATTGATCATCGGCAATGGGTATTTGTTCTCGATCGTCACCTGATTCAGTGCACGATAATCAACAACCATCCTTAGAGATTTGTCCTTCTTCTCAACCAAAAGCACCGGGGCTCCCCATGGTGATGAACTCCGTCGGATGTAACCTTTCTCCAATAACTCCTTGATTTGCTTCTTAATCTCCTCCAGATCATTTGCGGACTCCGGTAGGGTCTCTTTGATATTGGCCCGGTACCTGGCAATAGCTCTATCAAAAACTCGATGTCTCGATCCGGTGGCATGCCTGGTAACTCGTTTGGAAAAACATCTGGGTAATCCTTCACTACAGGCACTTCCTCCTGAACAACTCCTATGAGGGTATTTACTTGGCTACTTCTAGGAGCATGTCTAGATACATACTTGATCCTTTTTCCCTCCAGGGTGGTGAGACAAATTGATTTACTAGCACAGTCAATGCTTCCTCCATACTTTGACATCCAGTCCATGCCTAATATCACATCTAATCCTTGTGACTCCAAGATTATTAGGTCGGACGGAAAAACATGGCTACCAATGGTTACGGGTATCTCGTCGCACCATCGGCTGGCCATATACTCTGCTTCAGGTGAACTTACTAACAGAGGGGTCCTAAGGGTTTGGGTTGGTAGTTTAAACTTATCCACGAATCCCCTTGATATGTATGAATGTGATGCACCAGTATCAAAAAGAACAAGGGCGGTAAAAGACTTAACCAAAAACTTACCGATAACTGCATCTGGTTGCCCTTCAACCTCCTCCATGTTAACGTGGTTCACTTGTCCTTTGTTGAATGGATTAGGCTTCTTCCCAGCGCTCCCATTACCGTTTCCATTCTTCGCTTCAGGGCACTTTGTGGCATAGTGTCCAGTCTTCCCGCACTTGAAACAAGTAACGTGGCTTAGGTCTCTCTTGGCGGGTGTGGCTGGATTGGAGCGGGTCTGATTGTTGCTGGTTCCGTTCCCAGACCCATTCTTGGAACCATTGTGGTTATGCGAACTTCCTCCGTTATGGTTATGACCTCCATGGTTATGAACAAGTCCTCCCGAGTTCGGGGTTAGACGAGGCTTTTGCTAAGCTCCTGAGTTGTACCTTCCTTGTCCATACTTCCTTTTGTGGCTCTCAATTTGCTGTTGCTTCCCTTCTATCATAAGAGCCTTGTCTACCAACTCCTGGTAGTTGTTAAATGTTGCCACCACACTACTAGAAAAAGGGCTTCTAGTGGCGCACCTATTTTCGCTACTAATGGCGCACTACTGGTGCGCCACTAGCATCACGCCATTAGAATTTTTTTTCTAATGGCGCACCTCTGGTGCGCCATTAGAATCTGGTATTCTAATGGCGCACCGCTGGTGCACCATTAGTATGGCCCACGGTGCGCCATTAGTATCTGGTATACTAATGGCGCACCACATAGAAGTGCGCCATTAGTAACAATTTTTTTTCAAAAAAAAATTTCAGAAATTTTTTAATTTTTTTTCGTTTTTTTCTTAATCTCAGGTCATTATGTCTTAATCTCGGGTCAATATGCTTAATCTCAAGTAAAATCACACTCCGTGGTCAAACTTCCTGAAAGGTCACCCATCCTCACACTACTCCAGCCCAAGCACGCTTAACTTCAGAGTTCTATCCAACCCCAGCAACAGCTCACTTCACAGGCACTTGTTGATATATCTAGCATATCAATCCTATTATACCTTGTTGATGTCTAGGACTTTGTTTATGTCCATGACTATGATGAAATTTTGAAAAATATTTCAAACTTCCCGGTCATATTACGTATCATTTTTTGAAAAAAAATTTAAAAAAAATTCAAAACCTTTTTTTTGAATTTTTTTGCCTCTAGATCTTGAAAGCCCCGTAACATTTTTTGTGTTAGATTTTGGGGATTTTGAAAATGTTTAACGGGGTTCCCCCCATTAAATTCGGATGTAACTTTTCGAGTAGATGATTTTTCATATATAAAACTTTTTAATCCAAGTTCGTATGCAAAAGTTATGCCCATTTTACAAATTTCCAGAGAGATTTTGCAAATAAAGTCGAAATTTATATTTGTAAATTTTCCCAACAACTAGACCACATATCACATGGCAAACTTATTTTCTTTTATTTTTTTGACATTTTTATCATTTTTTTATTTTTTTTTA
>NC_041392.1:652696131-652726604 GCF_002162155.2 Triticum dicoccoides
GGTGCACCATTACTATGTCAACTAGTAATGGCGCACCACACCCACGGTGCGCCATTAGTAACAAATTTTGTTTTTATTTTTTTTCCAAAACTTCTAATGGCGCACCGCACACCAGGTGCGCCATTAGTAATATATTACTAATGGCGTACCTGTATGTGGTGCGCCATTGCTATATTCTAATGGCGCACCACACATGTGGTGCGCCATTAGTGACCATTTCATCTATAGTCGTTTTCCTAGTAGTGCCATCAACTGCATGCTCATCTCATCGTTCAACCCCTTCCATAAACTTCTCCTGCTTCGCGGCATCTGTGGCCACATCGTCAGGGGCATAATGAGACAACTTACTAAACTCATCCACGTACTGCCCCACAGTACGGTTCCCTTGGCGCAAGTTGCGAAACTCATGCTTCTTCATGCTCCCAGCTCCTATTGAGACATGGGCGGTGCGGAATGCTTGCTAAAACTGATCACAGGTAACAGTGGCTACAGGATAGGTGACTATGTAATTCTCCCACCATGAGGCTGCTGGTCCATCCAACTGATGTGCGGCAAAACGCACCTTCTCAGCATCTGTACATCCTGCAGTGGTTAACTCCCTTCCAATCCTGCGGAGCCAATCATCTGCCACTATTGGCTCGGTGCTACTGGAAAAGACTGGCGGCTGCAACCTCAGAAAGCGGGCTAAGTTGTCAACTGGTGGTGGTGGTGGTGGGTTGTTGTTGTTGTTGTTGCCTTGGTTCTGAACTAACAACTGCATCAGGGTATTCTGCTGCTGGATCAACTGAGTGAGCTCTGGTGGGGAAGTAAATCCGGGGTCACCTCTCGGAGGCATCTGAGGGTTTAGAGGGAAGAGAATAGAATAGAATGAGGTCTAGTGAGAAAAACACTACCCATATGCACATGAGACAAACACAATCATATCACTCAGTCAATCAAGCAAGGGCATACAATCGATCTAACTATCATTACAAAAGTGCTCGGGCTATACTATATACATGGTGGAATACTACTACTGATGTGGTGGTCTCCTAGAAATATTGATCGGTCGAAGACTCCATAATGTCTGCTCCAGCTGCGTCTTCATAGTCATCATCGCTATCGTCAGGGTACGAGTCAGTGTCGTTGATGATGATGTAGTCCTCAGAACGAATCTCCTTGGGTTCTTCATCTTCTCCTCCTGGCGTGGGGTCTCCCATGAATACTCCCAGCTTCCTTTCCAAATCGTTATTCTTCTCCACTAGTATGACGATTTCCTCCTGATAATCTTCACGAGTAGCCTTGAGTTCTTCCTCCAGTTCTGTGATCCTTATCATTGCCTTCTTCAGATCTATCATGCCTGCGCACATCTGGTTCTCTTGGCGACGAATGTGCTGGTTTAACTCCTGGATGAAAGCGGCGATTGATCTATCCTTCCTGGAACTTGAACTTGAATCATCCATCGCTCCTCTTCTAGTAAAGTGGCGTTGTAAGTCCCGGTGAAGCTTGGTATTCCAATGTTCAGGTACTTAGTGACTTCCTTCAAGTGTCGTCCAAAAGGTGCTTCTTCATCCGGTTGTACAAACTTGTTCCTTGCGTCCGCCATCCTAAAGAGTAGAAAAATGAAGAGGAGTCAGAAATGAGAAGAGAGTGGTGATCTAGGGCTTTAGCTTAGTGGTCGTGTCCTACACTCAGCGTGTGCTCTGATACCATCTTATAGCGACCCGACCTCAAACGGTCAAGTCTCTGTGCTTCAGTGTCATCCCTGGATCGGTAATGCTGACACACACAGTACTCGAAGGATTTATAACAAAGTAGCAATCACACACTTATCACATGAATGTCTCAAAAGAGAACTGATTACAATAAATATGGCTTAAGGCCATCTAATACGATAACAGCGGAAGGCTTGGAAGATAAAGTGAGTCCATCAACTCCAACATCATAGCAGAGCTGCACGACAACAACCTAACGAACCTTACTCCTCGTCTGAAAAGTCTGCAACATAATACGTTGCAGCCCGAAACGGGTCAGCACATGGAATATGCTGGCAATATAACACGGTAGAGCAAGAATAGAATAATGCTATCACTATATGCATATTTGGCTGGTGGAAAGCTCTACGGTTAAAGTTTTGCGAAAAGCCAATTTTTTCCTACAACAAAGGAATAGATTTTATTTAACTATCATGGTAGTTGAAACATCATTGAGAAGGTTCCTCCAACTCAATCCCAATTAAAAGTAATTATCAACCCAACAATATTAATTTAGACTAATGAGATACATATGATAATTCAAGTACTAGATAGTCAAGATGTCCATAACCGGGGACACGGCTAACCACGATTAGTTTATACACTCTACAGAGGTTTGCGCACTTTTCCCCACAAGACTCGATCTCCTCCGTTGGATTTCTCACACTACATGGTGTTTGAGTACCGGATGACCGAGACACAGTCTTTCAGAAGCATTAACTCTCTACTCCGGATAGACTATACCACCTACAACCCACTACCTGCTAGTCTACCTCTTCAAGAGCTTCACGCAACTTACTCAACTATGCTAGAGCCCAGAATAGCATGTGGCTGCACACGGAAGTTTCTAGCATGAAATATCTCAGTTCCCTTTGAGCCTGGGTGGCGGACCTTAGGATTATCACACGGGTACTCCGGGATATCCTAGGACAACACTGGATTCTCCAGGTGCCCGACAAGCAATCCACCCAGATGTGTATTAAAGTTGCCACCTTAAGTTGAACCCTTAATTAACAATCTCACATCTGTCATCGTTTCACTCAAACCCAATCCACGTCTACGAGCATAGCATAGAAATATAAGCTATATGCAGAAGTAACTCCCAAGGGTTTGATAATAACAGGGCAATAGGTTCTACCTCATCAACTACTTCCCAATCCCACATGTTATCAAGTCCTAACCATGCAATGTGTGAGGGTTGAAACTAATGCATAAAAACTGGGTGATAAAGGAATATGATCAAAGTGTTACTTGCCTTGCTGATGATCCGCAAAACCTAGAGACTCGTAGTAGCACGCTTCGCACTCCGGGTGTTCTATCGCAAACAAACAATAGCATACATAAGCAATCAAGCACAGAAGCATGGCTAAAACTCAAATAAGAGATCTAACCAGAAAGTTCAACTTAAGAACTCTGGTTTGCAAAAATAATCAAATCAAACAGAGCAACTAAACTCAAACTGCAAAAGAAACAAGATCCGATTACTAATCTAGACTAAGTCAAATTTTTCTGTATCAAATCTTGTTTAAGTTGGTTAAATGGAAAGAGGGTTTCGAGACGAAGATCTAGGCGTTTGAATCGCCCGATTCCGATAAACGAGCGAAAAGATAAACTAAAACGAAAAATGGATCAGAAATCACGATCGGAAATAATCGCGGAAATCCGAGAAAAAGAAAAACTGACGAACAGGCTAAGAATGAACGTTCGCTGTCTGCGGCTAACGAGTGAACACCGTTCATTAAAACGAACGTATGGATGAACGTCCGCTGAGTAATTAAACCGAGAAAACCAGCGAACCGATCTATTAAAAAAACCTAGGGTTTTCTAAAAAAACCGAACCGGTTTTAAAATAAAACCGAACGGCGGCGGCGGCGGCGTATACCTCCGGAGAGGCTCCGGCGAGGCGGGGCGGCTCCGACGGGGCTCGGCTATGATGAGGGGGCGGTGCGGTGGCGGCGAGGCGCTGCGGCTAGGCGGCGGCGGTGGATTGCGGGCGGCGGGGCCTCGGCAGGCGCCAGCGGAGGGCGGCGGCTTGGGGTCCCGAGGGGCCCCGGGCTCGGCTTATAAGGGGGGCGGTGGCTTGCGGGAGGGGGCAGGGCGGAGTCCCGGGCGGCGACGGCGCGGCGGCCGTGTCCTGGCCGGACTCGGCACGGGAGGCGGCGGCGCGGCTTGCGAGCCGGCGGCCTGGCTCGGCTGGGCCTCGGCACAGTCGGGCGCGGAAGAAGTTTTTTTAAACATATTTCGCCGAAATAAATCCTAGAAAAATAAATAAAAATCTAAAAATGCCAAAACAAATTTTCACCGTCTAAATAAAAAATTTAGAACAAGATGAACATTTTATTGGCCCTAAAATGCAATTTTGAAAACGTGAAATTTTTCTAATGCAAATAAAATAGCAATAAAATTCGAATAAAATCAAATATTTGATTTTAATATTTTTCATCCAATATTTCATTTATTTTGGAGAAGTCATATTATCTCCTCTCATATATTTTAACATGAAATATTTTTGGGGAGAAAAATAGTTAAAACCAAAATCCTCGTTTCAATATTTGATAAAATCTCGAATATGAAAACAGTGAAATCCCCAACTCTCTCTCCGAGGGTCCTTGAGTTGCTTAGGATTTCGAGGATCAAGCCAAAATGCAATAAAATATGATATGCAAGGATGACCTAATGCATACATTCCAAATTGAAATTTTGGGATGTTACAGCGGATCACGCCCAATCGTACTACCAGATACACACTGTTCTTCATGGTGTAAGGCTCAGAGGCCGTATTGCCCTGCGACATTATTCATGACTCACCATGAGTGCGCATGTATGAAGAGAGAGAGAGGCCGAGCTTGATCGGCAGGATAGTTTAGATGCCCTGGAGGAGGAGCGCGACGTTGCAAAAGCCCATTCTGCACTGTATCAACAACAGGCTCGCAGATATCAAAGCAGAGAAGTGCGGGCCAAGACGTATAATGTTGGCGAACTCGTTCTATGCTTGCCAGAGAAGAAAAAGGACAAACTCAAGCCCAAGTGGGAGGGTCCCTTTATTATCAACGAAGTTCTCACTGGAGGAGCGTTCCGCCTGCGTGATGCATCAGATAATCGCTTAGAGCTGAACCCATGGAAAGCTGCCAGACTCCGAAGATTCTACGCCTAGAGCCGAACTCTTTGTTCGTCTTCTTCTCCCTTTTCTTTCCATTACTTTTTCCTCTCTTTTGTTCTTTTTTAGCTTTAAGCTCTCGTGCAGCTAAACCGCGCACCTATGACGTACACATCCTTAAATATGTACGCCCATAATACTTGGGGGCTTCTTGTATAGAAGCTTATTATTATTCTCCAAGCATCAAGCTCACCACATATGTGTTTTTTTCTCATATGTACCTTTTCTTCGACATTATATGCATCGTTATGACTTAAGTTTTGGCCAAGCTGGGTTGCCTGGCTCCTGTACTTATGTCCTACGTTCCCGTTTGTTCGGCTAGGGCATAAAGGGAGCACCTCTGCAATTGTTACCGGCGGGTCATCCGAATGTGTACCTCAGACTGGGTGAAGCGAAAAGCTAGCATTCTGAAGGGAATATTCGGTCGGCGGACTAAAGATGTTTTCACACTCATTACACTATGAACCCCAAGATGTTACGTATACTGCGATTTCTCAATCACAGTTCGGACATGCACATTAATGCATGGTCACCCAGGGAAAGGAACCCTTAGCGGAACTATTCTCTCTGGAAGATGTTTCTTACAATTACAATGTAATATAACATAGCTAGCTGGATACAACTTGTCTGTTGAAGCAACTATGACCCCTACGCCTGTTTTCCACGCATACCCCGGTCTATCTTGCCGCTCAGGTATTCGGAAACACTCCGTACCTTCGGGTCCAGAGGTCGAAGCGAAAAGGTATGCCATGACAATCGTTTTACAATCCGGCTAGGGACAAATATATCAAGGAAAGTACATAGTCACTTGGACTCAAAAAATTCCTCCTCTGTGTCGTCTAACAGGCTGTCTAACTTACAATCCCGTTGGGAATATTTTGCGGCTACTTTTACTTGGTCATATACCAAAGTAATAGGAATTTCTTTTCCATCCGACCCTAGAGGTCCAACCCGGGCCATATGATTTGGATCGATCTTGGTGTACCATGTCTTCACCATGGCCCAGGCCTCCCGCGCACCTTCTCGGCAGGCTGATATCTTCCATAATTGAATACGCCGTCGTGCTCCTTTGAATAGCTCCACGAGCTCCGCCATACTTCCTGGAGGGGAGGTGGATGGCCATAAAGCCTTGGCAACACTCCGCATTGTTTGCCGAGCTTGCTCGTGCATTTGGGACAGCTCTTGTAGCAGGTCGCCTTGAGATCCGGACATTTCCTCTTCGGGACGGCCAGTCAGCATACCTGCAGACATACATCTATCAGTCCATGTCCTCGCCGAATTATATGGAGGCAAGTTCGAAAAGCATACTGAATATGCCGCCTCATAGCCTCTTATTCTCCTTCACGGAGTCGGCCAGCTGGGCTCGCACATCTTTTAGTTCTTCGCCCAGCAGGGTGTTGGAATCCTGCAGCTTATTTTTCTCATCCCTGGCCCGTATCAGCACACGTTCGCCCGCGGCCAGTTGCCTTTTGGCCTCTTGTTCCCCCGCTTGCGCGACTTGAAGGGCCTCCTTTAGTTGATCTGCCATGGAGAGTACAATTTCTTTTAATATTGCTAGTATATGATTATATTTTCTCGATGGAAGGGAACATTACCAGGCGATGCCTTCTTGGATTTCTCTAATTCGGCGGTAGCAGCAGCTAGCTGGGTATGACACTTGTCCAGCTCTTGAGACAATAGGTTGTTCTTCTCTGTGAGCACCTGGTTACACAATGATAATTAAATCAGTTGTATCAACTGCGTCAAGTCTCGGGAGCTATTGGTATATAATTATCAGATTTGTACAAATGTGTAATTACCCGCATATCTTTCAAATGCTGGTTTGTGGCTCTGGTAAGCCCGTCTCGGGCAGCTCGGATGTATGCATCAGCCGAGCTAAAGGCATTGAATGCCTCTTTTGTGAAGCCGGGGTCACGAAGAGCGGCCCGCCGGCGCCGATGATTCATGGCGCTTTCCACTTCAGAGTGTGTGACAGATACATCATCTGAATCCCCTACTGATGGACAATCCGGCATCACTCTCATATCAGCCCTCGCCCTTAAGGCAGGGTTGGGAACCTGACTTGTGGAGGCGCGGACGGTAGGATCCCCGGACATAGTCTGGGGAACGCTTTTCCTGATAAGACACAACGAATAATGTCACAGTTTGATGTGACTGCCAGGGGGCATGATTAAAAAACCATACCTCTTTGATGAAGGCTCTGCCGTGTTGTCGTTCACCTTCCTCTTCGAAGATTTTCTCGGCGTGGGTACCGCTCTCTTAGGAGATGCCTCTGGCGCACGTTGAGGCGTCGGGCGCCTCCCCTTTGGAGCACGAAATAATGCGGTGGGTGAGGCGTAATGAGGAAGATCTTTCGAAGAAGGTGTCTCTTGATCACTTACATGCGAGGCAGGGAGGAGGCCGGGATAGTCAGATATGATGGCCACTTTTGTGCCGTCATAGCTCGCCTGGTAGAACACTTGATAACCCACAAGTATAGGGGATCGCAACAATTTTCGAGGGTAGAGTATTCAACCCAAATTTATTGATTCGACACAAGGGGAGCCAAAGAATATTCTCAAGTATTAGCAGCTAAGTTGTCAATTCAACCACACCTGGAAACTTAATATCTGCAGCAAAGTGTTTAGTAGCAAAGTAATATGATAGTAGTGTTAACGGTGGTAAAAGGTAACAATAGCAAAAGTAATATTTTTGGTGTTTTGTAGTGATGATAACAATAGCAACGGAAAAGTTAATAAGCAAAGAACAATATTTGGAAAGCTCGTAGGCAATGGATCGGTGATGGAGAATTATGCCGGATGCAGTTCATCATGTAACAGTCATAACCTAGGGTGACACAGAACTAGCTCCAGTTCATCAATGTAATGTAGGCATCTATTCTGAATATAGTCATATGTGCTTATGGAAAAGAACTTGCATGACATATTTTGTCCTACCCTCCTGTGGCAGTGGGGTCCTATTGGAAACTAAGGGACATTAAGGCCTCCTTTTAATAGAGTACCGGACCAAAGCATTAACACATAGTGAATACATGAACTCCTCAAACTACGGTCATCACCGGGAGTGGTCCCGATTATTGTCACTTCGGGGTTGCCGGATCATAACACATAGTAGGTGACTATAGACTTGCAAGATAGGATCAAGAACTCTCTTATATTGATGAAAACATAATAGGTTTAGATCTGAAATCATGGCACTCGGGCCCTAGTGACAAGCATTAAGCATAGCAAAGTCATTGCAACATCAATCTTAGAACATAGTGGATACTAGGGATCAAACCCTAACAAAACTAACTCGATTACATGATAAATCTCATCCAACCCATCACCGTCCAGCAAGCCTACGATGGAATTACTCAAGCACGGCGGTGAGCATCATGAAATTGGTGATGGAGGATGGTTGATGATGACGATGGCAACGGATTCCCCTCTTCGGAGCCTCGAATGGACTCCAGATCAGCCCTCCCGAGAGAGTTTAGGGCTTGGCGGCGGCTCCGTATTGTAAAACGCAATGAACCCTTCTTCCTGGTTTTTTTCTCCCCGAAAGTGAATATATGGAGTCAGGGTTGAGGTCGGTGGAGCGTCAGGGGGGCCACGAGGCAGGGGGGCATGCCTAGGGGGGTAGGGCATGCCCCCCACCCTCGTGGACAAGTGGAGGCCCCCTGACGTGGATTCTTCTTCCAGTATTTTTTTTCCAAAATAATTCTCCATTGATTTTCAGGTCATTCCGAGAACTTTTATTTCTGCACAAAAAAACACCATGGCAATTCTGCTGAAAATTGCGTTAATCTGAGTTAGTTCCATTCAAATCATGCAAGTTAGAGCTGAAAACAAGGGCAAAAGCAAAAGTGTTTGGTAAAGTAGATACGTCGGAGACGTATCAACTCCCCCAAGCTTAAACCTTTGCTTGTCCTCAAGCAATTCAGTTGATAAACTGAAAGTGATAAAGAAAAACTTTTACAAACTCTGTTTGCTCTTGTTGTTATAAATATGTAAAGCCAGCATTCAAGTTTTCAGGAAAGATTATGAACTAACCATATTCACAAATAACATTTAGGTCTCATGTTTACTCATATCAATGGCATAATCAGCTAGCGAGCAATAATAACAAATCTCGGATGACAACACTTTCTCAAAACAATCATGATATGATATAACAAGATGGTATCTCACTAGCCCTTTCTGAGACCGCAAAACAGAAATGCAGAGCACTTTTAAAGATCAAGGACTAACTAGACATTGTAATTCATGGTAAAAGAGATCCAATCAAGTCATACTCAATGTAAACTAACAGTAATGAATGCAAATGACAGCGGTGCTCTCCAACTGGTGCTTTTTAATAAGAGGGTGATGACTCAACATAAAAGTAAATAGATAGGCCCTTCGCAGAGGGAAGCAGGGATTTGTAGAGGTGCTAGAGCTCGGTTTTGAAATAGATATGAATAATATTTTGAGCGGTATACTTTCATTGTCAACATAACAACCGAGAGATCTCGATATCTTCCATGCCACACACATTATAGGCGGTTCCCAAACAGAATGGTAAAGTTTATACTCCCGCTCCACCAACAAGCATCAATCCATGGCTTGCTCGAAACAACGAGTGCCTCCAACTAACAAGAGTCCCGGGGGAGTTTTGTTTGCAGTTATTTTTATTTGATTTGCATAAAGCACGGGACTGGGCATCCCGGTGACCAGCCATTTTCTCGTGAGTGAGGAGCGGAGTCCATGATGTCTACTACACAACCTTCTTCTTGTAGACGTTGTTGGGCCTCCAAGTTTAGAGGTTTGTAGGACAGTAGCAAATTTCCCTCAACTGGATGACCTAAGGTTTATCAATCCATGGGAGGCATGGGATGAAGATGGTCTCTCTCAAAAAACCCTGTAACCAAATAACAAAGAGTCTCTTGTGTCCCCAACACACCCAATACAATGGTAAATTGTATAGGTGCACTAGTTCGGCGAAGAGATGGTGATACACGTGCAATATGGATGGTAGATAAAGGTTTTTTTAATCTGAAAATATAAAAACAGCAAGGTAGCAAATGATAAAAGTGAGCACAAACGGTATTGCAATGCGTTGAAACAAGGCCTAGGGTTCATACTTTCACTAGTGCAAGTTCTCTCAACAATAATAACATAATTGTATCATATAACTATCCCTGAACATGCAACAAAGAGTCACTCCAAAGTCACTAATAGCGGAGAACAAACGAAAAGATTATGGTAGGGTACGAAACCACCTCATATCCTTTCTGATTGATCTATTCAAGAGTCCGTAGTAAAATAACATGAAGCTATTCTTTCTGTTCAATCTATCATAAAGTTCGTACTAGAATAACACCTTAAGACACAAATCAACCAAAACCCTAATGTCACCTAGATACTCCAATGCCACCTCAAGTATCTGTGGGTATGATTATACGATATGCATCACACAATCTCAGATTTATCTATTCAAACCAACACAAAGTACTTCAAAGAGTGCCCCAAAGTTTCTACAGGAGAGTCAAGACGAAAACATGTGCCAACCCCTATGCATAGGTTCATGGGCGGAACCTGCAAGTTGATCACCAAAACATACATCAAGTGGATCAATAGAATACCCCATTGTCACCACGGGTATCCCACGCAAGACATACATCAAGTGTTCTCAAATCCTTAAAGACTCAATCCAATAAGATAACTTCAAAGGGAAAACTCAATTCATTACAAGAGAGTAGAGGTGGAGAAACATCATAAGATCCAACTATAATAGCAAAGCTCGCGATACATCAAGATCGTACCACCTCAAGAACACGAGAGAGAGAGAGAGATCAAACACATAGCTACTGGTACATACCCTCAGCCCCGAGGGTGGACTACCTCCTCGTCATGGAGAGCGCCGGGATGATGAAGATGGCCACTGGAGAGGGATTCCCCCTCCGGCAGGGTGTCGGAACGGGTCTAGATTGGTTTTCGGTGGCTACGGAGGCTTTTGGCGTCGGAACTCCCGAACTATTCTGCTCCTCAAAGTTTTTAGGGTATATGGGTATATATAGGAGGAAGAAGTACGTCGGTGGATCTCCGGGTTGTCCACGTGGCAGGGGGCGCGCCTAGGGGGGTGGGCGCGCCCCCCACCCCCGTGGGCAGCCCGGGACTCTTCTGGTCCATCTCTGATACTCCGTGGGCTTCTTCTGGTCTAAAAATAAGTTTCGTGAAGTTTCAGGTCAATTGGACTCCGTTTGATTTTCCTTTTCTGTGATACTCTAAAACAAGGAAAAAACAGAAACTGGCACTGGGCTCTAGGTTAATAGATTAGTCCCAAAAATCATATAAAATAGCATATAAATGCATATAAAACATCCAAGGTTGATAATATAATAGCAAGGAACAATAAAAAATTATAGATACGTTGGAGACGTATCAGCATCCCCAAGCTTACTTCCTGCTCATCCTCGAGTAGGTAAATGATAAAAACAGAATTTTTGATGTAGAATGCTAGCTAACATATTTATCCATGTAGTTCTCTTTATTGTGGCAAGAATATTCAGATCCATAAGATTCAAGACAAAAGTTTAATATTGACATAAAAATAATAATACTTCAAGCATACTAACCAAGCAATTATGTCTCCTCAAAATAACATGGCCAAAGCAAGCTAT
This sequence comes from Triticum dicoccoides, assembly GCF_002162155.2. Lineage (NCBI taxonomy): Eukaryota > Viridiplantae > Streptophyta > Magnoliopsida > Poales > Poaceae > Triticum > Triticum dicoccoides. The sequence continues at coordinate 652,707,665 of NC_041392.1, forward strand.
TCCTACAAAATCATATAGTCTGGCTATGCTCGATCTTCACCACACAAAGTATTTAAATCATGCACAACCCCGATGACAAGCCAAGCAATTGTTTCATACTTTTGGTGTTCTCAAACTTTTTCAATCTTCACACAATACATGAGCGTGAGCCATGAACATAGCACTATAGGTGGAATAGAATGGTGGTTGTGGAAAAGACAAATAGGGGAAGATAGTCTCATATCAACTAGGCGTATCAATGGGCTATGGAGATGCCCATCAATAGATAACAATGTGAGTGAGTAGGGATTGCCATGCAACGGATGCACTAGAGTTATAAGTGTATGAAAGCTCAGTAAAAGAAACTAGTGGGTGTGCATCCAACTTGCTTGCTCACAAAGACCTATGGCAATTTGAGGAAGCCCATCATTGGAATATACAAGCCAAGTTATATAATGAAAGATTCCCACTAGTATATGAAAGTGACAACATAGGATACTCTCTATCATGAAGATCATGGTGCTACTTTGAAGCACAAGTGTGGTAAAAGGATAGTAGCATTGTCCCTTCTCTCTTTTTCCCTCATTTTTTTATTTAGGCCTTTTCTTTTTTATGGCCTCTCTCTCTTCTTTTTATTTAGTCCGGAGTCTCATCCCGACTTGTGGGGGAATCATAGTGTCCATCATCCTTTCCTCACTGGGACAATGCTCTAATAATGATGATCATCACACTTTTATTTACTTACAACTCAATAATTACAACTCGATACTTAGAACAAAATATGACTCTATATGAATGCTTCCGGCGGTGTACCGGGATGTGCAATGACTCATGAGTGACATGTATGAAATGATTATGAATGGTGGCTTCGCCACAAATACGATGTCAACTACATGATCATGCAAAGCAATATGACAATGATGGAGTGTGTCATAATAAATGGAACGGTGGAAAGTTGCATGGCAATATATCTCAGAATGGCTATGGAAATACCATAATAGGTAGGTATGGTGCCTGTTTTGAGGAAGGTAAATGGTGGGTTTATGGTACCAGCGAATGTTGCGCGGTACTAGAGAGGCTAGCAATGGTGGAAGGGTGAGAGTGCGTATAATCCATGGACTCAACATTAGTCATAAAGAACTCACATACTTATTGCAAAAATCTATTAGTTATCGAAACGAAGTACTACGCGCATGCTCCTAGGGGGATAGATTGGTAGGAAAAGACCATCGCTTGTCCCCGACCGCCACTCATAAGGAAGACAATCAATAAATAAATCATGCTCTGACTTCATCACATAACGGTTCACCATACGTGCATGCTACAGGAATCACAAACTTTAACACAAGTATCTCTCATATTCACAACTACTCAACTAGCATGACTCTAACCATCTTCATATCTCAAAACAATCATAAGGAATCAAACTTCTCATAATATTCAATGCACTTTATATAAAAGTTTTTATTATATCCTTCTTGGATGCCCATCATATTAGGACTAAATTCATAACCAAAGCAAATTACCATGTTGTTCTAAAGACTCTCAAAATAATATAAGTTAAGAATGAGAGTTCATCTATTTCTTCAAAATAAAACCACCGTTGTGCTCTAAAAGATATAAGTGAAGCACTAGAGCAAACGACAAACTACTCAAAAAGATATAAGTGAAGATCAATGAGTAGTCGAATAATCATGCAACTATGTGAAGACTCTCTAACATTTAAGAATTTAAGATCTTGGTATTTTATTCAACAGCAAGCAAAACAAAAGAAAATAAAATGACGCTCCAAACAAAACACATATCATGTGGTGAATAAAAATATAGCTCCAAGTAAAGTTACCGATGAACGAAGACGAAAGAGGGGATGCCTTCCGGGGCATCCCCAAGCTTAGTCTCTTGGTTGTCCTTAAATATTACCTTGGGGTGCCTTGGGCATCCCCAAGCTTAGGCTCTTGCCACTCCTTATTCCATAGTCCATCGAATCTTTACCCAAAACTTGAAAACTTCACAACACAAAACTTAACAGAAAACTCATAAGCTCCCTTAGTATAAGAAAATAAATCACTGATAACCCACAAGTATAGGGGATCTATCGTAGTCCTTTCGATAAGTAAGAGTGTCGAACCCAATGAGGAGCAGAAGGAAATGATAAGCGGTCTCCAACAAGGTATTCTCTACAAGTACTGAAATAAGTGGTAACAGATAGTTTTGTGATAGGATAATTTGTAACGAGCAACAAGTAACAAAAGTAAATAAAGTGCAGCAAGGTGGCCCGATCCTTTTTGTAGCAAAGGACAAGCCTGGACAAACTCTTATATAGAGAAAAGCGCTCCCAAGGACACATGGGAATATCGTCAAGCTAGTTTTCATCACGTTCATATGATTCGCGTTCGGTACTTTGATAATTTGGTATGTGGGTGGACCGGTGCTTGGGTACTGCCCTTACTTGGACAAGCATCCCACTTATGATTAACCTCTATTGCAAGCATCCACAACTACAACAAAAGTATTAAGGTAAACCTAACCATAGCATGAAACACATGGATCCAAATCAGCCCCTTATGAAGCAACGCATAAACTAGGATTTAAGCTTCTGTCACTCTAGCAACCCATCATCTACTTATTACTTCTCAATGCCTTCCTCTCGACCCAAATAATGGTGAAGTGTCATGTAGTCAACGTTCACATAACACCACTAGAGGAGAGACAACATACATCTCATCAAAATATCAAACGAATACCAAATTCGCATGACTATTAATAGCAAGACTTCTCCCATGTCCTCAGGAACAAACGTAACTACTCACAAAGAATAAACATGTTCATAATCATAGGGGTATTAATACGCATATAGGATCTGAACATATGATCTTCCACCAATTAAACCAACTAGCATCAACTACAAGGAGTAATTAACACTACTAGCAACCTACTAGCACCAATCCCGGACTTGGAGACAAGAATTGGATACAAGAGATGAACTAGGGTTTTGAGAGGAGATGATGCTGATGAAGATGTTGATAGAGATTGCCCTCTCCCGATGAGAGGAGCGTTGGTGATGATGATGGCGATGGTTTCCCCCTCCGGGAGGGAAGTTTCCCCGGCAGAACAGCTCCGCCAGAGCCCTAGATTGGTTCCGCCAAGGTTCCGCCTCGTGGCAACGGAGTTTCGTCCGAGAAGATGGCTTCTTATTTTTTTCCATCGAAAGACTTCATATAGCAGAAGATGGCCACCGGAGGGCCACCAGGGGGGCCATGAGGTAGGGGGTGCACCCAGGGGGATAGGGTGTGCCCCCACCCTCCTGGGCAGGGTGTGGCCCCCCTGGTGAATCTCTTCCGCTGAGTATTTTTTATATATTCTGAAAACGTCTTCCGTGAAGTTTCAGGACTTTTGGAGCTGTGCAGAATAGGTCTCTAATATTTGCCCCTTTTCCATCCCATAATCCCAGCTGCCGGCATTCTCCCTCTTTATGTAAACCTTGTAAAATAAGAGAGAATACGCATAAGTATTGTGACATAATGTGTAATAACAGCCCATAATGCAATAAATATCGATATAAAAGCATGATGCAAAATGGACGTATCAATCACCACTTAGGTACTGTTGTGAACTCATTCTAAATTCATATTGGTGTAATATCTACTGTATTCCAACTTCTCTATGGTTTATAAACTATTTTACTAGCCATAGATTCATCAAAATAAGCAAACAACACACGAAAAACAGAATCTGTCAAAAACAGAACAGTCTGTAGTAATCTGTAGCTAACGCAAACTTCTGGAACCCCAAAAATTCTAAAACAAATTGCGGGACGTGAGGAATTTATCTATTAATCATCTACAGAAAGAATTAACTAAATAACACTTTCTAGATAAAAATGGCAGCAATTCTCGTGAGCGCTAAAGTTTCTGTTTTTTACAGCAAGATCAAAAAGACTTTCCCCAAGTCTTCCCAACGGTTCTACTTGGAACAAACACTAATTAAACACAAAAAACACAACCAAAACAGAGGCTAGATAAATTATTTATTACTAAACAGGAGAAAAAAACAAGGAAAAAAATAAAATTGGGTTGCCTTCCAACAAGCGCTATCGTTTAACACCCCTAGCTAGGCAAGATGATTTCAATGATGCTCACATAAAAGATAAGAATTGTAACATAAAGAGAGCATCATGAAGAATATGAATAGGACATTTAAGTCTAACCCACTTCCTATGCATAGGGATTTTGTGAGCAAACAATTTATGGGAACAATAATCAACTAGCATAGGAAGGCAAAACAAGCATAACTTCAAAACTTTAAGCACATGGAGAGGAAACTTGATATTATTGCAGTTCCTACAAGCATATGTTCCTCCCTCATAATAATTTTCAGTAGCATCATGAATCAATTCAACAATATAACCATCACATAGAGCATTCTTATCATGATCTACAAGCATAGAAAATTTACTACTCTCCACATAAGCAAAATTCTTCTCATTCGGAATAGTGGGAGTATCATAAGAAACTCGAATACTGTAAATTGTTTCCACATTAAAAGAGTAATGTTCAGAAAATGGGTAATCATAATCATGACAAGTTTTATAAATATAATCATCACTACTTTTTATAGCATATGTATCATCACAATAATTATCATAAGTAGCAATTTTGTTCTCATCATAATCGATTGAAACCTCTTCCAAGATAGTGGAATCATCACTAAATAAAGTCATGACCTCTCCAAATCCACTTACATAATTATCACAATAAGATTCAACATCCTCCAAAATAGTGGGATTACTACTTCCTAAAGTTGACACTCTTCCAAACCCACTTTCATCAATATAATCATCATAAGTAGGAGGCATGCTATCATCATAACAAATTTGCATATCAAAACTTGGGAGGCTAAAAATATCATCTTCATTAAACGTAGCATCCCCAAGCTTGGGGCAAACATTAATTGCAGCAAATATATTCTAAAAACATCATCTTCATCAAACATAGCATCCCCAAGCTTGGGCCTTTTCATATCATAAGCATAATCACTCTCATCATTAATAGTATGGATAGCACCAATAGTATAGCAATTATCATCATCACAATGAGTAATAGGAGCAACATTATTTGGGAGAGATACCTTTCTACCTTTGCTTCTCCGTCTTTTCTTTTTCTTCTTCACATCATGTGTGGGTTCAACCCTCTTTTTGGAGCTCCTTATTAATGAGATTGGTTGAATAGAAGGCTCCTCCTCGTTAACTGATTCATCATAAGAAATAATAGGAGGATATTGGGAAGTCTCTTCCCTTTCATTAGTATTCTATTCATCTTCTATTTGTTTTCTTTTCTTTATGTAATTGGCAATATAAGGATTTTCAATACAATTCACCGCACAATACATATAAATTTCCTCTAGATCAAAATCAAGAAGTTTATCACGGGCAAATACTGGAAGATAGTTAGTTATATGTTTCATTTCTTCATAACCCATAAGCAAACTAAGTTCATTATGATGTGCAAGGGAAATCAAGTCATCACAATTTTTGGAAACGATTAGATCATGAAACAATTTGCATCGGATGGTTAAATGACCACGTTCATTGCAAAGTTCACAAGTACGGCTAAGAAAATTTAAATTTTCAGCACAAACATCTAGCCTTTCTTGCAACCATTTAGTTTTTAAGTACTTATGCCTCTTGCAAAATCTATATTCCCTAATTGGTGTGTACTTGCAAACTCTATGCACTGCACAAAAATCGACATGCTTATAAGAGACATTCTCATCATGACTAGTGCAATCATCATTAGTACTAGGGATATTCAAAGAGTTCATACTAATAACATTGCAATCATGCTCATCATTCAAAGATTTAGTGCCAAACATTTTATAGACTTCTTCTTCTAGCACTTGAGCACAATTTTCCTTATGTAATTGCTCTACTCATGGTTTAAATTTGTGGATGATTGTTCAGAATTTTTATGCCAGATTGAATTTTGCTTCTAGAAATCTTTTAGATTCGGCCGCGGGAGGCACTTTTATGGAAATCACTTTAGGAGAAGCTACTAAACTCCTAGATAATATGATGGTTAACTATTCTCAATGGCATACTGAAAGATCTACTAATAAAAAGGTGCATGCGATAGAAGAAATTAATGTTTTCAGTGGAAAGATGGATGAACTTATGAAATTATTTGCTAATAAGAGTGTTTCTTATGATCCTAATGATATTCCCTTGTCTACTTTGATTGAGAATAATAATGAATCTATGGATGTGAATTTTGTTGGTAGGAACAATTTTGGTAACAACGCGTATAGAGGAAATTTCAACCCTAGGCCTTATCCTAGTCATCCCTCTAATAATTATGGTAATTTCTAAAACAATTCTTATGGAAATTATAATAAGATGCCCTCTGATTTTGAATATCATATTAAAGAATTTATTACTTCGCAAAAGAATTTTAATGCTATGATTGCAAAAAATTGCTTAAGATTGATGATTTGGCTAGGAACATTGATAGAATTTCTCTTGATATTGATTCTTTGAAACTTAGATCTATTCCACCTAAGCATGATATCAATGAGTCTCTCAAATCCATGAGAATTTCCATTGATGAGTGCAAAGAAAGAACCGCTAGGATGCGTGCTAAGAAAGATGCCTTTATAAGAGCGTGTTCTTCTAGTTCCTATGAAAATAAAGATGAAGATCTAAAAGTTATTGATGTGTCCCCTATTAAATATTTGTTTTGCAATATGAATCTTGATAATGATGGGACTGAATATGATCCACTTTTACCTAGAAGGCGTTCCAAGAATTCGGAATTTGTTGATCTTGATGCTAAAATTGATAAAAGTGGGATTGAAGAAATTAAAACCCTAGATGTTGCTAAACCCACTATTATGGATTTCAAGGAATTTAACTATGAAAATTGCTCTTTGATTTATTGTATTTCCTTGTTGCAATCCGTGCTAAATTCTCCTCATGCTTATAGTCAAAATAAAGCGTTTACTAAACATATCATTGATGCCTTGATGCAATCTTATAAAGAAAAACTTGAATTGGAAGTTTCTATCCCTAGAAAACTTTATGATGAGTGGAAACAAACTATTAAAATTAAAATTAAAGATCATGAATGCTATGCTTTATGTGATTTTGGTGCTAGTGTTTCCACGATTCCAAAGACTTTGTGTGATTTGTTAGGATTCCGTGATTTTGATGATTGCTCTCTAAACTTGCACCTTGCGGATTCCACTATTAAAAACCGATGGGAAGAATTAATGATGTTCTTATTGTTGAAAATAGGAATTATGTGCCCGTAGATTTTATTTTTCTTGACATAGATTGCAATGCTTCATGTCCTATTATTCTTGGTAGACCTTTCCTTAGAACGATTGGTGCAATTATTGATATGAAGGAAGGAAATATTAGATTCCAATTTCCATTAAGGAAAGGCATGGAACACTTTCCTAGAAATAAAATTAAATTACCTTATGAATCTATTATGAGAGCCAATTATGGAGTGCCTACCAAAGATGGCAATACCTAGATCTATTCTTACTTGTTATGCCTAGCTAGGGGCGTTAAACGATAGCGCTTGCTGGGAGGCAACCCAATTTTATTTTTATTCCTTGTTTTTTGCTCCTGTTTAGTAATAAATAATTTATCTAGCCTATGTTTTGGTTGTTTTTTTGTGTTTAATTAATGTTTGTGCCAAGTAGAACCGTTGGGAAGACTTGGGGAAAGTCTTGTTGAACTTGCTGTAAAAAACAGAAACTTTAGCGCTCACGAGAACTGTTGTCATCTTTATTTGGAAAGTGATATTTAGTTAATTCTTTTTGAAGATGATTAATAGATAAATTCATAACGTCCAGAAATTTATTTTAGAATTTTTAGGGTTCCAGATCTTGCGCTAGCTACAGATTACTACAGACTGTTCTGTTTTTGACAGATTCTGTTTTTCGTGTGTTGTTTGCTTATTTTGATGAATATATGGCTATTAAAATACTTTATAAACCATAGAGAAGTTGGAATACAGTAGGTATAACACAATATAAATAAAGAATGATTTCATTACAGTACCTTGAAGTGGTCTTTTATTTTCTTTCGCTAACGGAGCTCACGAGGTTTTCTACTTTAAGTTTTGTGTTGTGAAGTTTTCAAGTTTTGGGTAAAGATTTGATGGATTATGGAACAAGGAGTGTCACGAGCCTAAGCTTGGGGATGCCCATGGCACCTCCAAGATAATCTAAGTACACCTAAAATCCAAAGCTTGGGGATGCCCCAGAAGGCATCCCCTCTTTCGTCTACTTCTATCGGTAACTTTACTTGGAGCTATATTTTTATTCGCCACATGATATGTGTTTTGCTTGGAGCGTCTTGTATTATTTGAGTCTTTGCTTGTTAGTTTACCACAATCATCCTTGCTGTACACACCTTTTGAGAGAGCCATACATGATTTGTAATTTGTTAGAATATTCTATGTGCTTCGCTTATATCTTTTGAGTTATATAATTTTGCTCTAGTACTTCACTTATATCTTTTAGAGCACGGTGGTGGATTTGTTTTATAGAAACTATTGATCTATTGTGCTTCACTTAGATTATTTTGAGAGTCTTAATAGCATGGTAATTTGCTTAAAGTCCTAATATGCTAGGTATTCAAGAATAAAAAAAACTCTTATGAGTGTGTTGAATACTATGATAAGTTCGATACTTGATAATTGTTTTGAGATATGGAGATAGTGATATTAAAGTTGTGCTAGTTGAGTAGTTGTGAATTTGAGAAATACTTGTGTTAAAGTTTGTGATTCCCGTAGCATGCACGTATGGTGAACTGTTATGTGATGAAGTCGGAGCATGATTTATTTATTGATTGTCTTCCTTATGAGTGGCGGTTGGGGACGAGCGATGGTATTTTCCTACCAATCTATCCCCCTAGGAGCATGCGCGTAATACTTGGTTTTTGAGGACTTGTAGATTTTTGCAATAAGTATGTGAGTTCTTTATGACTAATGTTGAGTCCATGGATTATACGCACTCTCGCCCTTCCATCATTGCTAGCCTCTTCGGTACCGTGCATTGCCCTTTCTTACCTTGAGAGTTGGTGCAAACTTCGCCAGTGCATCCAAATCCCGTGATACGATACGCTCTATCACACATAAACCTCCTTATATCTTCCTCAAAACAGCCACCATACCTACCTATTATGGCATTTCCATAGCCATTCCGAGATATATTGCCATGCAACTTTCCACCATTCCGTTTATTATGACACGCATCATCATTGTCATATTGCCTTGCATGATCATGTATTTGACATCGTATTTGTGGCAAAGCCACCGTTCATAATTTTTTCATACACGTCACTCATGAGTCATTGCACATCCAGGTACACCGCCGGAGGCATTCATATAGAGTCATGTCTTGTTCTAGTATCGAGTTGTAATCATTGAGTTGTAAATAAATAGAAGTGTGATGATCATCATTAATAGAGCATTGTCCCAAAAAAAGAAGGCCAAAAAAAGAGAGAATAAAAAGGGGCAATGCTACTATCCTTTTTCCACACTTGTGCTTCAAAGTAGCCCCATGATCTTTATGATATAGAGTCTCTTGTTTTGTCATTTTCATATACTAGTGGAAACTTTTCATTATAGAACTTGGCTTGTATATTCCAACAATGGGCCTCCTCAAGTGCCCTAGGTCTTCGTGAGCAAGCAAGTTGGATGCACACCCACTTAGTTTCTTTTGTTGAGCTTTCATACATTTATAGCTCTAGTGCATCCGTTGCATGGCAATCCCTACTCCTTGCATTGACATCAATTGATGGGCATCTCCCTAGCCCATTGATTAGTCGCGTCGATGTGAGACTTTCTCCTTTTTTGTCTTCTCCACATAACCCCCTTCATTGTATTCTATTCCACCCATAGTGCTATATCCATGGCTCACGCTCATGTATTGCGTGAAAGTTGAAAAAAGTTTGAGATTACTAAAGTGTGAAACAATTGATTGGCTTTTCATCGGGGTTGTGCATGATGAGAGCATTCTTGTGTGACGAAAATGGAGGATGACCAAACTATATGATTTTGTAGGGATGAACTTTCTTTGGCCATGTTATTTTGAGAAGATATGATTGCTTAGTTAGTATGCTTGAAGTATTATTATTTTTATGTCAATATTAAACTTTTATCTTGAATCTTTCGGATCTGAACATTCATGCCACAATAAAGAAAAATTACATTGAGAAATATGTTAGAAAGCATTCCACATCAAAAATTCTTTTTTATCATTTACCTACTCGAGGACGAGCGGGAATTAAGCTTGGGGATGCTTGGTTCTTCTCCAACGTATCTATAATTTTTTATTGCTCCATGCTATTATATTATCTATTTTGGATGTTAATGGGCTTTATTTCACACTTCTATATCATTTTTGGGACTAACCTATTAACCGGAGGCCCAGCCCAAATTGATGTTTTTTGCCTATTTCAGTGTTTCACAGAAAAGGAATATCAAACGGAGTCCAAACGGAATGAAACCTTCGGGGACGTGATTTTCTCAACGAACGTGATCCAGGAGACTTGGAGTGGGCGTCAAGAAACAATCGAGGAGGCCACGAGGCAGGGGGTGCACCTATGCCCCTGGGCGCGCCCTCCACCCTCGTGGGCCCCTCGTTGCTCCACCGACCTACTTCTTCCTCCTATATATGTCCACGTACCCCCCCCAAACATCCAGGAGCACCACGAAAACCTAATTCCACCGCCGTAACCTTCTGTACCTGAGAGATCCCATCTTGGGGCCTTTTCCGGAGCTCCGCCGGAGGGGGCATTGATCACGGAGGGCCTATCAACTCCATGGCCTCTCCGGTGATGTGCGAGTAGTTTACTTCAAACCTTCGGGTCCATAGCTAGTAGCTAAATGGCTTCTTTTCTCTCTTTGGATCTCAATACAAAGTTCTCCTCGGTTCTCTTGGAGATATATTCGATGTAATCTTCTTTTGCGGTGTGTTTGTCGAGATCCGATGAATCATGGGTTTATGATCTAGATTATCTATGAACAATATTTGATTCTTCTCTGAATTCTTTTATGTATGATTGGTTTATCTTTGCAAGTCTCTTCGAATTATTAGTTTGGTTTGGCCTACTAGATTGATATTTCTTGCAATGGGAGAAGTGCTTAGCTTTGGGTTCAATCTTGCGGTGCTCGATCCCAGTGACAGTAGGGGAAACGACACGTATTGTATTGTTGCCATCGAGGATAAAAAGATGGGGTTTATATCATATTGCATGAGTTTATCCCTCTACATCATGTCATCTTACTTAAAGCATTACTCTGTTCTTATGAACTTAATACTCTAGATGCATGTTGGATAGCCGTCGATGTGTGGAGTAATAGTAGTAGATGCAGAATCGTTTCGGTCTACTTGTCACGGACGTGATGCCTATATACATGATCATACCTAGATATTCTCATAACTATGCTCAATTCTATCAATTTCTCGACATTAATTCATTTACCCACCGTAATACTTATGCTCTTGAGAGAAGCCACTAGTGAAACCTATGCCCCCCGAGTCTATCTTCCATCATATTAATCTTCCAACACTTAACTATTTCTATTGCCATTTATTTTACTTTGCATCTTTATTTCTCTTTATCATAAAAATACCAAAAATATTATCTTATCATATCTATCAGATCTCACTCTCGTAAGTGACCGTGAAGGGATTGACAACCCCTTTATCGCGTTGGTTGCGAGGTTCTTATTTGTTTGTGTAGATGTGTGGGACTCGAGCGTGATCTCCTACTGGATTGATACCTTGGTTCTCAAAAACTGAGGGAAATACTTATGCTAATTTACTGCATCACCCTTTCCTCTTCAAGGGAAAACCAACGCAGTGCTCAAGAGGTAGCATGCGACATTAAATGGAAGGCCGAATACAACTCTTTAAGTCAGGTACTTGGAAGTGATCGGAGGAGGAACCCGCCTTGCAATGCTGAAGACAATCTGCGTGTCGGACACCTCGTCATTGAAGCCTGGTTCTGGGGCTACTAAGGGAGTCCTGAATTAAGGGGTCCTCGGGCGTCCGGCCTATTGGACATGGGCCAGACTGATGGGCTGTGAAGATACAAGACAGAAGACTCTCTCTCGTGTCCGGATGGGACTCTCCTTGGCGTGGATGGCAAGCTTGGCGTTCGTATATGAAGATTCCTTTCTCTGTAACCGACTTTGTACAACCCTAGTCCCCTCCGGTGTCTGTATAAACCGGAAAGGTTAGTCCGTAGGGGCAATCACAATCATACAGGCTAGACTTATAGGGTTTTAGCCATTACTATCTCGTGGTAGATCAACTATCGTAATACTCATATTCATCAAGATCAATCAAGCAAGAAGTAGGGTATTACCTCCATAGAGAGGGCCCAAACCTGGGTAAACATCGTGTCCCATGTCTTCTATTACCATCGACCTTAGACGCACAGTTCGGGACCCTCTACCCGAGATCCGCCGGTTTTGGCACCGACAGTGCCCACCCAAACATGGTTAGATTTGGATACTACCGCCCCCACCCTGCCCCATTTTAGGAAGGGCCAAGCACCCCAATGGCTCACAACCACCACACGAGAGGATTGTGAGATTTTGCGGCCTACCTGGCAGCAGATCTAACCACGACCACACAGAACTGGTAGGGTTTGGATGGGAACCGTCCTCGGATCGTGCATGGATGGAAAGTGAAGGAGAGGAGCACAATGTCGTTGTTGGCCGAGTCGGTCCCTCGAGCTCGCCGCCGCCAGCCAACATCCACCACCCCCGTCGACTGACATCAATAGTGCCGACAGATAGTCGCACTATCACTGTTGGAGGCCTCGGTAGACCCACACGATTTGGCTGCCTCACTCCGCCTGATGCATTGTGTCGAAGAGGGGAACATCCGCCCCCTCCACGCCAGTGCCGCACAGGCTTCACCCGGTGCTGCCCTCCGGCAACGATAAGGGTAGAGAGAAGAAGGGGCTGACTGGTGCCGGCAGCGCAGCATTTCCCATAGCTCTTGCAGGAGTAGGAATGACTTTTTTGCAAAGTTGCTAAGGGGGGAGATTGAAATTTTATAACCCTTCCAATTAGTGCAAACTTAGCACAATTACCTTGTAATCACTGATTATACTCCCTCCATTTCTTTTTAGTCTGCATATAAGATTTGGTCAAAGTCAAACTTTGTTAACTTTGACTAAGTTTATTGAAAAAAAATTAAGATTAACAATATGAAATCAATATTGTTAGATGCATCGTGAAATTAATTTTCATATCATATAGCTTTAATACCAGTTTTGCTAAAGCACATCTAGATATGTCATAAGTATTGCACATCTAAGTCCTATGTCATTGATCTTACGTTGAGATTCGTGTGAATATTTTCTTTTTCTTTCTTCCTTTTTTCTTTGTACTTGATTACTCACTTAGATGTGCAATAACTAGGGCACATCTAGATGTGCCCTAGACACACCCCTTTAATATTGTAGATGTTAATATTTCTTTCTATAAAGTTGGTCAAATTTTATAAAATTTAACTTTGACTAAATCTTATATGCAGAAAAAAGAAAACGGAGGGAGTACTAGATATATATATTTTAAAATAGTATACTATTGTATCTATTAGGCAACTTTAGATGGTCTCATTGATTAGATTACAGTCACCGCATTAACCATCTCAGCTCAGCTCTCATGTTCCATGGCTCTACTTTATGCTTCCAATTGTAGGTTTCTTATTGTATTTATCAAATAGTTTTAAAAGTTACTCCCTCCATTCTAAATTATTTGTGAACTAAAACCACGACGAGTAATTTGAAACGGTGAGAGTATATCTTTTGGGGCATACAGTTATTCAATTCAGTTAAGACTCGATCCATCAAAATGGATGGAGTGGGCGCTATTGCCTATTTTTCTAGACTTCTAGAAGCCAGAGCCGTGTGGGAGACCACACAGCGGACAGCGAGTACATATAAACCGATCGAGCGGTCCTGCGGATAACGGAAGACCCTGCGAGGCACTTGTCGTCGCGATCGACGTCTATTTTTCTTTCCGACGAGTAGTCTTTCCTTTCTGAAGTCTGAAGATAAGCCGGCGGAAGCTCACCCTGGCCTGCAACTTCTCCCTACCGATGGAGAGGCGAGATCACCCGAGGACTTGTGTAAGTAAACACTTGTTGTCCTACCTACACCCCCGATCGCATCCATCTCTTCCCGGTTGGCACCTTGTGCACGGGACACCACCTGGTTACATCAATCAATATCCTTGATTGAAGTTGAAACATGAGCACTCACATGGCATTGCCAACCACGGGACAAGGGATTTTTTTTTTTTTTGGTCTTAGCCTAGTTCTTGTAGATCTGACGAGATCCGTGATGGGGGCAGATCAATGTTCAGTTGTCCACGTCAACTGAACTGAGCAAACCGTGATACGCTAGCCATGATCCGCCCTACTACTTAGCACGAGGAAATCAGTGAGACGGCAGGGCTCCCCTGCAGCTGCTTTGTGCTGTGTGTCGCGTAACAACACATAAATTTGACAAAAATGCTAAAACCTATTTAGAGTTCCGTAACTACGATTGGGCTGAAATTTTGAGAGGATTTTCATATTGAAATTAGCTTTCTTGCGGCAAAACAAGGGCTCCAGCCGATTTAAGGGCTGCCCACAAGCCTGCCCGGCATGCCCCTAGGCTTGTGGGGGCCTCTAGCACTATTTTGCGTTGATTATTTCTTCTAAAAATCACATATATTCTATAAAAATCATGGTAAATTGTCATCGTGTTTGAACCTTCCAAGATTTGGATTTTCTGCAAAACCAAAAAGATGCAGGAAACAACAATTGGCACCGGGTACTGAATTAATATGTTAGTCTGAAAAAATAATATAAAATGATGGCCAGAGTAGAAAAATAATTAACATCATTTAACAATCAAAAATTATAGATACGTTCGAGATGTATTAGCATTTCCAAGCTTAATTCATAATCGTCCTCGAGTAGATAAATGATAAACAAAGTAATTCTTAATGTTAAATGCTACCTAGCATGATCTTGATCAATTGATGTAACTTATGGTATGAACTTAGGATCCAAATGATTCACATCAATAGTCTATCAATTTGACATGAAGACAACAATAAATAATCACACAAATGAATAATCTTTGCCTTTCAAAATAATAATCTAAAGAACGTGATTTCCCAAACACTTAATCATAATAAACATGGAAAGCTCCGGTCTTCTTAGTATAAAGATAAAAATTCATGATGTAATTTTGGTGCCAAACCAAGCAATTAAATCATATTTTTCACTTCAGTTTCTTGATTCTCACGCACTACTTGAGCATGCGCCACAGCTTAGCACTTTGGATGGCAAAGAGAATGATGATGGGGATTTATGAGAAGACCAAAATATAAGAAAGTCTCACATCAATGGGGCTTGATTGTTAGGCAATGGAGAGGCCTTACAATCGATGTCAATGTGAGAACTAGGGATTGACATGCAACATATGCACTAGATCTATCACTACTAAAAATTTCTTGTACGTCGGGTGCGAGGCTCTTTGCCGAGAGCCAAAGAACATGCACTCGGCAAACTCACATACACCGAGAGGACCTCTCGGAAACAGAAACAGCTCAGCAAGCACAGCCATTTTCCCAAATCCACTGCAACTCACACTCGGCAAAAGGGCAAAATCGGCAAACACACTCTTTGTCGACAGCTAAACAACAAACGCATGACAAAGTGTTCCCACGTGGCACATCTGACGGCGAATAACGGCTCGATGACGGTAACACTGCTTTGCCGAGATGTCGTGGGTTGGCTCTCGACAAAACTTCAGTCCCACCTCGCCTAAGGACAAGTAGCAGGACCTGTTTAAATAATCGAATAGTCGAGAAATAGTATGCTTCGGTCTTCATTACACTCTTGTTAAGAATATGTACTGTTAGTATGAATCTTCATCTGTTTCGAACAAAGAAGGTCCATAGTGACAGTCCATATTCCTAATGATGGATGTTGGCGCCTTTTATTAATTCAATTATTATTATTATTTAGTTTTTCATCTATGTGAGAGCAATGATCCAACTGTTTAAACACATAGTGACAGTCTATATTCCAATGATGGATACAGACGGAGGGGAGCTTTCCCGAGAGCAGCTCTCGGTAGCTCTCAGTAGAGTAACCTTTTCCGAGAGCTGCTCTCAGCACGACTTTAGTCCGAGTTCACCAAAGACAAGCTCTAGAAGTGGCTTAAATCGTCGGGTAGTCCAGACGTAGTAAGCTTCAGTCTTCATTACACTCCTGCGAAGGAGATGGACGATTACTGTGAATCTTCACCTGTTCTGGGCAGAGAAAATTCACAGTGACAAGCCATCTTCTTAATGAGAATTTTTGTCAAAATAGACCACCTGACGAACGGAATTGTCAAAAAAGACCCCTCCCAGATAAAAGTGACAAAAAGGACCCCCTCGGCCGTGGCGGCAGGCGCGCCAAGCGACATGTGGCACCTGCCGCCACGGCGCGAGGCGGAAGGCCCTGCCGCCACGGCGTCAGGCGGCATGCTGCGCAAAACGGGATACGGCGCTGGCGACGGAACGGACTGGCCTGGTGGGTCCCTGCCGCCTCAGGGGCTGGCGGCAGCCCTGTAGCAGCTGGGCCCGGCCGCCTCAGGGGCTGGCGGCGGCCCTGGACATGCGCTGCTGCAGTGGCGTCGTTTTCCAAAAGAGTTAAAGATCTAGCGCCATTGACTCCGTTCGGACAGATCCATTTTACAATGTCCCAGTCAAAGCGAAAAGTCCTGGAAAGAAGCGTCTCGAGTTAGGTTCCCCTGCAGCCTAAACGTACCACTGCTCTCGCCTTTGGTTCACATCGAATCAGAGAGACCGATTTGAAGCCGTTCCATGTTGGACTCCTTTTGATGCAAAGCCCAGGCCGCTAGATAGATATAGGTGGTAGCTACACTTGACTGAACTGGTTCCCGTTCCCTAGCCTTTAACTCTTTTGGAACGACGCCGCTGCAGCAGCACATGTCCAGGGCTGCCGCCAGCCGCTGAGGCGGCACGGACCCACCAGACCAGCCCGTTCTGTCGCCAGCGCCGTATCCTGTTTTGCACAGCGTGCCGCCTGACACCGTGGCAGCAGGGCTTGCCGCCTCGCGCCGTGGCGGCAGGCGCCACGTGTCGCCTGGCGCGCCTGCCGCCACGGTCGAGGGGGTCCTTTTTGTCACTTTCATTCGGAGGGAGTCTTTTTTGACAATTCCGTTCGGCTGGTGGTCTATTTCGACAAAAAATCTCTTAATGATGGATGCCGCTGCTTTTTATTAATTATTTTTTTTTCTTTTTTATCTGTATGAGAGCTAACGAGTAGCATCAGCCATGACGAGCTCTTGCAAGTCGCAATGACGCAACCTGCATCATGGCACTGGTCTGGTATGTCGCGTCGTGCAACTACTACTACTACCTCCGTCTAGGTGAATAAGTCATTCGCGTAGTTCTATGTCATCGATTTGAGGATTTAAATATGTGTTATATATCATGAAAAGTATAGCACTAGATTTCTACACGGATATAGTTTCTAAATATATATATTTTGTCACATATAATACATATTTAAATAGTTAAATCGTCGACCTAAAACTACGTGAATTACTTATTCACCGAGACGGAGGTAGTAGTTGCTAGCCTATAGCCTGGCACAATACGGCGCAAATGATTACTCCCCCTCCAATTGTGTTTCTCGTAGAAGCGCTGCCGCGGCGCAGCGCTCGCTGTTTTCCAACTCAAGCCTATCAAATCCCACGGTGGATCGGGTCTCACCTAAGGCTTCTTATCCATCAGCATACATCTTCGGCTATCCCAAGACACATATCGAAGAGGGAACGTATTCAGCTGTAAACCTTCATTGAGGCCTCTTGTAAACCGCACCATCTTCGAGTTAGTCTCTGGGTATCGAGAGGAACGTATCCGGTTTGTGAAGGAAGTGTGGGTCCTATTGCTTCGTTGGCCTCAAAACTTATAGACCTCTCAGAGGAGGCCATCGCATGACACTTGTCAAGCCCCCGCATTTTTTGGACCCTCTTGCAATATTTGAGACATTTATTGCATTGCTAGGATTTCAGCGCCTGAAATTGCAGATCTGCAAGGCGACACATGAAATCATACCCAAAAGCTGAATGGTAAATCCTATTTGATGTCTTTGCGACATGCGTAGGCCTTGTGCAGACGAGGGAGGGGCAAGCCCCACCACGGGGGGCCAAAATTACCTCGTCGGCATGCCTGATCCAACCGTTTAAATCCTCGGAAATTTGTATGATGCCGGAGATCCTCGGGAACTAGCACGGCGTCATCGCGTGGCCCTTGTAGGGTGTAGTAAAATTTTGGGCGTGCTTCCAATAAGCCTCCTCTGAGGCCGCTTGTAAACCACCACCATCTCCGAGCTAGTCTCTGGGTATCGAGAGGGAACGTGTATGGTTTATGAAGGAAGTGTGGGTCCTATTTCTTTGTTGGCCTCAAAACTTCTAGACATCTCATAGGAGGCCATCGCATGGCACGTGTTAGGCCCCCACGTTTTTCGGACCCTCTTGCAATATTTGAGACATTTATTGCACTACTAGGGTTTCAGCGCCGGAAATTGCAGATCTACAAGGCTGCACATGAAATCATGCCGAGAAGCTGAATGGAAAATCCTATGTGATGCAGGGTTAGATGAAATAGGCACAAATGCTGCCGACTACTCATGCTTTTCCGAGAGTAGCACTCGGCATACTTGTTTTTACTGAGTGCGGCACTCGGTAAAAGTTAAAACCTAGATCTAGGTCTTACGACCTTTTCCGAATGCCCCACCAATAGGCTCTCGGGGAAGGTCCGCGGGACACTTAAGTGAAATCCCCATGCTCTCTTTTTCATTTCTTGTGCGCGCCTCGATCCCCATCCTCTGCTCCCCCTCAGCCGCCCCCTACCCC
>NC_041392.1:652726745-652765312 GCF_002162155.2 Triticum dicoccoides
CCCTGAGCTCCTCCCCTAAGTGAGCTCTCCCTGCACCCCGCCCCCGAGCTGCTATATGTATACATGTATGGATGCATAGATGGATGGATGAATAGATGCATAGATGGATGGATGGATATATCGATGAATGCTATATAGATAAATTTTGATGATGTTGTGTGGATGGATGCTATGGGTGGATGTATGTGTGGATTTTGTTGCTTATCTATTAGTTTTTGTAGTATGTAGTTTCTGGTAGTAGTTTTTGTGTAGTAGTTTTTATCTTGAGTGAGTGTCGACCATATTTGATAGATGAGAGATGTTTTCACAGGAATGGTACCGACTGTTGTCGTAGGGGGCCGCGCTTCCTATGCTCCTCCTCTGCGATCTTTTTAAATCAGGAAGAGCAACGGAAGAGTGACCACCATCGACAGTTGATAAGAGTTGATCTTGGAGGGAAAGAAATCAACTTTTGACGATGGAGGTCAATCTGGGCGAGTTCGTCCTGTGATATACCTTTCTCACGCACAACGGACTCGCCCAGCTTGACAATCACTGAAAGTTGAAATACCTGTGAGGGAGTGTCCACCATATATACAAGCACCAGAGAGAGTGTCCACCATATTTGACAGATGAGAGACTTTACCGAATGGTGTCATAGGGGGTCAAGGAAAAGCAAAGGAAGAGCGACCATCACCGACAGTCGATGAGAATTGTTCTTGGAGGAAGGAAATCGACTTTTGACGATGATGATCGATTTGGGCGAGTTCGTCCCATGATACCTTGAGTGCGCAAGATGAGCTCGCCCAGCTCGACCATCAACGAAAGTCAAAATATTCGTGAGAGTGACCACCATGATAAATTTTCTTAGAAGTAATGTTTGATTCTTATGTTATTTTTCACCATGTTGAAAGGTGTTAGAACCGATTGATTTTGTGGTTATGGCTTCCTCTGCGCAGCTTCCGTTAGGGTTGACTCCGCGGTCAAGGGGAAGCGCGCCGAGGACCGCTTGGTGGTGTTCATTGAGGAGAACCCGTAACTGATCCTAATTAACAAAGTATTTTGAGGATCTGGCCAAGAAGAATCTGCCAACTAAGGAGAGCAAGGCCCCGCCACATAAGGAGAGTGACGACTCGGTGCCATTGATTCTACCGACCATCATTCCCAATGACGCTTGGTCCTCCACTATGGTGGATGCCCCCACGTGCTCTGACTCCATGATCACTGGTTTCATCGACTACACCTTGGAGTAGTCCACCTAGATAGTTTGACGTTGATTTAGTGATATAGTTATGTAGCTACTAATGTGGACTTGGATAGCCACTTGCGATGATTTTGGGTATATGAGTGATGAATGCTTGTGTCGATTATGTATGATGTGTAATTTTAACCTTGCATTCCTTCTCTACCTCTTTTTCTCTTCTTTGTACATGAAGTTGTATGCGATGTACAGAGGTTGTCCAGGAGTCTACGATTCATGGTCCACATGTAATGAACAAGTGCTTGGTTACCCAGGTAGCTCCCATGACTCGTTCAATAGTAGAGAGAAGGCATAGAATCATTACAATCGGTATGTGCTATATCATAAGAGAAACACTAAATTAGGCAATGGTGCAAGCCAGAAAAGGCTTATCGGGTTCAGTAGATTGAAGAACTTGATAATTCTCTTTCAGTTCGTCCTAATTATAGTGTTGCTTTTATCTTGTGGTCACATGCAGACATGCATTGACCACTTTGTTGTTAGTAAGTAGGGCACTTGTGCTAAAGAACTACTTTGCGACTTCAAATGCAACTTGTGTGAACTATTTATATAATGCCTATGTGAGTTTGTCGTTGTTAAGCTTGACTGGACCGTATATAAGCCCTTTCTGAGTTTGTTGCTAACAATGTGACTTCATATGATGCTTGTGTATTGTATATTTGTTTTTGCTGCAGCTGTCAATGAAAAAGGGGCAAAAACAATACTGGCAATGAATCTTTACCGAGAGCAGCACTCGGAAGACCTACCTTTACCGAGAGCGGCACTCGCAAAGTGGCATGCGCTAGTAGTTTAGTTGTGACTTTGACGACAGCGACACTTGGTGCGGGAGTTGTTGGAACTTGTCTGTTATAGTTAAGCCGGGTGAGATACTCGGCAAAGTGTCCCACTTTACCGAGTGTAACCGCTCTCGGCAAAGACATCACGAAACCAGCAGTCGTAAAGTCACTTTATTTTGCCGAGACACACTGTTTGGCTCTCGGCAAACTCTTTCCCGAGTGTCCGACGGTTGGTTCTCAACAAAGTTCTATTTGCCTCAGAGGTGTATGCCGGGTGGTCTTTGCAGACAACAATCCTCGACAAAGGCTTTGCTGAGTGTTTTAGGCTCTTTGCCGGGTGTTTTAGGCTCTTTGCCGAGTATTTCTGGCACTCGGCATAGGGTTTGATTCCAGTAGTGTATAAGTATATGAAAGCTCTCTCAATACAACTAAGTGGGTATCCATCTAATTTGCTTGCTCATCAATATCTCGAGCATTTGAGGAATCTCGTCATTGGAATATACAAGCAAAGTTCTATAATGTAAAATTTCTACTAGGATAATCATGAAGTATATGAAAACTCTCTATATAAAGTACATGGTACTACTTTTAAGCACAACTGTGAAAAAATGGTAGTAGTGTGTCCCCCCCCCCTCTCTCTCTTCCTTTTTTCTCTTTTTTTATTTCTCTTTTTTAAATCGGAGTCATGAATTTATTAGTTTTTTGTGAATTGAAAATATTGTCCCAAAGTGAGAAAATGTTCATCAATTTTTAAAAATATCGACAAACTTAATAATTTTTTGTGAGTTTTAAAGATTTAATTAATTAAAAAAGGAAATATGGGTATTTCGTAAAAAGGAAATGTGGGTAAAATAAAAATTAAAAATCCAAAAAAAAAGAAAAAACAGGAAAACGAGGAAAACAACGCAAAAAAGGCAAAAGAATTTTTTTGTAGTCCAAACACACTCGTTTTATTACTCAGTAATGTCCATGGGATACAATGTAAGTCTATGGATTCAGAAGCCACAAATGGAGTCCAACATCCAGACCAAAAACGTGTTTAGTAAGGCTATGAGCCTCGATATTAGAATCGCGACCCTCGAAGATAATGGTGCATTGTTGAAACTGTTGCGAAGTTGCTCTGGTATCCTTCACAATGCTTGCGACACCCTTGCAATCTGAAGCAATCATGACATTCAAAAATAACATATCGGTGGCCAAAGATAAAGCCTCGCGACAGGCTAGCGCCACCAGTGTCGCCGGGTCCGTTATGCCAGAGCATCTGATGGCCGACGAGCCAAGGTACATGCCCGACGGGAATACTATTGTACTGCTTCTTTGTTCTCTCGAGGGCTCCCTCGATCGCTCCCTCTAGGGCGATCAGGGGGGCAACCCCAGCGCCCCGGACGCCGCCACCTCCCCCCTCTCCTTCACCTCGTCGTCCCCAGAGACATGCGCCAGCTAAGCCCGGGTGCCGCCGGTGATGGGGACGACGGGGATCTAGGCGGCAGCCCCGCGGTCTGGAGGGACTGGCGGCGCGAGATCGCCCTTCGGTCTTCGTCTTTCCTGGCGGTTCGGTGCTGCTCCGGCGGCTTCGTGGGAGGGCGGATCAGGAGGGGATGTGGCCATGGTTGACTGGTCAGCGGCGACTCCGATCAGATCTGATCTGGCCGGTGCTGGTGGCGGTGGTGGCTATCTCCTCCATCGGAGGTGGTCGGCATGAGGCTGGATGGTCAAATTTCGAGATCCGCCATCTAGTTCTGGCTGCGAGTCGGGAAAACATAGTTGCCGGTGAAAACCGAGCCGATGGCGGCGTTCTGTGTCGTTACTTTGATGAAGGCATCGTCATGTAACTACTGTCGACCCACCCGTGCTGCTCCGGGGGAAACCCTAGGATCTGGTCTTTGAGATCAGACGATGACGGTACTGTAGTGTCGTTTTGTCTCTTGGGAGCATCATTTGTGGAGCAGAGCTGGAAGACAGAGGCAGGAGGTGGAGCGGCTTCATCTTGCATGGAGCTTTCGGTGGAGATGTCAAGTCATGCCTAGCCAACAGGTGCTATGTTGTGTCATGCCTGGTTGGCAGGTGCTACGCACGACAGATCTTCCAGAATCTTGACGTCTGGACGGACGAGCACGGGGCGGTGGCATCCTTGGGCGCCATGGTGGCATCGACGGATGGACGGACTAACAAGGATGATGCAGATCTCTCTCCAGAAGATGGGTCAGCGGTTCGATGATGATGGCGGCGTCTAAAATGTATGCTTGTGGTGTACAGTTTAGTTCTGTTGCACCGGTTGTGGGTTCCGATACGTTATGTGGATGGATCAGCGACAGCACCGATTTTAGATATGGGGAATGAGAGCACTCCACATTGTCGAGTTTTGTAGGTGTGAATGGTGGCTTCGGGTGGCTCGATATATTTTCTTGTTAGACCTATGTTAAATAATAAATAAAGATGGCCATGTGCATCGATTGATGCAGAGGCCGAGGGTCTTAACCTCCTTTTCCAAAAGAAAAGAAAAGGTACACGCCCGACAAGTCTCTGCAAATAGCGTTGTAAGAGCATCTCCAGCCGCGCCCCCAACAGGCCCCCCCCAGGCCACTTTTTCGGCGCCGGCGCCAAAAAAATGCCCCAGTCGCGTCCTCAGGACGCCGAAAATCGCTGGTTCGACCCTTTTTTCCGCCCGGCAGTCACAGGCCGAACCCGGCGCACTGGGGGGCAATTGGGGGCTCGGGCGCAAGGGAAAAGCGTGGCTGGCCCACACCAGCAGGGGAAAAGTCAAGGTTTTCTTCCCCGACTTGCCTCCAACCCCCCGCGCCCTCGGCCGCCACTAGCTATATCCCGGCGCCGCTCGCCGCCCTTCACCGCTAGATAGCCATTCCCCACCGGAAAAATAGCAGAGCTTCACCACGGCAGCCCCTCCAACAGCAGCTGCGCGTTTCCGGTCGCCATTTCCGTCCGCGGAGGGGCAGTTTAGCGGCGGGTACACGCCCACCGGGCGCAAGGTGTTCGGCGATTTGCCTGCCTCGGCGATGGACTCGGATGACGAGGAAGCGCTCGCCGCGCTGCTAGAGGAGGATGCTGAGGCCGACGTCTAGGAAGAAGAGCATCTCATGGTGCTCGCTGCCCTCGCCCAGCTGCTGGCGAGCAATGAAAAGCCGCGGCGAGGTGGCTCGGCGCTGGGGCGGGTGAAAGCAAAGAACCGGCATCGTCTCGAAGGCTACTGCATGCTCTACTCCGACTACTTGGCCGATGCTCCACTTCACGGCAAGAAAACATTTCGGCGCCGTTATCGGATGAGCCGAAAGCTCTTCCTCAAGATTGTGAATTCCATCCGGGAGTTCGAAAACTACTTCAAGTGCAAGATGGATTGCACCGGTGCCCTTGGATTCACCTCCATCCAGAAGTGCATGACAGCGATGAGGATGCTTGCATACAGAGCTCCCGGTGATTCACTCGACGACTATGGACGCATGGCCGAGTCCACCAGCATAAAGTGTTTCTACAAGTTCTGTCGGGCAGTGGTGGACGTGTTTGCACCGCAATACTTGAGAACACCCAATGCGGAAGACACTGCTCGGATCCTAGCACAGAATGCAGCAAAGAGGATTTCCTAGGATGCTTGGAAGCATCGACTGCATGCATTGGAAATGGAAGAATTGCCCATTTGCTTGGCAGGGATGTACAAAGGCGCCAAAGGCGTTTGCAGTGTGGTACTTGAGGCGGTGGCCACACAGGACCTCTGGATTTGGCACTCCTTCTTTGGTATGCCAGGAACTCACAATGACATCAACATGCTACAGTGCTCTCCTGTCTTTTCCAAGCTTGTTGAAGGTCATTCTCCTCCGGTCAACTTTGAGATCAATAGGCGGCACTACAACAAGGGGTACTATCTAGCTGATGGCATCTATCCTATGGTTGACATTTGTGAAGACTATCTCAAACCCTGTGCCGGGAGGCAAGAACGCCTGATTTGCGAAGGTTCAGGAGGCTTGTAGGAAGGATGTCGAGCGGGCATTTGGTGTGCTCCAATCTCAATTTGCTGTTATCCGCTACCCCGCTCAGACCTGGTCGAAAATCAAATGTGGGAGATTATGACTTGCTGTGTCATCTTGCACAACATGGTCATCGAAAGCGAGCAAGAAGACCCAGTGTTTGACACTGAACCATACTACAGGCAGGGTCCTCTAGCTGAAGTTGATCACCAGCTACCGGCAACCTGGACTGCCTATCTCAGTATGAGTCAGGAGATCCGAGACCCGCAGGTGCATCATCAACTGCAGCAAGATCTGATAGAGCATCTATGGAGGCTCAAGGGCGACGCCGGGCGCGACGTGTGATGGAATATGAGTTTTATTTGTTGAACTATATAATTTGTATTGAACTATTTGTTGTTATACTATTTTGTTGAAGTATTTAATATTTCTATAATAAAATATGTGATAAAAAATTTATGTGCATAATTAAACACCGAACAACGACAAATCACGCCGAATATGGGCCTATTGTCGTCCATATGGGCCATTTATTCGCCGAAATGGAGCTGAAAAGTGGGCCAATATCGACGCCTGAAGCGAGCTGGGGACGACGACTGGACGCGAAACCGCCCCCACCGCCGGTTGTATCGCCGACTCGCCCCAGAGGACGATTTTTATGTGTCCTGAGGGGCAAACGGCTGGAGATGCTCTAAGTCCCTTCGTTAGAAGTTCGTGACACGGCTCCATCTCCCTGATCCCATCTTGGCCGATTTTGTCTGGCCGGTGCAGCACGTACAGTCAGCAAATTCTTTCGCTTGCTGCTGTTCAGCTCATGTATGTACTTCATCACAAAACTATGAGTGGCATGGGGAATCTGAAATACATGTTCATAGAGAGCTTGCCAGCAAGAATACCAAATTGCACATAATGTAATCAGTGCATGTGTAAACTTAGCAGACGGGAGGGCATCCATCAACGAAAAACACATCTCTTTGCATCTGGTTTGTTGGTTCCAAGTACAACTTCCTGTATATCAGATTCTTGGAGAGCCCAAACACACCTTGCTACAGTGCAATGGAGAAGAGAGTGCTGCCATGAGTCATCTGCTCCACACAGACCGCATGTCTTGAACTCAAGACCTCTTAGCTCCGATACCATGTAGAAGCGCATGCTCTAGGCAATATAACCAAAAAACCGATTTGATGGGAGAGACTATGCAATACATTTATATGTCAACAAGATTGTTGGGCGAGCCTCCCTAAGAAACTTTTGATTTTTTGACGGAACATCTATCTTCCACAACTTTGCCCAAGACTTCTCCTTGTTCTCATAATTTTATGACTCGGATCTTCCCTCTAACCAAGCTTCACGTCTCAATTTTGGTGGAGACAAAGCATTCGCTAAGCTGAACGGACGAAGAAAACTTCGTTCTTCTCGTGCGCCCATGACCAAAAACCATCCACCTATTTCATAGACAATGGAATAGAGAGTATAGCCTCTGCATCTGTGGGTAACAATATTTCTGCAACCATAGCTCGGTCCCAATATGCACCCGTCTGAATCGATGCACCTACAAGTTGTGGTGAGTCAGGTATCTTTCTCATGATTGATTTCATGTTTGACGGGTGGGGAAGAAAGGTATGCTGTCATATATGTGTTGTTTGTCCATCGCCTATGCATCATATTATCCCTTGAGAAACTGTATCCCCACCTTCCAAAAGTGATCTCCACACTTATGACGGAGAACCACCCAATTTGGCCTGCACAAAATCAACAGAAGGGGAATATTTTGATTTTAAAATCCACGCACATAGGGGAGCAAGATTAAAAAGCTCGATATCTCGGAACCCAAGTCCTCCATAGTTCTTGGGTCTTGTCATCATACTCCAATAACCCAGCTAGCCTTCCTCTGGCCGTCCTTGCCCCCCTCAAAAATTTCTGAATCAACGAGTTTATGTGCTCACATAAACCACGGAAAGTTTAAAACATGACATTGAAAAAACGAGGACCGCTTGAGCCACAGGCTTTATTAACACTTCTTGCCTCCTACAGATAAAATTTTGGCCATCCATCCCTTCACATTGTTCCACACTCTATCCTTTAGAAATTTAAATGCACCACTTTTGTTGTTCCCCACATCAGAAGGCATCCCCAAATGTATTAGTAACATTTAGAGCATTGATGACATCGGACTTTAAATTATTTGGGCAGCCCTTACTAAAGAAGACCGAAGATTTCGACAAGTTAACTCTGTGCGCAGAAGCTTTGCAATAACTCTTCATCAAGGAGGACAACTCAGTTGCTCCATCTACACTGGCTTTAACAAATAGCAGGCTATCATCCGCAAAGAGCTAATGGCTTACGGGGGGAGGGGGGCAATCGGGCTACTCGAATTCAAGTGAGGAGCGATGATTCATTTTTTGATTTTAAGAGGCAGGAAAGGCCCTCCGCTGCAAGAAAAAACATGTATGGAGAAATTGGGTCCCCCGATCGGATCCCCTGGATGGGGTGAATTCTTCGAGTTTACCACCATTATAGAGCGCAAAAAAATTAACTAAACTCACCATCCGCATAATTAGAGGAACCCAAAATCGTGCAAACTCCATCATAGCACTAGGTAGTCCCTGAAAAATTGCGGAAGCCCAAGTTCAGCCAGCCCATGTACATTGCGGGAGTGTACGTTTGCTCAACTTCCTCGCCTTCTCGCATTATAATTGGTTTAGCGGTCATGCAGACATATGGCAGGCCATGGCCCATTACATATCAGTTGGTTCACTCGGCCCCGCTACCCACTCGTGTGCTTGTTAGAGCTCATCGGAAAATGTCCACTACAAACTCATGTGCATTATGTGGAGCTGCGGATTCTTGGAGGCATTCTCTTCTTGAATGCACCATGGCGAGCTGTGTTTGGGCACTCGTCGATGTGAAGCTAGCGGAACACTTATGCGAAACAATGGTGCCCAGTACAAGGCAATGGTTGTTTCCGATGATTCAGACACTATCACATGGATACGTCGTCAGCCTCTCAGTGGCACTATGGGCTATTTGGTGGGCAAGATGACAAATTATCCACGACGAAGTTTATCAACACCCTTCGGACACACACCTTTTCATCGACAGGTTCATAGCGGACCTCGACTTAGTCCCACAAAAGGTGGTAATAAACCAAGCTACATCTAGGGTCGTTGTTCAAAGACCAAAGGCACCTCTGCCAGGATACACAAAGATCCATGCAGACGCTAGTCTGGCTGGCAATGACATAGCAGGCTCTGCAGCAGTAGTGTGCGGGGGCACAACCGGCCTTTTCCATGACAGTCCGGCCCTTACCATCCATGGAATTAACGAGGTTGCAGCGCTAGAAGCGATAGTTTGTCGTGAAGCCTTGTGCCTCGCCGACGATCTGTTGCTTAAAATTTCATTACTGCATCGGACTCTCAGCAGGTGGTTAGTGATATTGAGAAGGGAACGAACAATGGCTATGGACATATCATAAAGGAAATAAAGCAGCGAGCAACAAACTACAAGTGTAAATTCAACTTTAAAGGCCGAGCTGTGAAGTGTGAACACATATGTAGATAGTTTAGCTAAATTTACGAATTCTTTGGACGAGAGGCACCATGTTTAGTTCACCCCCACATCCAGTTTGTATTATTCTTCATGCTACTTTTGATCACTAAAATTTAGCTTACCCCCTAAAAAAACTGTGTGCCTGTTTTATTTTTCACTCGATTTTCTCGTCCATCTACTCGTTTAAGATATCCTTTTTATTTCCCACTCCATGTGAAATTTGAGCAACAAAGCTTGGTTTAACCCCTGTAAAAATCTACTGGTTCAAGAAAAAAAAGCAGTTTTATAAATTCTGGAAAATTTGGTGAGATAAAAAATGTCCATGTATTAAAAGAAGTTAAAAACTTTTAAAAATGTTTCTGTATTTAAAGATATTCAATTTTTTTAAAAATGTTCGTCAATTTTTAAAAAATTCATTTATTTTAAACATATCACGATCTTAGAAAATCCCAACTTTAAGAAAATTTTCATGAATTTGAATTTTTTTTGTTAATATGAAAATGTTTCATAAATTTTTAAAATGTCCATGAATCTAAAACTAAATTTTTATTTTCTTCTATTATAATTTTTTTATAAATTTTGAAAAGTGTGGAAATTTTAAAAGTAAAAAAGTAAAAAAAAAAGAAAATAAAAACTTGAAAGAAGACGAACAGAAAAATGGAGATATAGACTAACGGGCTGGCCCATTAGCGCAGGCGGGGGGTACGTGAATGATCACTATACCCAGATCCACTTGCCTGGAGGTCTGGATGCCGCTGAAGGTAGACGCTGATGGCCTGGCCCATTTGAAGGTCTGGAGGTCGACCGCGTGAAAATAAACGCCAAAAACAAACCGCACCAACCAAAACCGTAATCTACTGGTTTGGAAGCAGCGCGAGGTTTTTAACTATAGAACAAATTTTGAAATTTTTCGAACAACTCAAGAAAATCGAAAACAAAAATAGAAAAAGTGACAAACGTGAAACCCTTTTTAAAACCATGAAAAAAATTAAAATCCGAACAAACTTTTCAAACATGAACAATTACTGAAAAGTTGAACACAATTTTCGAAATTTAATATAAAAGAGTTTTTTTTAATATACATTGAACATTTTTGTAACATACGCTGAACAATTTTTAAATACACACTGAACATTTTTGTGATATATACCGAACAAATTTAAAATATACATTGAACATTTATGTAATGTATGCTGAACAATTTTAAAATACAAATCGAACATTTTTGTGATATATCCTGAACAAATTTAAAATATACATTAAACATTTCTGTAATGTACGCTGAACAACTTTTGAATTGTGAACAAAGTTTTAAAACCTTTGTGTTTTTTATGAAAATAAGGAATTTTAAACTTTTAAGTATTTAAGTATTTTAAAATACTCAAGAATTCCAAAAACGTCATGGTTTTAATAAGTACACAAACTTTTCAAAAAGTTCACGAATATGAAAAAGGTTTGCATTTACAAAATGTTCACGAATTTACAAAAAATATCATGAATTTGTAAAATATTCATGGATTAAAAAAGTGTCCATGAAGCTTGAAATGAATTTTAAAAATTGATTATAAATTGAAAAAGCAAATACACAGAGGAAAAAATGATCGAAAGCTTCTAGAAGCTTCAAAAAGGTGAAACAAACTTCTACATGGGCTGGTCCACTTGTCATATATACATAGGAGGCGTATGCAATGTCTACAGAAATAGTAGTAACCACCCCCTTAAGCACCAATTAGGGAATTCTCCCGCCCTATGTACAAAATAGGTCAGGTAAAGCCTCTTTATCTCCCTCCAAGCAGCACCTAGAGGACTATCTCACTCAAAAGAAAAAAAAGGAAAAGAAGGCTCGTGTACCATGTCCCATTCGTATACCAAAAGGACCGAAGATGTGGGCTAGCTTTTTTTTTTAGCAGAAAAAGTATCCTTTATTGAATATTCAAACACATAGGGATACATATGATATCGGGCAGAGTAGCAAGCCACACATGGCACCCGGGAGGGAGAGAAGCAGCCGCCTTAGCTAAGGCATGAGCTTCCTCATTATGTTTCCTATTCTCATGCACAAACTGAATATCTTGGATCGAACGCCTCCTGTGCTTGATCTCCTCCAAGATAGCAACATATCGACATGGGCTACCAGTATGGATATTGGAGATCACCTCGAGACAGTCTGATGCAACACACACGGATTGAGCATGGAGGTCCGCACTCCGCAGCAAGCGCAAGGGACTCGTTGCACGCCTGGGCTTCGACTATAGTTGGGTCAAGCAAACCCTCGAAAATAACCACGGAAGCACCCAGAAACATGCTATGCCTCTCCCTGCAGATCACCGCCGAAGCTCCTCGGTCTCCAACCTTGGAAAGGCCGCCATCAACACTAATTTTCACGTCATGCTTCGCCGGCGGGAGCCACGTCATCCGAACTGATCGGTCGCGCTGCGCTGATTCTCCCCGGGCCGTTACATGCAAGTCCCTGGCCGTTACATGCAAGTCCCTGGCCGTAGCATGTAGGTCCTTGGATTTTGCAGTTCGGTCCCTGGGTCGCTCTTTCCCGTCGGGGATCGCCTCCAGCTCTGACAAAAATTTCTCAATGAACATGTGCGTACTTAGTGGACTTTGGTACTGATCATCATGAATAGCTCGACGCCGTGCCCACCAAATAGCCCACATCATCACGAGGACGCGCGCAAGCTCCATTGAAGGAAGAGTATCAACAAGCCACAGCATCCACAACTTTGCGTCATCCGTCCGGTTCGAGACAATGGTTTCCGTGAGATCCTCATCAGCTAGTGCCCAAACGCATCTCGCCATCTTGCAATCAAAGAGCGAGTGACGCCATGTATCCACCGCCACCTTGCATAGGGTGCACTCCGGTGTTTCAGCCATGCTCCGGTGCTTGCGGACTTCTCCCGTAGGGATGGAAGATTTGGCCAATCTCCATGCAAAAATTCTAACTTTGGAAGGGACCGAACCTCCCCACAACTTTGTCCAAGATCGGCGATCAGACTCGAGGCGCGAGTGGCCATCGTTATGCTCTAGCCAGTCCGTCCGCTGTTGCTTTGTGGAGGCCAAGAGTCTATATGCAGACCGTACTGTGAAAACACCCCTTTTCTCATAATGCCAAGACCAAAAATCATCACGGACTCTTGAGCTTAACGGGATATTAAGGATTGCTTCGACGTCAATGGGGAAGAGGTGCTGAACAAGAACATCTCGGCCCCATGTCATATTAACTGAATCAATAAGGTTCGACACCTTGTGAGGAGGGTTCAAAGACTTTGTGCAAACCGGCCGAAGCTTAAAATCACGTGGGATCCAATTGTCATCCCATATGTTTGTATCCTCTCCCGAACCAATCCGTTTCACAAGTCCCAGCTTCAAAGCATCTCTGCCTTCAATTATGGATCGCCAAACTTGTGAAGGATGATTGCCCATTTCTGCATCAAGGATGGTGGAAAGAGGGTAGTAAACAGCCTTGAGGATCCGCACACTCAAAGAGGTGGGTTCCTGTAGGAGGCGCCAGGCCTGCCTGGCCAGTAATGCCAGGTTAAAAAGCTCGATATCTCGGAAACCCATTCCTCCCATGAACTTTGGTTGTGTCATGACTTCCCAAGAGACCCAGGCAGTCTTTCTTTCTTCCTTTTTTGAGCCCCACCAAAACTTGCATAGCAGCTCATTAATGTATTGGCATAATCCTCTAGGCAGTTTGAAACAGGCCATAGAGTAGGTAGGGATAGCTTGGGCAACGGATTTAATAAGCACCTCTTTGCCCCCAACGGACAAAGTTTTTTCCATCCAACCTTGAATTTGCTTCCAGATTCTATCTTTCAAAAACTTGAAAGCACCCTCTTTAGCCCGGCCCACATTAGAGGGGAGACCAAGGTATTTCTCAGAGAGCTGCTCATTCGGAACATCCAAAACTTGCTTGATTTCCTGTCTCACAGATTCAGCACAGCCCTTGCTAAAGAAGATGGAGGATTTATCTTTATTAATACGTTGACCCGAGGCAGAACAATACCTTTGCAGAAGATCATCCACCCGTTTTGCCATCTCCGGTGTAGCATTAAAGAAAAGAAGGCTATCATCTGCAAAAAGAAGATGGTTTACCTCCGGTGCACCTGCTGCCACCGTGATGCCTTGTATCCTCTCAGTTGGAAGCATTGATTTCAACAAACATGAAAGGCCCTCCGCCGCCAGTAGGAAAAGATATGGAGATATAGGATCTCCCTGTCTCAAACCGCGCGATGGCGTGAAGTCTTCTTGTTTCCCTCCATTGAAGATAACAGAAAAGGATACTGAAGAGACACACCTCATCACAATTCCTATGAACTTTGGGCTGATTCCCAATTTTAACATAACCTTCTCCAAATAATTCCACTCTAAACGATCATAGGCTTTCATCATATCAAGTTTCAGAGCACAGGACCTATTTCCCTTGAGCTTCCTTGTTTTCATGTAGTGTAGGCACTCGTAGGCTGAGATAAAGTTGTAGACGACCAGGTACGAATGCCGACTGTTCTTCTGAGATGATATCGGGGAGAATAAGTTTGAGCCGATTGGCCAGGACCTTTGATGCAATCTTGAAGATCACGTTACAAAGGCTGATTGGTCGAAACTGTCCTAAGTTTTTTGGACTTGCGATCTTGGGTATTAAGACAATGAACATTTTGTTTATCTCCTCCGGAGAATCTTCTCCACGCAGAACATGTAGCACCATATCGGTTACCTCCTCACCATATAGATCCCAATGGCGTTGAAAAAAATGTGCAGGGAAGCCATCGGGTCCTGGAGCCTTTGTAGGGAACATTTGAGAGAGAGCCTCCTTGACCTCGGCGTTGGTGTAACGAGCCGTCAGAATATTGTTCATGGCATCATCCACTTTCCTTGGTATATGAGACATAACTTCCTCTATCACAACCGTATTCTCGGAGGCATACGAGTTACTATAAAAGATCGTGGCCATACTAGCCATTTCCTGCTCGTCTTTGCTTACAGAACCATCCACCCGCTGCAGTTATGTGATACGCTTTCGGACCTTCCTTGCGCTAGCTTTGCGTTGAAAGAACTTGGTATTACTATCACCTTCTGCCAGCCATTGAATACGGACTCCTTGACGCCACATAATCTCCTCCCGCAGACATAACTCGGTCATCCGAGCTTCGACCTTTTTTTCTTCATCAGACGGGCCGACTCGGCTGGGCATAGCACGCAAGCCCTGCAGCTGCGTTTGTAGAGCCCGTAGTTCCGTCTGGACAGCACCAAAAGTGGTGCGACCCCAGCGCTGTAGAGAGCCAGCAACCGAAGCCAGTTTATGCGATAGATCAGCCACAGTCAACGCTCGGCCGATAGCATTCCAAGCTTCTGTGACCACATCTCCAAATCCTGGGCCCCGCTCCCACATACACTCGTATCGGAATTGTTTCTGTCGCGCTCTAACACTTGTATCCACCAGATCAGTATCCAAAAGTATTGGGCAGTGGTCAGACTTGGCTGCCGAGGTGTTCCACAGTAGCGAAAGGGAAAAGTCCTGACCAACAAGATGTTGCTAAAGCTCGGTCCAGACGAACTCTGCAATAATGACCACCAACCACTTTTTTCTCCCAAGTCCAGTCTAGGCCCCTGTAACCAAGGTCAGCAAGGCCACACACATCCACCGCTTCTCTAAAAGCTTCGATCTGGCCACTATCCCATTCATTGGGATCATGTTGTTCATCAGCTCTCAATATCTCATTGAAATCACCTATGCACATCCATGGGAGGGTACTCTCCCCCCTAAGTCTCGTCATTGTGTTCCATGTTTTATACCTCAAACTTCTTGTTGCTTCTCCATAGAAACACGTTAACCTCCATTGTTCCCTGCCTGGTTCAGTAACCCAGGTGTCCACATGATACTCTGAATAATTCTTTATTGCAACATCAAGAGAGGTTTTCCAAAAGATGCAAATGCCGCCACTGCGACCAGTACTACCAACACCAAAACTGAAATCAAAACCTAAGGAAGAACGAAGACCCTCAACACGAGCCTTTTGTAATTGAGTTTCTACTAAACAAAGGATAGATGGCGAGCTGATCTCAAGGAGATCACGGAGTTCGCGAACTGCCGTGGGGTCGCCTATCCCGCGGCAGTTCCAACTTAGTATTTTCATTGGGCCTGGCGGAACCCCTGGTCGGAGCCCACCAATGTCGCCATCTTGTCATTGCTCTTCTTTGAGGGAGAGCATCCCTTCCTTTGTTTCTTGACGTCTCGTGGTGAGACATACGCCAGAGGTAGCGGCGGGGTTGCACCCTGGACGGTGCCTGCAAGAGCCAAATTTTGAGCCTCAGGTGTTATAGCCGTAGAGCCCGGCCGAACCATCAGTGCCGCTGCGTTGGCACTCTCGGACATCGCTGCATCCAGATTGCGTCGAGCCCCCACTTCATCTCTGATCTCGGTCTCTGCTGCAGCCGTTTTCAGGGGGCTAGTCACATCCTCCTCCTCAGCTTCTGAATCCATGCCTGCCTCATGCGATGATCTCTTCCGGGGGCGAGTTTTGGCGACGTTCCAGACCTGTACGTCTTGCCCTGCCCCGCCCTCGTCTTGCCGCACGGCCACCCCGCGCCCCACGATCCCAGCTGGGTTGCTGCTGAGGTGCCTTCCTTCTTGTTGCTAGCATCCAGCTTCCCCACTGTTTATTCTTCTCCTCCCAAACTCCATCACCGCATTCCTCATGATTGTGACCCATGAGACCGCACACCTTGCAGAAGAAAGGAATCTTCTCATACTTCACCGGAAGAAACTTCCTCCCCTCACCAGTAACATTCAGGGGCGTCACCCTCGTCAGCGGTTTATTCACCTGTATCCTCGCTCGAACCCTGACATAGTCACCCTCATAAAAGAGGCGAGGCGAGAGTTGTGTCTTCTTCACGCGACCAATACGGCGAGCTAATTGATCCACTACTTCTGCTTTCCGGTACAGCTCCGGGATATTGTGTATCTGGGCCCAAACATACAGACCATCAAAGACAACAGATGACGGCTCCTACTTGCCGTCATAATCCTCAATAAGCATCCCCATCCCCCTAAACAGCCATGGACCTCCATGCACAACCTTCTTCCAATCACCCAGGCAAAACATCTGAAAGATGAAGAGATTTTCACCCGCCTCGCGATAAGTTGGCACATTAGCAAGCCTCCAGACTGACTTCAGCATCTCGAACATCGCCGACGCGCTGAACTGCCTTGTCGTGTTTAACTTCCCAATCGTAAGCCACCTCGCATCTGCTGCGTACTTCTTCACCTCTTCTTCTTCCACCACAACATCATCAAGCTCCTCATTCTGCAGATCCAGGTGTTTCAGCATCTCCTCCAAGTTTCTCCCCGCTAGGCCTGCCGAAGACGACGACCCCTCATGGCCCGCCATCTAGGTTACGGCGGCGGCTTCGGGGAAAACAGCACCAGAAACCAGCGTGGAGCCCTAGCCCCCTTGTGTCCCCGCAGATCAGGCAGGTTAGCCGGCGTCGATCGGGATAAGACTCTAGACAACGACTAGATCACCGCCGCCAGAGGCGAAAACCCTAAGCGAGAGGGTAGAAAAAACCACGCAGATGTGGGCTAGCTATATACAGGTTCACGTGTTTGAAATATTTTGGGTTAATACAGATACATTGGCGGAGCTACACACAAGCAAAAAATGGTCATGACCAGCCTGGCCCAAACCCAATACACTGTTTTTTTCTTTGAGAAACACACAAACCAAATAAAACTAAGGTGTCAGAGTAAAACACTAGACATAAGGCTAAACATTTTAGGCTCTGGTTCAGCCTGGCCCACCCTAGCCCGCCTAACATATTGTCTCAAGTTCTGCGACGGTAGGTACCGGTCAATAATCCACCATTCATTGTTTTGTGGAGATTAGTGTCAACCATTCACATACTCCTTAGTGTATGCATGTTGCTTACATGGAAATGCATGCGAATCTTTCTCTCTACAGCTGCTTTTGTAAGTGGAAGAATTGAAGAGAGAGAGAGAGAGAGAGAGAGAGAGAGAGAGAGAGAGAGAGAGAGAGTTGCATGCAGCATCCCACGGTCTCTCCCCCATAAAATGCAAGCATTTTATTTCTTTGAAGTTTTTTAGATGATTGATATATTTTGAATCAAAACTTTATTTTTGAATATTTATATACATTTGAATTACTAACGACAAGATCTTCAAAACAAGACCAATTTTAGGTACATTTGAAGCTAGTTCAAATTTTATATTATTTTCAGTCTCAATTTCATAAAATGGATTTCAGTATTTCTGAAAGTGGTTTCAATTATGTTCGAGACATTTCAACACTTCAATCCTTGAAACTGATCATTTCAATTTGTAAAACAAAAAAATATCACAAATATGCATATTCAGTTTCACATATTAGAAAAAACAGCTTCACATATTTTAGAAATCGGTTTGACATATTGAAAGAAAATCTATTACACTCATTTTCACAATACATTTCAAATATTAAAAAAAATCACACATTTTGGTTTGACATATTGAAGCAATATCTGTGCGCCATATTTGCAAATTATGTTTCACACATTGAAATGATATTTGTTTCACATATTTCAAATATGTTTCGCACACTAAAGAATAATCTATTTCACATGTGTTGGTAATCAATTTCACTCATTTAGATAAAATCTCTTTCAAATAATTCAAAATTTTGTTTTGTGCAACGAAACAAAATATGTTTCACACATTCTGTTTCACATATTGATACCAAATCCGTTTCACATATTTCAGAAATATGTTTCACATACACATCTCACTTTCACACTTGTGAAACTGATAAAGTCAGTATGTGAAATTGGTTTGGAGGTGAAGCGACTGCGGCTTCATCTGTTTGCATTGAAACCTTTTACACACTCAACATACACCATTAAATATAACATGCCAAAATTTGGCATTTTCCCAAACGAGTTTGCTATATTTAAGCCTTTAAATGCATCCTAGGCATTTAATGGATATGATTCAAATTTGAATTGCAGTTGCATTATACCACAATACCACAATATAAAAGGAGTTCCAAACACCAGGGGGAAAGACTCAACACCAACATGGAACTTCGTGGTTATTTAATTCTGAAGAGTTCTAACAAAGCCAGAAATATACAAAACCTGGGATGGTGTCATGATATAACCCTTAGAGGTCGTGGTAAAATTTAGTTAATGTTTCGTAAAAGTTGTCACGTAGACAGCTTAGAAGCCAAACCATCATGAAGGAAGAATCTTGATTTTGAGAAGGAATCGGTTAGGTTTGGAGGCGAAGCAACCGCTACTTCATTGGCCTTGAACTTTACAACCAACATACACCATTACATGTAACATGTCAAAATTTGGTATTATAATGGGTTTGTTTGCCATATTTAAGCCATTAAGTATGTTCCTATGTATTTGACAGATCAAATTCAAATTTAAATTACAGTTACATGAAATAGTGGTTAGGAATTGGCTAAAAATCTTATTAATGGTCTTTAGTCTATGTTTACCCCTTGTACCACATAATACAAGGAGTTTGTGTCATGGTATGACACCTAGAAGCCGTCGTAAAAAATTGAGAATGACTCACAAAAGTTTTCACGTAGACTGCTTAGAAATTGGATCATCTCCGAGGAAGAATCTAGCTTTCGAGAAGGAAATGATCAGGTTTGGAGGTGAAGCTACACCTGCTTCATCTGTTGGACTTGAAACTTTTTTGCCCTCAACATACACCACTACATGTAACATGTCAAAATTTACTATGTAACATACTGAAATAATCTATTTCACACATTTCAAAGTTGTTTCACATATTTTGAAAATCTATTTCACTCATTAAACAAAATCTATTTCACGTATTTGAAAATTTGATTTAACGCATTGAAACAAAATTTGTTTCACATATGTCAAAAATCTGTTTCACACATTGAAATGAAATCTATTTCACATACTTCGAAAATTATTTCACACACTGAAATAAAATCTATTGTACATATTTCAAAAATCTGTTTCACGCACTGAAAAAAAAACCATTTTACATATTTCAGAAATTTGTTTCACACATATAAACAAAGATCTCACTTTCACATGAACTAAAATGGTAATTTCAACATGTGAAACCGATAATTTTGATATGTGAAATTGATATTTATTCAATATATGGAATTGAAGTAGCAAATGTAAATAAGTTTGAAATGTATCAAATATCAGAATTGTTCTAAGGGTCGTGTCATCGAGAATTCAAATATGTAAAGCATTTATTGTGTTAAAAAGTGATTCAAAAATAGTTATTCCAGATGTATCCAAGATTGGTCTTCTTTTACAGTTCTTATCGCCAAGATTCCAAATATGTAATTTGTTTTGAAAATATAAGTTTGTTTAGAAGGTATGAACCATCTAAATTATCTTAAGTAGTTACAAGGAATCGGTTTTGAAAAAGAGGACAATGGTAGGGAAATGTCTTTGGTTCTTCGGTGT
The DNA here is from genome assembly GCF_002162155.2 of Triticum dicoccoides. NCBI lineage: Eukaryota > Viridiplantae > Streptophyta > Magnoliopsida > Poales > Poaceae > Triticum > Triticum dicoccoides. Next base: position 652,746,761 of record NC_041392.1, read on the forward strand.
ATATACACCCAATATGAGATTTGTTCTTAATAATTGCGTAAAGGTTAAAAGATTCTAGAACTTTGTTGTTTTGGAATAAACTTGACTTTCTTTTGCACTAGTATATAGCTTTTTTGCAAAGGAAAACCCCCTGTTGACTTCAAGCCAAAAAGAATAAAATTTATAGCTATATACAATTTACTGTTCACACCTATTTGACCTTTATTTTTTGTTTTTTACCCTGAAGTCAGTTGGGTTTTTTTCCTTCGCGGATTTTTTTCAAGTACAATAAACGGTCAACTTTATTTCAAAAGCATTTTCAGTTTATTTTATCTTTTGAAATTTCTACTATTTGTTCATATTGAATGTATATATACACCGGTGAATCAAACGTTCTCTCCGACAATGCTACAACAAGTGTGGACGTTAGTTAGAGAAGGGATAGAAACGCCATACACGTGTCCTTTAATAATGGGCTTCAATTGACCGCACATGATTGACGTATATAAGAGGTGGACAGCACAGTACACCTATATACCAGTTAGGCTCATAGCCGTGAGTACACATGATAGAAAAATCGCTGTCAAGATGAAACTAAAACATGCCGAAACCCTTCTTGTAATCCTATTATTTTGACCTCTAACGATCTCGTCACGAGAAAAACATGACGAGCCTCGTTCAGGCGGGTAAATGCATGCTTTAGATGCTACTCCCTCCTTCCATCTATATAGGGTCTAATATGATTTTTAAGACCGACATTGACTATTGGCAAGGTTAATACTTCCTCCGTTACAGTTTGGAAGGCACAGTTAAATTTGCGTGCGTTTCCACAATAGACAAGGTTTATGGCGCATTGCATTTATTTCTAGTAACTAATTAATACTCCGATATACTATTTCTATATGCATGCATAGTATGAATATTATTTTTTAGCCCATCTCACAACCAGTAGATAACCACCTAGGTCCCAGAGAATTTCCAAGCGCGCCTTCTAAACCGTGACGGAGGTAGTAGTACATGGCATGCACAATGTGAAAATTATATCATTGAAAGCTCCTTTCACATACGAATTTAACGGTGTGCTTTGTGTAAGTTGCATGTCATATATTATTGCTTTAATATTTGGTCAAAGTTAGCCTCGAAAAATGTATTAGGCCCTATATAGATGGAAGGAGGGAGTAGGAATTTCTAGGTAATTACGCAGCGTCTTGTGTGCCTAGCGGGCAATATATGTAGCATTCGTAGCTAGGGCAGGTGAAGTATACCCATCCAACAGCGGCGGGTCAAGTATCGCTACCGCAAGCGATGACATCACCGTAATCACACCGTGCAGTAGAGTAGCGCGCCGTGCCTATCCTACCTAGAACACCTGACGTGAGACGGCCCCGCGCCAAACCAAGCGTCACTCCATTATAAACTCTAGTGCGCGGGTGCGTGCTTCGGCCAGCAGCAGCAGCCAGCTCTGGCAGGCGGTAGCTAGCCAGGTTGAAGACGACAAGGTCTGCGGCGTTCATCCATCGTACGTCTTCCATGGCGCCGCAGCACTTCCTGGTCGTCGCGTTCCCGGGCCAGGGCCACATCAACCCGGCGCGGGCTCTGGCGGAGCGCCTCGCGCGGGCCACGCCGGGCGCGCGGGTCACGCTCTCGGCCTCTGTGTCCGCGCACAGGCGCATGTTCCCCTCGCTGGCGTCCCCCGACGACGAGGTCCACGACGGCGCCATCTCCTACGTCCCGTACTCGGACGGCTACGACCACGGCTTCAGCCTCTTCGCCGGCGACGGGGACGAGGCGCAGAGGTACGTGGAGGCGTTCGGCCGCGTCGGCCGCGAGACCTTCGCAGCGGTGCTGGACCGCCTCGCGGCGCGGGGCCGGCCCATCACGTGCGTGGTCTACGCCATGCTCATGTGGTGGGCCGCGGAGGTCGCCCGTGAGCGCGGCGTGCCCCGAGCGCTCTACTGGATCCAGCCGGCCACCATGCTGGCCGTCTACTACCACTACTTCCATGGGTACGAGCGGCTTGTGACGGAGCATGCTGCTGAGCCGGGGTTCACGGTGTCCATGCCGGGCCTCCCGCCGATGGCGATCCGGGACCTCCCGAGCTTCTTCACCAATCTTACGGACAGAAGGTTAGTTGCGGCCTTCGGGGACATCCGCAGGACGTTCCAGCAGCTGGACCTGGACGTCGACAGTAGCAGCAGCGCTGGAGGAAGCAGGCAGCCCATGGTGCTCGTGAACACCGTCGAAGAATTAGAGACCATGGCTTTCGCGTCCGTTCCTGGACTGGACGTGTTCCCCGTCGGGCCAGCCGTGGTGTCGCTCTTCACCGAGGGCGAGAGCGGCACGAGTGGCACCGCCGCCGCAGTAGGAGATCTCTTTGAGCACGACGAAAATGGTTACATGGAGTGGCTGGACACGAAGCCAGCACGGTCGGTGGTGTACGTGTCGTTCGGGAGCATGGCGGCGGTGAGCAAGCGACAGAAGGACGAGCTGAAGCGAGGCCTCGCCGCTAGCGGCCGACCGTACCTGTGGGTGGTGCGGAACAACAACAGAGGCGACGGCTTTGACGACGCCGGCGACGAGCGGGGCATGGTGGTTGGGTGGTGCGACCAGGTGCGGGTGCTGTCGCATCCGGCCGTCGGGTGCTTCGTGACGCACTGCGGCTGGAACTCCACGCTGGAGACCGTGGCGTGCGGCGCGCCGGTGGTCGCCGTGCCACAGTGGTCCGACCAGGACACGAACGCGCGCCTGGTCGTCCAGTGGGGCATCGGCGTGCGCGCCGCGACCGACGTTGACAGGGTTCTGGACGCGGAGGAGCTCGCGAGGTGCCTGGAACTGATCATGGATGACAGGGAGGAGGGTGCCGCCATACGAGCGAGCTCGGCGGCGTGGAAGGCGAAGTTGCAGCAAGCGATCGCGGCCGGCGGCTCATCCGGTCTTAACCTCAGGACTTTCCTGGACCAATTTGCGAATGATGCTTAGAAGCATTTATGTACTATACGAGTCCTCGTTTTTTGTTCTGCAATATAAAAACCTTGAGTATAATTGTCTGGTGATGTATTTTCTCAGGCCCTTCAACGCCTTTCAATTTATAGGGCGTGCGCGTATCCTTAGGTCGTCCATTTGACCAACCTAATGCAAGTCATATATTATAAAAAAAATATCAATATAAACTTTAGATGTTCTATTTTGAAACGATATAATTTTTGTGTTATATAGTTTATATTAGGGTGATAAAATTGACAACCTAAATATACGCGTAGGACTTGTAAACTGAAATGGAGGTAGTAGAATAAGTTGTCTGGTGATGTATTTTCTCAGGCCCTTCAACACCTTTCTCTAAAAGAAATTCTATTTCCCATTAAACAAGCCTAGAGCCCGCAAATCAGTGTCACGGCGGCGTTGCCCATCACCATTGCCACACAAGCTGGGTGCCCAACGGTGAGGTCCTAGAGCCCGCAAATCAGTGTCACTCACGGGCAACGTCGGCCGTCACCATTTGCCGCACAAGCTGGGTGGCCAACGGTGAGGGAAGTGGATCCTCTAACATTAAGGAGGAAAGTCACCTAAGCTACAGTACAATTTAGTGCAAAATAAAGAAGAAAAGTCAGAGACACTGTAGCAAACAATGTAATTATCTACCGTAGCAGGTTTTGTGTGTGGTTACTGTTCATGTAAATAAATTTAAAATTAATTTTATTGCATCGTAATTTTGTTTGTATATGTTTGTAGTAAATGTATACAATAGATTTGTAATTTGCAAATTAATTCAAGTCATTTTAGTCTTAATCATATGAATGTGAAGGAGGAAAGTTAGAGAATTGTAGCTTATGTGACTTCTCTTCTTGATGTTAGAGGATCCACATCCTAGCGACGGCGGCACGTGGTGGTGAGACGGGGAGCTGTGCCGTGGGGAGGCAAGGCGGCGTGGCCGCGTGGGAAGGCAGGACGGTCAGGCGGTGCAGGAGGTGCGGCATGGCGCGTCATGCCGGGACCGTGCGGCGGCGGGCCTGGCGACGGCACGAGGGTGTCCAGGTGGTTTCGGTCCGCCAAAATTATATGAGAAGATTATCTTTCCGTAAATGTAAAGGAGAGTTGAGGCAAATATATATGGGATCTTGTAAAAAATTTGGATTTATGGAGGTATCGAAGGGCTATTTGTGTCCGCAAAAATGCTACTCATTTCGTTCCGAATTACTTGTCGCAAGTACGGATATATCTAAAATTAAAATACATTAAAATACATCCATTTCTACGACGAGTAATTTAAAACGCAGGGAGTACACGTTAGCTACATGTCAGACGACTGATTTTTTAAATTTCGGTCAATCAAATTTATGGCCATTAATTCAAGGTGGTTTGTGTGATGCGTGGGTAGCCGGTCGACTGACTCCGTTACTTGTTCAGTCGATCTTTTGCCTATCTTGCTCCCTGGACGCACGATGCAGCCTCCGTGCATATGCACTAGATCGGCAACCCGCCTTTGTGCGAGGGTGTCAGTCCAACCGATATGCCAAGCGATGGAAGATCAAACCGCATGATGCATCAGTAGGAAGCAAGTTTAACACATCTAAAATGTCAACAACTGATTTTCTGGTTCATGGGAAAGAATAAACATTCCAGAAGAGTAACATCATTGAGTTCAACAAAATCATGAGATTGTAAAAATTAATCCACCCCAGAAGTAGTGCAACATCAAGTTCAATGCAGTCATGAGATTACAAAAACAAATTAGCTCACATTAAGTTCAATTATACGAGTAGGAACATAAGAGAGCAAAAGCTACCACAACGGCAATGGAGGCGATAAAACTATGAAGTCATAGTTAGGCATAAATAGCTTGGTTCTACTGCCTCCATGAGTGCTATTCCATTATGATGACCACATAATGGTTTTTGTATAGAAAATGCACTTGTGATTTCCCTCTAAAACGTATGTACAGTGAGCGATGGTTTCCCCTTCTAATCTTGAAGGCGATCGCCTTCGCCAACGGATGGATCAAGGCGCCCCTCATCTGCTAAGCTCCGGTCGAGCTCTTCTCCTTCCCCTTCCAGCGAGAGACATGACTTGCTTCCATTCTATAGAGATTGTTGTAAAGCTGTATGTAATTCATTTCTTCAGAGATCTTTATATAGTGGAGTCACCAGCTGCTCTGCATTCATGACTGCATCTGGTTCTGTATTAAACTAAAGGCCCTGGCATTTGTTAAGCTTGTGAGCAGTTCCCACAGTTCAAGATCAATCAATCAAGAATTTGGAGGAAAGCTAAATGGCATCGGTACCAGCAACTACAAATTTCAACCAAGTAGGCAAGAATCTACACATAAGATGTCACATATATAGCAATTTTCCTCAATTACTTCATTTGTAATAGAACACAAGAGGTTTACAGTTATATAACTCTGGCCAGTTATGATGAATAGATGTACATTAGATGCTTTAAGGTCCATGTTTTTCTGGTTGGAGCACCGAATGCTCACAGAATGACAGAAAGAAGAGAAAATGCATGGTGTCTTTATTTCTTATCTTCTAGGTCTAATTGACAGTTCAGTGATTGTTGCCAAACCATACCAGTAACTATTCTACTTACCAAGTACATAACCTTCCAGTATCTCTCTAATGTTGTACTTTGCTACTCGAAAGGTCAAAAGAACAAGGGAATCAAACTACAAGTAAACATACCTCTCCTAGCGATAGAAATATACTATCAAATCTAAGGGTGTACTACATTTGAAAGCATAGTTTCATGATAAGAAAAGTGAAAAAATGAAAGAAATATATGTAAAGAAAATTGAGTATACCTTCCCCTGAAGGTATCCATCTCCCTGAAATTAGTCCCAAAGAGTTGGTTCAATAAGGTACTCTTTCCTACTCAAAATAGGAATATGATTAATCTTATGTCAACTAAATTCTGAAGTACGTACTGTCGATTTGTGATAAAGGGCAGGAAGTCCACAACTCACACTTATCATCCAAGAATACATGTTTATGTTTAGTATTATACTATTAGTGAAATGACGAAAATACGCATTTTCCAGTTAAATGTCAGAGAAGACTAACAAATAACCCCCAGGAGAAAGGATATACAGTGCAATTATAATTAATTGTTCATCAGTGGACTCTGATTCTTAGATGTCACTCGTGTTAGCAAGTGAAGGGCTTCAAAATAGATATGCACGGACACACTACTTTTACAATAAACACATGCCACCAAGTTGGGGTTGCAAGGATCAATGTAAATGTAGCATTAATCACCAAAAACAAATTTAGCACCAACAATGTATGAAGTCTGTCCAAAACCATGATATACTTGTAGGCAAAAATAGTGAGGCTGCGGTCGATCCACATGCAGCTGCAAATATAACCAGTGTGCCTGACTATAGAAACGGTGAGTGTAGAATTTTGTCATTGACATTAGAAGTTAAAAGAAAAGGACCGCATCCAGAAACAAAATCACCATAATTGTTGAATAAAGAGTTGAGAAAATCTGCAAAAACATGATTTTCGCTTGATTATAAACCTACTTCTAGTAATGTGATTCCAGTCTGTAAATACTATGGATTTACTGAAAGTTCTAAGCCTCTAATTATTATTTACAAAGTTACCACCTGATTATCAGTTTGGACAAAGTTGCATGATGAATACATATCAAACAAATACTCCTACTCCTAGATTGTCACATGACCTGTTATTAAAGATGAAGTGTGTATACCAAAGAAAAATCATGTAAAAAACATTTAACCCATACAAGAAGCAACATAAACTTACATTGTTTTGTGTTTTAACCTGATTGAGTGAATCAAAAAAAAAACACTGTATGCCTCTATCTTTTAGCAGCCTCTGCAATTCATCAAAACTGCACCAATATAAAAAGTAAGAATAGCAGTGTAACATGGTTCTATATTCCAATCACCATACAATTGTGTATAAACAAACACTATGCAACGACAAAAACAGTAAGCATTTGAAAATAAGATACATGGCACACACATGCATAATTACTGCGTCTGAATTATCAAGAAATACTATGCAACTACACACATAGTAAACATTTGGAAATTAGAAATACAACAAACCCATGCATAAATGATGTATATGAATTCTCGACCTTACAATAGTTGGTATGCCCTCTATACATTTGCTTTCTACTCATCAGCAATTCACATATAATTAGCCTCTAGTATCAACCTACAAAATCAGTCTACATGGCTGACGGTGCTGATCATCTGGTTTTACTTTTAAAATAGAACTGAAGATTTTTTTTCGTCCTTGCAATTTGTAAAAACTACAGTATTGCGATCACTTTCTAAAAAATAGCGTATGCAGAAGTGAAAATGAATCATGACTAACTATTGGCATATAGCGAGACACTGGCACATGAATGAATCATCCGACTCTGTTCAGCGATTATTTGCCACACTTTCTCATTAGTCATTACTAACACAACCTAAACATCACATGCAGAGATGATGTTGCCGGTGCAAGAAAAAAGCGAATCAAATTTGCATTTATCCTGCAACAGTGTTATAAATTACACATATTTGTCCTGCCAACAACAATAAGCAATAACAGCAAAAATGCAATTCGTTTAGGGGAACAATGCAATGCAAATTTAATGGCCTGATTAACATTTATAATATGATAAATCGTGCAACAATAGTTATGGGACGACACTCAGCTCCATAAGATGATGAGACTAATGGTTTTCTTATGTTTCTCTCCATGATGGTGATGATGATGATGATGATGATGATGATGAAGAACACACCTCTTACTCTCTTGCATATGACCTCCTTGCAAGAATCATTGAAGAGCCCGAGAAGCTCGTCGACGGTGGGGAAAACGGGTGGCGCGACATCGAGCAGGGGCGGCGACGACAGCCAGACCACCTCGAGCACCACGGTCCAGAAGCCAAGAGCATGAGCAGACCAAAATCAGAATGGATTAACCAGGAAACCCTAGACAGATCCCTAAAAAACAACAAAGCCCTTGATGAGCACATACACGTCACAAAGAGAAAGACAAACAAGGGAGCAAATAATCACCTCAGCCATCTCAGAAGCCCACTCAGTGTGCTCCCTCTCCGGTCGACCCGCAAGACAGCCCCAACGCCACACCACCGTCCCAACCATGAAACAGACAGAGAAGGAAGATGGTAAAAAACAAGCGAAATAAAATATAGGAACGATGAGCGAAATGAAAGCCACCTGAAGAACGGTTCCGCTCGGAGTTTCCTTTTGTTAACATGGTTCTTGACAATGGTGGGAGGCACAAATGACATAATGATTTGGATAGATTGGTCAAGGGTAGTGAGGGCCAATGAAAGAGTGTTATTACAATACTTAGTTTACAATTCAATTGCAAGTTGCAACTGGAAATGTGCAATCCTATGTCTTACACTATAAAACATTCCACTTTGCTTCTCATTTAGTTTTGTGTTTACAGTGATACTAATTGTGCTCCCTGCTCGCACCAGATGAATATATGCAAAATAGTTGTCTGTGACGGTTTTTGTTTTGGTTTACACAAGCAATAAAGAGCAATTAGACATGACACTTCTTTCCCAGCCTTGATTATTTGCGTCATGTGCATGCCTTATAGTATTAAATATTAAATACATGGTTCATCAGGGGCATATAGATAGATGTGTTCATCAGGCATGTCCTAAATGAAACGGAGCAATATTGGATATAAACAGCAAATATAAAAGAATACTCAGCTCCAATACAAACATTAACCAGCCTAACGACGATGTTATTAGAAACAGGACACTGTGGTTTCTGCTGGTTTATCAACAAATTAAAACAAGCCATTCAATAGACAACTTGCTGGGAGCGAGTCTTTCTAGCATAACAATGTGCAACTTACTCTTAACCAGATGAAATCAAGGTCCAACAACAAACAATAAAAGATCAAGAACAACTTTTATGCAATAAAGATATGAGAGAGAAGAAATCTTTACATAGACAACTATAAACACTCGAGCACAAATAAGCAACACCTTTAAATACAAATAAAAGGGGTTGAGGGTTCATTGCATAGTGGGCTCAGATTCACCTTTCCTCGATCATATAACCTATCCCCGTCATCTCTTATCACCAGATCAATCTGTTTATACAATGGAGATGCCCTGGTTATCACTCAACAAGAATGACCATCCAAGGACAGATCAATAGGTATCACAGGATCAAGAAGGATTCTAGAGACAAGAGGGAGGATCCAACTTGATACCCACAGGTGCCTCGATTGCTCAAAAGCATACTTATTTCAGCCACGGTTAATCATCATTGCCCTAGCACGAACACCATTGATCAATTTAGCAAATCCAGGAGCATAGCTACAGGACCAGGGCACCCACATGTAACCCAGAGCATCGCACGAGCTCCTATGATAGCAACTGAACATGAACAGCAGCCTGCAAACCCTAGAATAGCATGGATCCACTACTACAGATCTCAAGTAGGAACCGATGCATGAGTAGGGCATAGAGCAACAACCATACGAGCACCACATGAACATAGCCACGACCTTGTCCCATACAGTAGCCGAAGCAGAGGAGCAGGAGGAAGACGGAGCTCACTAAGGGTGGTTGTAGCCGAGGAGAGAGGCGGCTAGGTCATCTCCACGAGAGCGGGGACGCAATTTATACGCGCAAGCATGAAATGATGAAAATGCCCCCGGCGGGGCAGGCTATTTACATGCGGTTGCACGGTCGAGGTGAAACTATTCATTCCTACAGTACCAGGATCTGATCGAACGAGCGAGGTCGTTCCAGGGGTTGATCTGACGGCCCAGATCGCATCAAGCAGCTAGATCCACCAGCCAGGAATCCAAATCGCTGAGGAGGCTTGTAGGAACATCCTTCTCTACTTTCTGGATGGATTCTCGATAATAAGCAACACCTTTAAATACAAATAAAGAGGGTTCAGGGTTCATTGCATAGTGGGCTCAGATTCGCCTTTCCTCGATCATATAGCCTACCCCGTCATCTCTTATCACCAGATCAATCTATTTATACAAGGTAGCTACCCTGGTTATCACTCAACAAGAATGACCATCCAAGGGCAGAACAACAAGTATCACATGATCAAAAAGGATTCTAGAGACAAGAGGGAGGATCCAACTTGATACCCACCGATGCCTCGATTGCTCAAAGGCACACTTATTTCAGCCAATATTAATCATCATCGCCCTAGCACTAACACCACTGGTCAATTTAGCAAATCCAGGAGCATAGCTATACGACATCCACATGTAAACCAAATCATCACAGGAGCTCCTATGATAGCAACCAAACATGAACAACATCCTGCAAACCCTAGAATAGCATGCATCCACAACTACAGAGCTCAGGTAGGGACTGATGCATGAGTAGGGCATAGAGCATCAACCAGACAAGCACCACATCAATATAGCCACGACCATGTCTAATATAGTAGCCGAAGCAGATGAGTAGGAGGAAGATGGAGCTCACCGAGGGAGGTTGTAGCTGAGGCAGTACTCAGTGGGCACCGGGGTTGCGCCTGAACGCCGTCCAACCGGCAAGGAACCGCTTCCTACACTGCACATCCACCACGCGACCACGTCGGAGTTGCACCTTGCACCGTCCCGCCGACGAGCACGAATGCCACAGTCACATAATTCTCCTTGAAAACCACATACATATGCACACATGCTCTCATCTATTAGTATAGTTATACGTAGAAATTGCTAGTTGCTTTAAACCAAAAAAACTTAATTCATGCATTCATTGCCCTTTTTCACACAGAATAATGCATCAAATCCTATGACTCAGAAGTTGTTGATCATAGCAGGCCATGTCGCTCATCTTGACACCAACGTGTGTTGTTAATGAGACCAAAAACTATATTAAACGACAATGACCAAAATCAGGTACATGTTGGTAACAGCAAATAACATGATTGGTAAGCTACATCAGTAAAATAACCATAGAATATTCTGTTGCACGCTACCATGTATTTCTGAATCACAATGAGTTCACAAATTTTGTGCACAGGAGATGGCAAAGGAGCATCCACTTGTTTTCAGTTACTTATGAGTGGAACCACCGGCTTCTTCAACGACCGGGAATCATAATGGTAGCAAATCAGCAGCAAACCAAGCAGCTGCACTACAACTACACCTGCTTATACATCATTAAAACCTGACAAGCAGGTGTTGTATATCTGACTACACCCCACTTAAAACCTGACAACTACGCTTTATTAAACACAACAACCATGTATTTATAAAAAAATGGCAACCACCCCCTTGTCGCGGATAGCAAAGTATATTCACGACAACTACGGGTTTATAAACATGGCAAGGTCATATGAAAAAACACATGATACAACAAGGTATGATTAATCTGACAACAACTCAATGGTTAATATGGTCAAAACAGTAAAAAAAACATGGCAACTGCTGACATGGACTATCAAATTAAATCCCCCCTTGCACTGAAATACACTCCTAAGAAATAAAAAATGGTAGTTATATTCGAAACAATTATGGTTTGTGTCTAGAGGAAACATCACAAAAAAATATCTCACTAAAACAGAAAAGGTTGGCAGTTGTGTAGTCGGCACACACACCTTATTGTCTGTCCGCCTGCCCCTTGCATTCGAATCCAGCTTTCTTCCTGCTTGGCATATCGACACCCCTCCCCCTGTTTAAAAAACACACAGAGGAGGAAGAAACACACCATGAGAGAGGGAGAGAGGGCACTTCTCACATAACCAATATGCAATTCAGGTTAGCTTCTACCCAAGGATCAAATGCATGCATTTTGTTTAGGAAAAAGCTACTGATGTTGCCTGGAAAAAACAAGGTAACTATTGGCAGGAATAAGATAAGCTTGACATTACAGATAAACTACAAGACCGAGGATTCTCATGATGATAAAAATATGTTGAGATGCAGAGAAAAGGAGACAGGAAGCAGCAATGACGACACAAATAAACATATGCCATTCACAGGACTGTAAACACCAAACCGGTGACTACATCTAGTTCATCAATCAACTGGAAAAAATAAAAGTAGCAGCATCATCTCTAATCAGCAAAAAAACTCCTAGTTCACCGTCAGACAACTCGAAAATAAAAGGCATCAACATAGACTTGTATAGATAAACATCAGCAGCGGCATAGAAGGCGAGGACAAACATGCATAGATAGACAGTAGCAGCAGCCTAAAACTTGCTCATAGCCTCTGAACTGAATAAGTCAGGCGGCAACATAAAGCGTGAAATCTGCATATGGAAGAAAACAACAAGCCTAAGCCACCGTCGCCACCTCCCCTGGGGTACGGCCCTTCCCACGAGCCCATCAACAGAAACAAACTCCAACTCGCCCCCATGCACCTAGGCACGCCCCGCTGTGGTCACCACGCTGTACGGAAGCATCACCATGCTCCCCTATGTCATGTACATCAACGCGCCTCCCTTCGCCACAGGCCGGCCATGAACCATCCGCCCCATCAAAAGCGCCTGCACCTCTCTAGTCGGCGCAGTCCGCCTCACCCGCCATGGCGTGATTCCCCCTACAAACCCCCCACCGCTCCACCACATGGCATCGATCTGCAACCGCCGCTCGCTCCCCGCCGAACCACCAGAGAGGGAAAAAGTGCGCGAGGTACAAACAATGCATCAGGGTGGACTCACCGGAGTTGCCTGCATGCCTGCAACGGATGGGATCCAGGAGGGAGTTGCCGCCCGTGCCCATTCTTGAATCCGGTGAACCCGAGGCAGATTGATGATGATGAACAACACCTCTTTCGTGTTGATGTCGGCGGTCCAATCACGCCGGGCAACGAGCAGGCGGCTGCCGGAGGCGAGGTTGACCTCCACAACCGAAACCCTAGCAGGGGGAAATTGATGGGGGCGACCACAGGAGTCGAGGAAAAGTGGATCGACGCGGTGAAGCTAGTAGAGCTGCAGCCGCGTGTGTGCCGGGCGGCGACGGGGCGTCCGGAATCGGCCGGCGTCCGGGGCGGCGAGCAGTGGGGATCGAGCGAGTGGGCAGGAGGAGGGACGGGAGGAAGGGGAGAGGGGCTGCGTGAGTGCGGGGGAGAGCGGCTAGGTCATCTCCACAGGAGCGGGGACGCAATTTATACGCGCAAGCGTGAAATGACGAAAATGCCCCCGGTGGGGCAGGCTATTTACGTGCGGTGGCACGGTCGAGGTGAAACTATTCATTCCAGCAGTAACTTTTTTTATCCGACGGACGAGGTCGTTCCAGGGGTTGATCTGACGGCCCAGATCGCATCAAGCAGCCAGATCCAACGACCAGAAATCCAAATCGCTGAGGAGGCATGTAGGAACATCCTTCTCTTATCTCTTGATGCATGCATATCTTCAGTTCGTGGCTCTTGCAGGCACATTCATGGATGAGATGCATCCCAAATTTAGTGTGTGTGCATGATTTTTTTCCCTTGTTTTTTATTTTGTATTTTTTAGTTGAGTTTTGTTTTTTCTTTATGTGTATTTTTGAATGTTGAGTGTGTGTAAATATATGCACCCAAGTACTACATGTATAAATTATATCAGAGTACGGAAACTTCACTCTTATATGTTTATTTTACATATTATATTATAAAAAGTGCATTTTTTGTGCTAACTGTCTGGAATTTTTGTTTTTTCGTTCTCTTTGTTCTTTAAGGGTGATAGCAATGTTAAGTTTTTGTACTAATATTGTACAGACTCAGTCTTTCTTAGAAAATATATTTATTCTATTTTTGTGTATGTATGCATGCATGCAGGTACTATACCATATGTGTGTAAATTATACTAGATTACGGAGGTTGCATTATTATATGTGTATTCTCGCATATTACAACGTACAATTTCACTCCAAGCTATGTGCAAGTTTTTATTGCTTTCTTCTTAAGAGTAATACCAATGCCACTAAAAGCTTTATTTGTTTTATTATGTTTTAGTTTTTTTAAAGTTAATATTGATGCCACAAATTCATTACCTGTTTAAAAAGTTATTTGTTTTGTGCAACTTTCACCATTATATGTTTATTCTTACATATACTAAAAAGTGCAATTTATGTGTAAATTGTGTGCAAATTTTATCTTTTTTTTCACTTTCTTTCTTCTTCAAGGGTAGTACCACTGCTACTATACTTCATTTATTCTTAGATTTTGTGTGTGTGTTTGTAAGTAAGTATACACACAAGTACGATACACCATATGTGTAAATTATAGTAGAGAGCAAAAATTGCACCGTATATGCTTCTTTTCACTTTCTTTCTTCTTAAAGTGTTTCATTCTTTCCTACAAAACTTCATTGTTTTATATTAGTTTCATTCTTCCCTAGATAATTTCATTATTTTGTTTTTGAATTTTAATTTTCATTCTTCTTAAAGGGTTTCATTCCCTAGAAAACTTCATTATTTTGCTTTCATTTCAATTTTTTATTTTATTTCATTTTACTTATTTAATGGTAATACCAATATCGTTCCAATATTACATGGTAATTCTTGCATATTATAAAAAGCGCAATTTATGCGTGAAATGAGCGCAAATTTTGTCAATATTTTATTATTGTTGTTTTCATCATCTTCTCCTTAAATGGTAATACCAATGCCAACAATTCATTATTTCTTAGACAACTTCATTTTTTATTTCCATGTGTAGATATACACGCAAATACTATACAATATGTGTGTAAATTATACTAGATTGTGAAAATTGCACTCTTATATGTTTATTCTTTGTGTATTATAAAAAGTGCAATCTGAGTGTAAAGTTGTTTGCAAGTTTTTTCTTCTTAAAGGCAATACCGATGATACGAATACATTTTTTTAGAAAACTTCATTATTCTATTTTATTTTATATGTCCATACAATCACTAAAGAATTATACAAACTCGTATGCGTGCTTTCTTCTCATACATGTAGTCCTATCCATTCAGCTTAAAAAGTTCAACTGTGAATGGTGATGTACGTGTGACCCATCGGTCATCCATGCATGACATGTCGAACAATTGCAGGCATGCAAGTAGCCTTGGGCCTTGTTGCGTAGCCAGGATCAAGTCAGGCCCCAGGCCATCACAACACTGAGTATTATTAATTGATGAATATATCCTACGGTGAAAAAAAGGGACTGACCCAAAATACAAAATCAGTCGACTTGCAGGTAGCCAAACCCATTTGTGTCGCAACTTCTCGCAAACAGTAGTCTTTTTATGGATAGGGGAGCTATTTTTTCAACGTAATACAATGCAAATGCCCATATACACGCACATACGCTCACCCTTATGAATATACACATGCACACCTTATTCCTTTTGAGCACCTTGTGTTTCTTTGTTGCAACGCATAGGGTCTTTTGCTAGTATCTAAAAGAAAGATTACTTAGAATAGACAAATAATTTATTTTGACCGTAAGAAAAACTTATAAATAATTTTCTTGTTAGAAAAAGGGGCGTGCTACGCGTTCGTCAGCCGATCTTTTTAAAAGACCGGCCTGGTCACGGCCTGTTGGATCTGATGCATGGAGCATTCTGAGTGCGTCTTTACCATTGCAACAGATGTCTTGTTGCAAAACTATTTCTGCAGCACAGGTCTTGTTGCAGAAACTTTTTGTACGACGGTTTTGCCACAAAAAAAATTGCAACTGAGGTTTTGTTGCAATTTTTTTTGCAACTGAGGTCTTGTAGTAGAAAAATTCTACAACAAAGGTTTTGCTACAAAACATAGATTCTGCCATAAACCACTGCAACACCACATATATTTCAGAAACATAGCCCTTGTTGCAGAAGCATGTTCAACTAAGAACGGTACGCGAGCCTTCACTTGGACACATGTCATCTAATGAAGGTGGCGGACGCAATCTTTGCAATCTGCTGTATGATGGTAAACTTTTCCCTTAGAAAAAACATTAAAAAAAGATATTGGTAACAAAGCCAGATAGCTTAGTCGTGATCAACTAGTAGAACTTTGAGGCCTCCTTTGGTTTGGAGGAATTTCATAGGAATTCTAGAGGATAGGATTCTTATAAGATTTTTTCCTTTAGATCCCTTTGGTTCATAGGAATGGATTCCTATTCCTACATAGGTTTGGTTCCTATCCTTCACATTTTATAGGAAAATAAAAATGAGCCTAGACTCAATGGAAAAATTCCTTCGGTGTCAACCAAATGACATCTCATTTCCTATTTCTACTCATAGGATTTGAGATACATGTCATCTCATTTCCTACAAAATTCCTATTCCTACAATAATCTTATCCTATGAACCAAAAGAGACCTGAAAGTTTTCTCACCGGAGCAGCTGTGCAAGGAAAGGAGAGGGCTTTGCCGGTTGGCCGCCGCTTCGATCTACTACGTACTAATCCTCAGATAAAGTTCAACATCGGCTATTCATGATGCTATACCTAGTAGGTCGTCCAACGCCACCATGTCCAACGCTTCCACATCTTCCGTCGGCGACATCAGCGTCGACGAGCCGCCGCTGACCGCGTCGGCCATCGTCGCCCCGCCAATCATGTCCGGGTCGCACATCCTCTGCATCGACGGCTACTCCCGCACCACGGGGCTCGGTAGCAGCAAATACATCTCCTCCGAGACGTTTACCGTCGGAGGGCATCATTGGTGCCTGAGATACTACCCGGATGGCCTGGGCTACTGCCCAAACCGTTCCGATTGGATTTCCTTCATGCTGCATTGCGATCTCACTAATCCTGACCAAGTACTCTCTCCGTTCCAAATTACTTGTCTTAGATTTGTCTAGATACGGAGGTATCTAGCACTAAAATGAGTCTAGATACATCCGTATCTAGACAAATCCAAAACAAGTAATTCGGAACGAAGGGAGTAAAAGCCAGAGTCATGATCAGTTTGCTCGACCTAGATGGTAACAGGGTTCCGTCACACAGCACGGGCAGCATGGCGTGGACCTTCTGCGACAGACATGGTGAGGCTGGTGCGGGCTTTCCTCTCATCAAGAGGAGCCGCCTGGAGGGATCACCTTACCTCAAGGACGATGTTTTCTGCGTCAGGTGTGATATTAGCGTGACCAAGATCTTCACCAAGGCCGTTGCGGTTTCCGATGTTGGTCGTCGTGCCATAGAACAGGAACAGAGAGATGCGACGTCTCCTCTCTGCCGTGGCGTTTGAGGTCACGGGAGAGACCCTGGGCTCGGTTGTGTCCGATCTGATGGGAGAATATTACAAGAAAACTAACATTCAAGAAAACTTCGTGGAAACCCCGTTTGAAAGTTTTAAAAAACTCTGTGAAAACACGGGATGTTAAGAGGGTTATGTTTTACTGCCATGTGAATTTTCAAGTTGAAACACATTATGAAATGCGAGTAATGAAAAAGACAAACTCAACAATGAATAGCGATGTTACTAATTGGCACCGTTAAATCCTGATTTTGCTATGTTTGTACTGAACCTGGATTTCACATATTGAAATAGAACATCAGCCTTTTGACATCCTGTATTGTTTTGAGATTTTTTTTTTTGAAACTTCAAAACATGTTTTCCATGCGGTTTTCATCGATTTTCACTGATTGTTGGTTTTCATTTGATATTCTCATCGATCTGATAGCATGCATCGCTAGTGTCGAGTGCAAGACCTATTTAAGAAAAATAGTTATTGTTATATTTTAATGTACTAGTTGCAACTATTGAAGTTTAATGTTGATCTTGCCATTCTGGTGACCATATAGTACCACTCATTGGTAATTGTTGCGTTCATATTGAGTTCATTGTGATATCTGTCTATTAATTTGTGGTTAATTCTTTATATGTGAATCAGCTTGTGTTCTACTCCCCTCGTTCACAAATATAACATGTTTTGGATATTTTAATATGGATTACATACATAGAGACTGAAATGAGTGAACAAACACACTAAACATGTCTACATATATCCAGCTCGCACAAAAAGTTAGAACATCTTATATTGATGAACAGAGAGAGTAGATGTTAGCAAACATGATCGTTCAGTTTGACACTTCGAATATATATTGGACACATCATAATCCTTAGCAAGCCTTCGAGCCCACACCACAATGACAAAGTACTCATCATAACCTCAATGTTATCGAAGCATCGTTAGGATCTCACAATCAACAAAAACAACCATTTATACACTGTTTCATGCAGGTATCGGTACCTACTTGTTCAATTGTAATGCGACTAATCTTATTGGTTTCTGCACAATATTTGCCTACAGGATCATAAGGCAAGCATGCAATCGACATGCGTCAATGGGATGGGTTGCTGTGCGCCTGTGCACTATTGGAGAAACTCTTATTAGTTTAGCTTACAAGTGGTGTGTCTCAAATAGCACACGCCACTGTTATAAAATATGCCAAAATACCAATGGTGTGAGTTACGACAGACACGACACAGATAGTGACTTCCTAGTGGTGTGCGTGCTTTGGTGCATGCCGCCACCAATATGCAAATTAAGACTAGTGGCGCGTGCATCCAAGGGCACACCACTGATAAGTTGTTGTCACTGGTTGTGTAGCGCACGCCACTAGTATCCACTTATTAGTGGCGAGAAAAGAGTTGGGTGCGCCAGGCACACCACTTATCGTATGTCCTACAGTAATTCTGG
>NC_041392.1:652765948-652776290 GCF_002162155.2 Triticum dicoccoides
CCTCCCACCTCAAAATTTTCTGCCACTGCCACTGCTGGACCCAAAGCGAGGAAATTAATTTGTCTCCCATTTTCGTTGCTCTGCCTGAAGAGTGGGGGTCATCACATTCTTCGTCAACATTGATCCCTGTTGCTCCCATGATGAGGTGTGATCCTGTGAGTAGTCCATCCCCTAGGAAGCCAGCGGCGTTGATGGCGGATTGATGGTTGACTCCTGGAGACCGAGCTCATGTTCCCCGGCCGTTTGCGACCAACAAGGTTGTGGCCTTATTTTATCCCATTGAGTGCCTCTCTCTAACACGATAGATCATTCTGGTGTTCATGATCTCTCTCCTTTGCAGCGGTGTTGCGAATGTGTGTACATGAACATAATACTCCCTCCGTTCCAAAATATAGTGCGCCCGCGCTTCCCGAGGTTCAACTTTGACCATAAATTTAACCAACAAGACCGACTGCGGCGGGAGCAAAAATTATATAATTGAAAATTTCTTTTGAATACGAATTCATTGCTATAGTTTTTGCTCCCGCCGCAATCGGTCGTGTTGATTAAATCTACGGTCAAACTTGAAGCATGGGAATCGAGGACGCACTATATTTTGGGACGGAGGAAGTACATGGAAAAATATTTCTTGTAATAAGCTTGCCACCACTCAGGGCAAGCCAACAAGGCCCATCAAATCAAGGGAGTATGTGTGGCAGATCTTAGCGTGACCAAACTTAAGGCTATGAAGAGGTGAAGAGTACAAAGTATTAGATGATGCATGGATATCAAAACCACCAATAGGACCAAAATTTGAGTTCTAACTCTAACCAATGGGGGGCACAAAGCAATGGCCTGCTTATGGGCACCCTAGTGTTTGAATGCAATGTTGTGGTCTTTGGCCTATGGGTGGTCGTCATTGTCAGAGTTTCTAGGGATTTTACTGTGGGAAGAAATGAAGACAACTCCAACACACCCACTCTTTGCATGAGTTGAGTTATGGTGACCTTCAAATTTGAAGTGGATGACACTACCTCATGAATCAAAGCATGGAGTTGAGTTATCTCCTCGTTGTTTCTCTCGGCCTCCTCCAGGAGACAATCAAGGAGATCTAGTCGGCGGTGTTGCTCGCGATGGTGAGCTTGAGGTGCCCTAACGGATCTTGAGCTTTCACTATTTGAACAGTTAGGGTATGTCATCTCTTCTTCGTCATTGCGACTCGCTCTCAATAAAAAAACCTAATGCGCACTAACTTTTGGGCTGATTAAAAATATATTCAATTTGCACCTTTTTCGAAGGTTTTACAAGACAGCCGTGAGGAGATCTGAATACACAATGCAAAAAAAGGAAAACTAGGGGTACGATAATCTGGGTTCGGTAACAGAATGTCATGCAAATTAGGGTTCCCAGCAACATACCGAGGAAATTGTTACTTCAGTGGTATATTTCGAGAGATAGCATATTTACAAGTTTTGGGAAATTTTCAATAGCCATAGTGTTCACTTATGTCTCTCTCATCTCACATGTTCACGTTTACGACAGCTCCCCCTCCCGCCTAGCAACAAGTCAGAACAAAGGGGGGAGGGGGACCCACTTAGGACCACTCAATCATTGATTAGTGGTTGGGAGCTCCTATCGGGCGCTTCAGGCACCCAAACCTCTCACTGGCGCTCGCTATGGCACCCAGTTGGGCCGGTCCATGAATCACTCTGAGTAGTGAACAAAAAATTACGCAAAAAACCGAAAAACAATCTCTACAGGTCTTGAACAAACAACCTTCGAGAGTTCACGTACACGTCCACTAGCCACTCGAGCTATCCTTGGGGTAGTGATTACAAGCAGCGGCAAATGCATAATAAACAACGTCGCCGCGCTATTCTATTTCACAGAATTTTTTGGAAAGCAATCATGAATGTGAAAAGGTTCATGGATTTTGAAAAAAGTTCTTCATTTTAGAAGAAAATTTCACAAACCTGAAAAATGTTCATTGATTTTTTCAAAAAAATCATCAAAATTTGAAAAAAATGTATGTGGATTTTGAAAAGAAAAATCATCGAATTTGAAAAAAAAAGTTTATTGGTTTTCAAAAATGTTCATTGAAATTGAAAAATAGTTAATGCATTTTCAAAAAATGTTCATCTAACTTAGAAATAGTTCACCGAATTTGAAAAAAAGTACATCGAATTTGAAAAATGTTCATCAAAGTTGAAGAAAAGTTAATGATTTTCTAAGAAAAGTTCATCAATTTGAAAAAAGTTCATCGAATTTGAAAAATGTTCATCAAAGTTGAAGAAAAGTTAATGATTTTCTAAGAAAAGTTCATTGAATTTGAAAAACGTTAATCGAAATTGAAAAAAGAGAATGATTTTTGAAAAATTCATCAAATTTGAAAAAAGTTCATCGAATTTGGAAAAAAGTTCATCAAATTTGAAAAATAGTTCATCGATTTTGAAGAAAAAAGTTCACGAATTTCAGAAAAAAACATCGAACCAGGAAGAAGAAGAAAAAAAAGAAAAAAACATAAGCGTAAAACAAAAAAAAGGAAAAAATAAAAAGGGAAAAGGGAAAAGGAAGAAGAGATAAGAAAAAAAATGGAAAAAGATGTCTTACAGATTAGCAAGTTGGCGTGATGGTTGTCGTTGGTTCGCTCTACACATTTTTTTAGGGTATAGGTTCGCTCTACACATAGGTCGCTGGTTCGATCCTCCGCCGGGACACCTTTTTTGCATTTAGGAGGACGAGATTGTTTGAGGAAGAAGAAGCAATGAGACTCAATGCACTTTAATTAGCCCATCGGCTGGGGGTAATATAGAGATTACAGGAGGCCACAGCCGAGGCGATCGTGCGCCACTACACACTGATCGTGTCCCACGATCACACGCATTCACAAGTACAGAGGTTGACCGAATACAGGTATAGTACAGCGTATATACAGTGTACTCTAACACCCCTCGCAGTCGTGACGTCGACGGAGGCGACGCAAAGGCTGGACCTGAACTGGAGGAAAATGTCCGAGGCCAACCCTTTCGTCATGATATCAGCCAGCTGCTGTGTAGTGGGGACGTGGATGACGCGAAATTCTCCCAGCGCGACGCGCTCCCGGACGAAGTGGATGTCAAGCTCCACATGTTTGGTGCACCGATGATGAACTGGGTTCGCCGACAGGTACACAACTGAAACATTGTCGCAATAGACGATCGTCGCTGCTCGAAGAGGAAGAAGAAGCTCGCCAAGCAGCTGACGGAGCCACACACATTCAGCGACGGCGTTGGCCACCCCTCTGTACTCAGCTTCCGCACTGGAACGGGACACCGTCGCCTAGCGTTTGGATGACCAGGAAACGAGGGCGTCGCCAAGATAGACGCAGAAGCCGGAGGTGGAGCACCGGGTGTCAGGGCACTCGGCCTAGTCGGCGTCGGTGTAGGGGCGGAGTTCCAGCGTAGACGAAGCAGGAAGATGAAGCCCGAGCGACAACGAGCCACACACGTAGCGCAGGACTCGTTTGATCAAGTTCTGGTGGCACTCCCGTGGATCGTGCATGTGGAGGCAGATCTGCTGCACCGCGTAGGCCAGCTCTAGGCGCGTGATCGTCAGATACTGGAGAGAGCGCCGGCGAGGCTGTTGGGGAACGTAGTAATTTCAAAAAAATTCCTACGCACACGCAAGATCATGGTGATGCATAGCAACGAGAGGGGAGAGTGTTGTCTACGTACCCTCGTAGACCGAAAGCGGAAGCGTTAGCACAACGCGGTTGATGTAGTCGTACGTCTTCACGGCCCGACCGATCAAGCACCGAAACTACGGAACATCTGAGTTCTAGCACATGTTCAGCTCGATGACGATCCCCGGACTCCGATCCAGCAGAATGTCGAGGAAGAGTTCTGTCAGCATGACGGCGTGGTGACGATCTTGATGTTCTACTGTCGCAGGGCTTCGCGTAAGCACCACTACAATATTATCGAGGGCTATGGTGGAGGGGGCACCGCACACGGCTAAGAGATTAATAATCAACTATTGTTTCTATGGGATGCCCCTACCCCCGTATATAAAGGAGCAAGGGAGGGAGGCGGCCGGCCTAGGAGGAGGGCGTGCCAAGGGGGGAGTCCTACTCCCGGTGGGAGTAGGACTCCTCCTTCCCTTGTTGGAGTAAGAGAGAAGGAAAGAGGGGGAGAGGAACAAGGAAAAGGGGGCTGCACCCCTTGTCTAATTCGGACCAGAGGGGGGGCGCGCACCTCCTTCCTTTTGGCCTCTCTCCTCTATTCCCGTATGGCCCAATAAGGCCCATATACTCCCCGGCGAATTCTCGTAACTCTCCGATACTTCAAAAAATACCCGAATCACTCGGAACCTTTTCGATGTCCGAATATAGTCGTCCAATATATCGATCTTTACGTCTCGACTATTCGAGACTCCTCGTCATGTCCCCGATCTCATCCGAGACTCCGACCTCCTTCGGTATATCAAAACTCATAATATAACTGACATGACTGAGACATGTCTCCAGTCAATAACCAATAGCGCAACCTGGATGCTCATATTGGCTCCCACATATTCTACGAAGATCTTTATCGGTCAAACCGCATAACAACATACGTTGTTCCCTTTGTCATCGGTATGTTACTTGCCCGAGATTCGATCGTCGATATCTCAATACCTAGTTCAATCTCGTTACCGGTAAGTCTCTTTACTCGTTCTGTAACACATCATCCCGCAACTAACTCATTAGTTGCAATGCTTGCAAGGCTTTAAGTGATGTGCATTACCGAGAGGGCCCAGAGATACCTCTCCGACAATCGGAGTGACAAATCCTAATCTCGAAATACGCCAACCCAACAAGTACCTTCGGAGGCACCTGTAGAGCACCTTTATAATAACCCAGTTACGTTGTGACGTTTGGTAGCACACAAAGTGTTCCTCCGGTAAACGGGAGTTGCATAATCTCATAGTCATAGGAACATGTATAAGTCATGAAGAAAGCAATAGCAACAAACTAAACGATCAAGTGCTAAGCTAACGGAATGGGTCAAGTCAATCACATCATTCTCCTAATGATGTGATCCCGTTAATCAAATGACAACTCATGTCTATGGTTAGGAAACATAACCATCTTTGATCAACGAGCTAGTCAAGTAGAGGCATACTAGTGACACTCTGTTTGTCTATGTATTCACACATGTATTATGTTTTCGGTTAATACAAATGTAGCATGAATAATAAACATTTATCATGATATAAGGAAATAAATAATAACTTTATTATTGCCTCTAGGGCATATTTCCTTCAGAGGCTGCGGTACGCGGAGGGGTCGGCGACGCGCGGCCCGTCAGGCTGTGGCAGATTGCCCTTGGTGTCGATGGGTGTCGGCAAAGACTTGCAGGAGTCCATGCCAGCACGCTCAAGGATGTCCTCAGCATACTGTTCCTGACAAAGGAAGAAGCCGGCGGCAGAGCGCGTCACACGGATGCCAAGGAAGAAGTGGAGTGGACCCAGGTCCTTCATGGCAAATTCCGCGGCGAGCCGAGCGACGATGCGGTGAAGAAGAGCCGGCGTGGATGCAGTGAGGATTATGTCATCGACATAAAGGAGCAAGAAGGCCGCGTCGTTGCCGGATACGTAGGTGAACAACGACGAGTCCGAGCGCGTGGCAGTGAAGCCGATCGTCCGCAAGAACCCGGTGAAGCGCAAAAACCAGGCTCTCGGAGCCTACTTGAGGCCGTAGAGCGATTTTGCGAGCCGGCGGACATGATCGGGCTTGGCGGGGTCGACGAAACCAGCTGGTTGCAGACAATAAACCTCCTCATCGAGCGTGCCGTGGAGAAATGCGTTCTTCACGTCGAGCTGGTGGACAGGCCACCGGCGCGAGGCAGTGATGGTGCGCACAGTGCGAATGGTTGCAGGCTTGACCACTGGAGAGAAAGTTTCACCGTAGTCGATGCCGGCGCGCTGATGGAAGCCTCTAACCACCCACCGAGCTTTATAACGTTCAAGCGAGTCATCAGCACGGGTTTTGTGGCGGAAGACCCATTTGACGGTGATGAGGTTCGCCCGGGGAGGCCTGGGCACGAGCTCCCATGTACGGTTGCTGACGAGGGCCGTGAATTCCTCCCGCATGGCCGCGAGCCAGTTAGGAACGCGGACGGCGATGCGGACGGAGCTGGGAAGCGGCAAGACCACAGTGCTCGGCGAGGCGGTGGTGGCTTCGTAGTAGCGAGGGTTGGGCCGAAAGACGTCGGCCTGCCCTCGTGTGACCATTTGACGCGGAGGAGACGGCGGTGGCGCAGTCGGAGGCGAGGTCGACACAGCCGAGTCGTTAGAAGGAGCGCGTGGTGCAGTTTCTGAATCAGAACTGCAGGCAGCCGAGGGCGGGGCACACGATGAAGTAGAACCGTGCGATGGAGATCAGACGGTCTCGTTCGAACGCACCGAGCGCGCGTGCGATCCCGACAGATCCGAGCTGTCCACCGAAGATCCTGCGGCCCCTGTGAAAAGCGACGATTCACGCGCGGCGACCGGGCCGGGCGCAGCGGATCGCATAGCTGGTACAGCAGGGCGATGGAGAACCTGCAAAACAGGAGCAGCCGCAGGTGGCACGGGAGCAGCTGCGGGTGGAGTAGTGGGTGGTGTAGTGGCGAAGGGGAAGATGTCTTCATGGAAATACACATGACGAAAATTGAGCACGCACCGCAAGACAGGATCAAAACACCGATACCCATGGTGATCAAAGGGATAACCCAAGAACACACACGCAGTGGAGCGACAGTCAAGCTTGTGGCGTGCAGTGGAAGTGGTATTGGGGTAGCAAAGGCACCCAAACACGCAGAGATGGCCGTAGTCAGGAGCAACGCCGAGCAGCAGCTCATGAGGTGTGCACGGTGTGCTGGTGTGACAGGGTCGTCTGTTGAGCAGAAAGGTAGCAGTGTTGAGGGCTTCAGCCCAGAAGCGAGGCGGCATGGATGAGTGCAGAAGGAGAGTGCGCACACTATCATTGAGGGTATGGAGAATGCGTTCTGCTTTACCGTTTTCCTGACTGGTGTAAGGACAGGAGAGACGAAGGACAGCGCCATGCTTTGCGAAGAAATCGCGGGAAGAAGCGTTGTCAAATTCGCGCCCGTTGTCAGTCTGAAGAGAAAAAACAGGTAGCTGAAACTGAGTGCGCACATATGCAAAGAAGTCACGCAAGATGAGAGACACGTCTGACTTGTGTTTTAGTGGGAAAGTCCACACAAAATGGGTGTAATCATCGAGAATTACTAAGTAGAACTGATAACCCGAGATGCTAACAACAGGCGAGGTCCATACATCAAGATGTAACAATTGGAAGGGAAAATATGTACAACTGTTGGACTCATGAAAAGGTAAACGAGTGTGTTTCCCTACGCGACACGCATCACACAGATGTAATGCAGACTTGCTGAAACTAAACTGAAGTTGACTAGCAACATGCTGAACTGAAGCAGAACCAGGGTGCCCGAGGCGCTGATGAAGTAGATCGACAGCAGCAACGCCAGTGAACGGGGAGTGCGCCGGGGAGGAAGCTGCGACAGGGTACAAGTCACCGGGGGAGTCACATCGGAGAATCGCCGCCCTGGTTCAAAGGTCCTTAACAGAGAAGCCAAGCAAGTCAAATTCAACTGTAACAGGGTTATCGCGACATAACTGACGAACAGACATAAGATTTTTTATAAGAGATGGAGCAAGTTGCACATTGCGCAGTTGGAGAGGAGAAGTGCCGGTGATGAGAGAGCCTACACCCGTGTGCGTGATGGGCAGGTGCTCACCACTCCCGACGATAATGTGAGAGTGAGATCTGGAAGGATAAATAGTGTGGAGATTACCAGGGGAGTTGGTCATGTGAGACGCGGCGCCGGAATCCATATACCAGTCCGAGGAACCGCCCGAGGGACACGGCCCGGCAGTGGCGCTGTGAAGAGCGGCCTACAGCGAGGCCATGTCCAGGGGCGGGTACGGCGCGACCGGTCCACCAGGGGCGCCATACGGAGGCGGCGCGGCATAGCCTGGAGGTGGCGGAGCATAGCCGTAGCCGTAGGTGTATGCGCTCGGGGCTGGAGCATGGGGAGCGGCGAACATCGCCTGCTGGTGTGGAGTGCCGGGGCGGGGGCCGAGCACGCCAGCCCCCGGAGCACGCCATGGCATGGGCCAGGCTTGCATGAGCCCAGTCCAGGAGTTGGCCCCTGGAGCAGGAGCAGGAAGATAGCCCAGGCGTGGGATGCCAGGCGGGGCCGAGGGAGAGCCGCCTCCACCACCACGACTGCGGCGGCGCTGGCGGCCACGTCCACGGGAGGCGCCGGTGTCAGAGGAGGGCAGGGACAACGTCGGTGGCGAGGCAGGTGGGGGCAGAGGAGGAACGCCCGTGCCGCGCCCGGCGACCAGGGCGTGCACCCCCTGCTGGAGCGCACTCTGTTCGGCACGAAGTTCCTCAAGCAGGAAGAAGGAGCGCGCCTGAAGAAACGAGGGAAGCGGTGTCCGCGCCGTGAGGTGCGGGATGGCCCCGTGGTACTGGCGCCCGAGCCCACGAAGGAGATGGAAGAGTTGCTGAGTGTCGTCCACGGGCTGCCTGAGATCACGCAGCTGGTCGGTGTACGACTTGAGCTTCGTGCAGTACTGCATGATGGTCATGTCGCCTTGCACGACGGCGTGGTACTCGGCGTCGACGTAGACGGCGCGGGCAAGTTGATTGTCACAGAATATGCCATCGATGGCCGCCCACACGGTGAGCGTCGTGTCTTTGTTTTGCATCACGGTGTCGAGGAGGTCCGGCACGACGGTGGTGTTGAGCCAGTGAAGGACGGCGTGGTCAGCCATCACCCACTCGGGATCGTCGGGGCGCTGGACGGCGTCGGTGTCGGCGTCGACGTGGTCGCGCAGCCCGAACATGCCGATGACCGTGTCGAAGTGGCGGCGCCACTGCGCATAGTTGGCGGCAAGGAGATCCAGAGTGACAGGCACGTGCCTGCGGATGTCGATCGTCTGCAAGACCAACGAGGGGAGAGCAGTGACTGGCGGCACGATGACGGTTGGCGGCGAAGAAGCAACCGGCACGGCGGGCAGGATCGCAGGAGGAGGTGGGACAGTGGCGACGGGAGCGGCAGAGCCGTCAGGTGCGGGGGGAGGAGGAGCATCGCCCATGGCAGCGGAAGAAGGATCGATGACCGGAGCAAAGGGATTGATCGGGTCAGTGATATCTGATACCATGTTTGAGGGAGAAGAAGCAATGAGACTCAACGCACTTTAATTAGCTCATCGCCTGGGGGTAATATACAGATTACAGGAGGCCACAGCCGAGGCAATCGTGCGCCACTACACACTGATCTGAAGGAAATATGCCCTAGAGGCAATAATAATGTTATTATTTTGTTTTCTTATATCATGATAAATGTTTATTATTCATGCTAGAATTGTATTATCCGGAAACATAATACTTGTGTGAATACATAGACAAACCAAACGTCACTAGTATGCCTCTACTTGACTAGCTCATTAATCAAAGATGGTTATGTTTCCTAACCATAGACATGTGTTGTCATTTGATTAACGGGATCACATTATTAGGAGAATGATGTGATTGACATGACCCATTTCCATTAGCTTAGCACCCGATCGTTTAGTATGTTGCTATTGCTTTCTTCATGACTTATACATGTTCCTATGACTATGAGATTATGTAACTCCCGTTTGCTGGAGGAACACTTTATGTGCTACCAAACGTCACAACGTAACTGGGTGATTATAAAGGAGCTCTACAGGTGTCTCCAAAGGTAAATGTTGGGTTGGCGTATTTCGAGATTAGGATTTGTCACTCCGATGGTCGGAGAGGTATCTCTGGGCCCTCTCGGTAATGCACATCACATAAGCCTTGCCAGCATTGCAACTAATGAGTTAGTTGCGAGATGATGTATTACGAAACGAGTAAAGAGACTTGCCGGTAGCGAGATTGAACTAGGTATTGAGATACCGACGATCGAATCTCAGGCAAGTAACATACCGATGACAAAGGGAACAACGTATGTTGTTATGCGGTCTGACCGATAAAGATCTTCGTAGAATATGTAGGAGCCAATATGAGCATCCAGGTTCCGCTATTGGTTATTGACCGGAGACATGTCTCGGTCATGTCTACATTGTTCTCGAACCCGTAGGGTCCGCACGCTTAAGGTTTTGATGACAGTTATATTATGAGTTTATGAGTTTTGATGTACTGAAGTTAGTTCGGAGTCCCGGATGTGATCACGGACATAACGAGGAGTCTCAAAATGGTCGAGACATAAAGATTGATATATTGGACGGCTATATTCGGACACCGGAAGTGTTCCGGGTGATTTCGGAGAACACCGGAGTACCGGAG
>NC_041392.1:652776617-652783620 GCF_002162155.2 Triticum dicoccoides
ATATGGGCCTTAGTGGAGAAAGAGAAGGGCAGCCAGGGTGGGCCGCGCGCCTCCTCCCCCCTGGTCCGAATTGGACTAGGAGAGGGGGGGCGGCGCCCCCCTTTCCTTCTCCTTCCCCACTTCCTTTCCCCTCCTAGTAGGAGTCCTACTCCTACTAGGAGGAGGACTCCTCCTTGGCGCGCCTATAGGGCCGGGCGGCCTCCTCCCCTTGCTCCTTTATATACGGGGGCAGGGGGCACCCCTAGACACACAAGTTGATCCACGTGATCGTTTTCTTAGTCGTGTGCGGTGCCCCCTTCCACCATAATCCTCGATAATATTGTAGCGGTGCTTAGGCGAAGCCCTGCGACGGTAGAACATGAAGATCGTCACCACGCCGTCGTGCTGACGGAACTCTGCCCCGACACTTTGCTGGATCGGAGTCCGGGGATCATCATCGAGTTGAACGTGTGCTAAAACTCGGAGGTGCCGTATTTCGGTGCTTGATCGGTCGGGCCGTGAAGACGTACGACTACATCAACCGCGTTGTGCTAACGCTTCCGCTGCCGGTCTACAAGGGTACGTAGATCACACTCTCCCCTCTCGTTGCTATGCATCACCATGATCTTGCGTGTGTGTAGGAATTTTTTTTGAAATTACTACGTTCCCCAATAGTGGCATCCGAGCCTAGGTTTTATGTGTTGATGTTATATGCACGAGTAGAACACAAGTGAGTTGTGGGCGATATAAGTCATACTGCTTACCAGCATGTCATACTTTGGTTCGGCGGTATTGTTGGACGAAGCGGCCCGGACCGACATTACGCGTACGGTTACGCGAGACCGGTTCTCCCGATGTGCTTTGCACAAAGGTGGCTAGCGGGTGTCAGTTTGTCCAACTTTAGTTGAACCGAGTGTGGCTATGCCCGGTCCTTGCGAAGGTTAAAACAGCACCAACTTGACAAACTATCGCTGTGGTTTTGATGCGTAGGTAAGATTGGTTCTTACTTAAGCCCGTAGCAGCCACGTAAAACTTGCAACAACAAAGTAGAGGGCGTCTAACTTGTTTTTGCAGGGCATGTTGTGATGTGATATGGTCAAGACATGATGCTAAATTTTATTGTATGAGATGATCATGTTTTGTAACCAAGTTATCGGCAACTGGCAGGAGCCATATGGTTGTCGCTTTATTGTATGCAATGCAATTACGCTGTAATGCTTTACTTTATCACTAAGCGGTAGCGATAGTCGTGGAAGCATAAGATTGGCAAGACGAGAACGATGCTACGATGGTGATCAAGGTGTCGCGCCGGTGACGATGGTGATCACGACGGTGCTTCAAAGATGAAGATCACAAGCACAAGATGATGATGGCCATATCATATCACTTATATTGATTGCATGTGATGTTTATCTTTTATGCATCTTATCTTGCTTTGATTGACAGTAGCATTTTAAGATGATCTCTCACTAATTATCAAGAAGTGTTCTCCCTGAGTATGCACCGTTGCGAAAGTTCTTCGTGCTGAGACACCACGTGATGATCGGGTGTGATAGGCTCTACGTTCAAATACAACGGGTGCAAAACAGTTGCACACGCGGAATACTCAGGTTATACTTAACGAGCCAAGCATATACAGATATGGCCTCGGAACACGGAGACCGAAAGGTCGAGCGTGAATCATATAGTAGATATGATCAACATAGTGATGTTCACCAATGAAACTACTCCATCTCATGTGATGATCAGACATGGTTTAGTTGATTTGGATCACGTAATCACTTAGAGGATTAGAGGGATGTCTATCTAAGTGGGAGTTCTTTAGTAATATGATTAATTGAACCTAAATTTATCATGAACTTAGTACCTGATAGTATCTTGCTTGTTTATGTTTGATTGTAGATAGATGGCCCGTGTTGTTGTTCCATTGAATTTTAATGCATTCCTTGAGAAAGCAAAGTTGAAAGATGATGGTAGCAATTACACAGACTGGGTCCATAACTTGAGTATTATCCTCATTGCTGCACAGAAGAATTACATCCTGGAAGCACCGCTGGGTGCCAGGCCTACTGCTGGAGCAACACCAGATGTTATGAACGTCTGGCAGAGCAAAACTGATGACTACTCGATAGTTCAGTGTGTCATGCTTTACGGCTTAGAATCGGGACTTCAACGACGTTTTGAACGTCATGGAGCATATGAGATGTTCCATGAGTTAAAGTTAATATTTCAAGCAAATGCCCGGATTGAGAGATATGAAGTCTCCAATAAATTCTATAGCTGCAAGATGGAGGAGAACAGTTCTGTCAGTGAGCATATACTCAAAATGTCTAGGTATAATAATCACTTGATTCAATTGGGAGTTAACCTTCCAGATGATTGTGTCATTGACAGAATTCTCCAATCACTGCCACCAAGCTCCAAGAGCTTCGTGATGAACTATAATATGCAAGGGATGAATAAGACTATTCCCGAGCTCTTCGCAATGCTGAAAGCTGTGGAGGTAGAAATCAAGAAGGAGCATCAAGTGTTGATGGTCAATAAGACCACCAGTTTCAAGAAAAAGGGCAAAGGAAAGAAGAAGGGGAACTTCAAAAAGAATAGCAAGCAAGTTGCTACTCAAGAAAAGAAACCCAAACCTGGACCTAAGCCTGAAACTGAGTGCTTCTACTACAAGCAGACTGGTCACTAGAAGTGGAACTGCCCCAAGTATTTGGCGGATAAGAAGGACGACAAGGTGAACAAAGGTATATGTGATATACATGTTATTGATGTGTACCTTACTGATGCTCGCGGTAGCACCTGGGTATTTGATACTGGTTCTGTTGCTAACATTTGCAACTCGAAACAGGGACTACGGATTAAGCGAAGATTGGCTAAGGACGAGGTGACGATGCGCGTGGGAAATGGTTCCAAAGTCGATGTGATCGCGGTCGGCACGCTACCTCTACATCTACCTTCGGGATTAGTATTAGACCTAAATAATTGTTATTTGGTGCCAGCGTTAAGCATGAACATTATATCTGGATCTTGTTTGATGCGAGACGGTTATTCATTTAAATCAGAGAATAATGGCTGTTATATTTATATGAGTAATATCTTTTATCGTCATGCACCCTTAAAGAGTGGTCTATTCTTATTAAATCTCGATAGTCGTGACACACATATTCATAATGTTGAAGCCAAAAGATGTAGAGTTGATAATGATAGTGCAACTTATTTGTGGCACTGCCGTTTGGGTCATATCGGTGTAAAGCGCATGAAGAAACTCCATACTGATGGACTTTTGGAACCACTTGATTATGAATCACTTGGTACTTGCGAACCGTGCCTTATGGGTAAGATGAAAAAAAACGCCGTTCTCCGGTACTATGGAGAGAGCAACAGATTTGTTTGGAAATCATACATACAGATGTATGTGGTCCGATGAATGTTGAGGCTCGTGGCGGATATCGTTATTTTCTCACCTTCACAGATGACTTAAGCAGATATGGGTATATCTACTTAATGAAACATAAGTCTGAAACATTTGAAAAGTTCAAAGAATTTCAAAGTGAAGTTGAAAATCATCGTAACAAGAAAATAAAATTCCTACGATCTAATCGTGGAGGAGAATATTTGAGTTACGAGTTTGGTGTACATTTGAAACAATGCGGGATAGTTTCGCAACTCACGCCACCCGGAACACCACAGCGTAATGGTGTGTCCGAACGTCGTAATCGTACTTTACTAGATATGGTGCGATCTATGATGTCTCTTACTGATTTACCGCTATCGTTTTGGGGATATGCTCTAGAGACAACCACATTCACGTTAAATAGGACACCATCAAAATCCGTTGAGACGACGCCTTATGAACTGTGGTTTAGCAAGGAACCAAAGTTGTCGTTTCTGAAAGTTTGGGGCTGCGATGCTTATGTGAAAAAGCTTCAACCTGATAAGCTCGAACCCAAATCGGAGAAATGTGTCTTCATAGGATATCCAAAGGAAACTATTGGATACACCTTCTATCACAGATCTGAAGGCAAGACTTTTGTTGCTAAATTCAGAAACTTTTTAGAGAAGGAGTTTCTCTCGAAAGAAGTGAGTGGGAGGAAAGTAGAACTTGACGAGGTAACTGTACCTGCTCCCTTATTGGAAAGTAGTACATCACAGAAACCAATTTCTGTGACACCTACACCAATTAGTGAGGAAGCTAATGATGATGATCATGAAACTTCAGAACAAGATACTACTGAACCTCGTAGCTCAACCAGAGTAAGATCCGCACCAGAGTGGTACGGTAATCCTGTTCTGAAAGTCATGCTACTAGATCATGATGAACCTACGAACTATGAAGAAGCGATGGTGAGCCCAGATTCCGCAAAATGGCTTGAAGCCATGAAATCTGAGATGGGATCCATGTATGAGAA
The DNA here is from genome assembly GCF_002162155.2 of Triticum dicoccoides. Taxonomy (NCBI): domain Eukaryota; kingdom Viridiplantae; phylum Streptophyta; class Magnoliopsida; order Poales; family Poaceae; genus Triticum; species Triticum dicoccoides. The sequence goes on from NC_041392.1 coordinate 652,781,009, forward strand.
CAAAGTATGGACTTTGGTTGACTTGCCCAATGATCGGCAAGCAATTGAGAATAAATGGATCTTCAAGAAGAAGACTGACGCTGACGGTAATATTACTGTCTACAAAGCTTGACTTGTCGCAAAAGGTTTTCGACAAGTTCAAGGAATTGACTACGATGAGACCTTCTCACCCGTAGCGATGCTTAAGTCTGTCCGAATCATGTTAGCAATTGCCGCATTTTATAATTATGAAATTTGGCAGATGGATGTCAAAACTGCATTCCTGAATGGATTTCTGGAAGAAGAATTGTATATGATGCAACCAGAAGGTTTTGTCGATCCAAAGGGAGCTAACAAAGTATGCAAGCTCCAGCGATCCATTTATGGACTGGTGCAAGCTTCTCGGAGTTGGAATAAACGCTTTGATAGTATGATCAAAGCATTTGGTTTTGTACAGACTTTTGGAGAAGCCTGTCTTTACAAGAAAGTGAGTGGGAGCTCTGTAGCATTTCTGATATTATATGTAGATGACATATTACTAATCAGAAATGATATAGAATTTCTGAATAGCATAAAGGAATACTTGAATAAGAGTTTTTCAATGAAAGATCTCGGTGAAGCTGCTTACATATTGGGCATTAAGATCTATAGAGATAGATCAAGATGCTTAATTGAACTTTCAGAAAGCACATACCTTGACAAAATTTTGAAGAAGTTCAAAATGGATCAAGCAAAGAAAGGATTATTGCCTGTGTTACAAGGTGTGAAATTGAGTAAGACTCAATGCCCGACCAATGGAGAAGATAGAGAGAAAATGAAAGATGTTCCCTATGCTTCAGCCATAGGCTCTATCATGTATGCAATGCTGTGTACCAGACCTGATGTGTGTCTTGCTATAAGTCTAGAAGGGAGGTACCAAAGTAATCCAGGAGTGGATCACTGGACAGCGGTCAAGAACATCCTGAAATACCTGAAAAGGACTAAGGATATGTTTCTCATATATGGAGGTGACAAAGAGCTCATAGTAAATTGTTACGTTGATGCAAGCTTTGACACTGATCCGGACGATTCTAAATCGCAAGCCGGATATGTGTTTACATTAAACGGTGGAGCTGTCAGTTGGTGCAGTTCTAAACAAAGCGTTGTGGCGGGATCTACATGTGAAGCGGAGTACATAGCTGCTTCGGAAGCAGCAAACGAAGGAGTCTGGATGAAGGAGTTCATATCCAATCTAGGTGTCATACCTAGTGCATCGGGTCCAATGAAAATCTTTTGTGACAATACTGGTGCAATTGCCCTGCAAAGGAATCCATATTTCACAAGAGAACCAAGCATATCAAGAGACGCTTCAATTTCATCCGGGATCTAGTCCAGATGGGAGACATAGAGATTTGCAAGATACATATGGATCTGAATGTTGCAGACCCATTGACTAAGCCTCTTCCACGAGCAAAACATGATCAGCACCAAATCTCCATGGGTGTTAGAATCATTACTGTGTAATCTAGATTATTGACTCTAGTGCAAGTGGGAGACTGAAGGAAATATGCCGTAGAGGCAATAATAATGTTATTATTTTATTTCCTTATATCATGATAAATGTTTATTATTCATGCTAGAATTGTATTATCCGGAAACATAATACTTGTGTGAATACATAGACAAACCAAACGTCACTAGTATGCCTCTACTTGACTAGCTCATTAATCAAAGATGGTTATGTTTCCTAACCATAGACATGTGTTGTCATTTGATTAACGGGATCACATTATTAGGAGAATGATGTGATTGACATGACCCATTTCCATTAGCTTAGCACCCGATCGTTTAGTATGGTGCTATTGCTTTCTTCTTGACTTATACATGTTCCTATGACTATGAGATTATGCAACTCCCGTTTGCCGGAGGAACACTTTGTGTGCTACCAAACGTCACAACGTAATTGGGTGATTATAAAGGAGCTCTACAGGTGTCTCCAAAGGTAAATGTTGGGTTGGCTTATTTCGAGATTAGAATTTGTCACTCCGATTGTCGAAGAGGTATCTCTGGGCCCTCTCGGTAATGCACATCACATAAGCCTTGCAAGCATTGCAACTAATGAGTTAGTTGCGAGATGATGTATTACGAAACGAGTAAAAAGACTTGCCGATAACAAGATTGAACTAGGTATTGAGATACCAACGATCGAATCTCGGGCAAGTAACATACCAATGATAAAGGGAACAACGTATGTTGTTATGCGGTCTGGCCGATAAAGATCTTCGTAGAATATGTAGGAGCCAATATGAGCATCCAGGTTCCGCTATTGGTTATTGACCGGAGACATGTCTCGGTCATGTCTACATTGTTCTCGAACCCGTAGGGTCCGCACGCTTAAGGTTTCGATGACAGTTATATTATGAGTTTATGAGTTTTGATGTACCGAAGTTAGTTCGGAGTCCCGGATGTGATCACGAACATAACGAGGAGTCTCGAAATGGTCGAGACATAAAGATTGATATATTGGACGGCTATATTCGGACACCGGAAGTGTTCCGGGTGATTTCGGAGAAAACCGGAGTACCGGAGGGTTACCGGAACCCCCCCCCCCCCCCGGGGAGAAGTAATGGGCCATATGGGCCTTAGTGGAGAAA
>NC_041392.1:652784007-652788685 GCF_002162155.2 Triticum dicoccoides
AGAGAAGGGCAGCCAGGGTGGGCCGCGTGCCTCCTCCCCCCCTGGTCCGAATTGGACTAGGAGAGGGGGGGCGGCGCCCCCCTTTCCTTCTCCTTCCCCACTTCCTTTCCCCTCCTAGTAGGAGTCCTACTCCTACTAGGAGGAGGACTCCTCCTTGGCGCGCCTATAGGGCCGGCCTCCTCCCCTTGCTCCTTTATATACGGGGGCAGGGGGCACCCCTAGACACACAAGTTGATCCACGTGATCGTTTTCTTAGCCGTGTGCGGTGCCCCCTTCCACCATAATCCTCGATAATATTGTAGCGGTGCTTAGGCAAAGCCCTGCGACGGTAGAACATCAAGATCGTCACCACGCCGTCGTGCTGACGGAACTCTTCCCCGACACTTTGCTGGATCGGAGTCCGGGGATCATCATCGAGCTGAACGTGTGCTAAAACTCGGAGGTGCCATAGTTTCGGTGCTTGATCGGTCGGGCCGTGAAGACGTACGACTACATCAACCGCGTTGTGCTAACACTTCCGCTGTCGGTCTACAAGGGTACGTAGATCACACTCTCCCCTCTCGTTGCTATGCATCACCATGATCTTGCGTGTGCGTAGGAAATTTTTTGAAATTACTACGTTCCCCGACATGATCGTGTCCCACGATCACACGCACTCACACGTATAGAGGTTGACCGAATACAGGTGTAGTACGGCGTATATACAATGTACTCTAACAGAGATGGGCCGGCCCAGCGTGGCAGGCGCCCGTTAGTTTGCAAAATACACGTTAACGGGTGCCTGCAGCGCCAAATAGAATTCGCCTTACTGATTGTCGGGTCATGGTGCTTCGAAGAGGCCCATTAGGCATTAGCAGAGGTTGGGCCTGGTACTATCACAAATACATGGTTTATTGAGGTTATTACTACTTGATCTCCAACACATGTGCATTCCACAACATGAAATTCTCTCTCCTCAACTTCTTAGAGAGTAGAGATATTGTGTTATAGAAATTAATTGTGTATGTAGTATAAAAAACATTGTATTATAGTATTATCTCAGCAAATTTTACTAATATGTTGATACAAATCGTCATCGTGATATAATAATTCTTTCATCTAGTGCAACACCCGCGGCCGCGGCACGCTGTGCCCGAGCTTCGCGAACCCGTGCGCCACCCTGTTCCCTCCCCGGCGCACGTGCGACACGGCCATGTCGTCGCCGAGCAGCGGGAGCAGCTCGGCGATCTCCTTCCACAGCCTCAGGTCCTCCTCCGCCCTGCCTAGGCGCGGGCGCCTGTGGCTCCCCCGCGCGGCTTCCACGGCCGACAAGTCGTCGCCCTCGACCCAGACGCCGCTCCACCCGTTCTCCAGTGCCAGCTCCAGCCCGCGCCGGAGCGCGGCGAGCTCGGCCACGGAGCTCGTCGCCGCACCGATCGGCTCCGCGTAGCCCAGCACGAACTCGCCCTTGTGGTCCCGGTACACGCCACCGATGCTCGCGCTCTGGGACGCGTGCCTGGAGGACCCGTCGAAGTTGAGCTTCAGGCGCCCCGCCTCCGGCTTCCTCCACTTGCTCGGCGAGTCCCCGCCGCCGCCGTGCAGGCTCCGCCGCGGGCGGTACCCGCCCCCCATCACCACCGTTGGCATTGCCATTGCCATTGCCTTGTCGACGAGGAGGGCAGATACGGGGACGCGGTGCAGCATCGCGCCCAGAGGTAGTCGAAGGTGCGCACGCAGCATGGTTGCCAGGAGAACGCGCGATCTTGACGTCTATTTAGCGTCTGTGCATGCATGCAGTTGCTTGAAGCTACCGCTCACGTAGCATGAATGAATTGGACAACACTACCACTTCAGGCGTAGAATGGAAATGGCGGGATTGATTTGGTCAATGGATATGGGGAGGAGACGGAATGGAAGAAGAAGGCGGATGGAAGCCAAGTATTTGAAATGGTTTAAGGCGCGGGCGATGGAGCTAGCTAAGCATATGCCAAGGTTGGGGGGAGGAGGAGGGTATCTGTGCGAGACTTGTTGCCCTAAATTGCCTGTCAGGGAAGCAACCGCACGTTGCTTGCAGCCTCTAAATTAGCGAGTGCCAGGCTGCATTTCGGCTTAAAACACTACCCGGGTAACCACGATCTCCATGTTTGGAGCGCGTGGGCGAATTGTCATTGCGCATGCAAGTCGTGGCTTGTGTCAACTGTTAACCGCCGTGAAGAATATTCTGCGGCCAAAATAGAATGTCTACAAACTAGATTCACTGCACATGCAAAGAAAAATATCGAAATGAGGGGAAAAATCCCAGCACTACTCGTGCTAACACAGTCATTCGTTATTGTAAAGCATCAACTTCCGAACATGTTAGGGCATCTCCAACAGCAACCCGCAAATTTTCTCCTGCATCTGTTCGTGGACGGGGGGCCAGTCCGTGGACAAGGATGCGGGAGGCCGCCATCCAATCGTAGCCGCATACATTTCAAACTCTTTTTCAACAAACTAGATGAAATTCGTGCAAACACGGACGGATTTTAATATAAACATGACGGGATTCATACAAACACGGCAGATTTTCATTACATTTCGAACATTTAGAACAAAAAAAAGACCTACCCCTAAACATATCCTACGGAGGTGGCACCGGGCATCCAAGTCTGTGTCGTTCTCCATCCGCCGTCTCCATGAGCACCGGCGATAAGACCCGTGAAATGAAGGTGCGGTCTCCGACGAGGAATGGTAGAACACAGGAGACGGACCGGCCCATATGGGACACCAGGCCCTACCGTCTCTCGTGGCCTACTTATCCTCGGAGGAGTCTACGACCTGTCCGTCGCCGATGGACGTGAGGTCCACGATGGAAATGGTGGCGCCGGTGTCGGTGTACTAAGACATGGGTACCTTAATACCCTGACTTGTGCACATGCAGTAGTAGTCTTCCCGACGGCAGGGCTTGCCAGAGGACAGCTCCAAACAGGGCTCGAGATTTGGTTGATTAAACCATGAAGAAAACCTCCTAACAGGTCATTGAGAAGTACTAAGATCAAGATTCAGGTTGCCGGCAAGCGAAGACACGGCAAGCTCCCACTACCTTGCCACCGCTCCACCTCAACGACTAGCCCATCGCTTGTCAAATAGGTGTCGAGCAGGCAGGTAGTTGGGTGAAGCTTGTTTGGTCACGTGTCAGCTCACCGCCAAAGGGACAACTTTATTGCCACCCGTCCCAGGAGCGTGGCAAGGAAATAGAAGGTTGCTGGGCGAACAACACAGAAGGAGAGGCACTCCTTGTCGAAAAACGTCCCCAGTACAACACCTCACGGCACATTTGACTCGTTTGTCCTAACCCGTCAAATTTGGCACTGTAGCCACTACTTACCTTATGTAATAACCGTTTTGCCATTGTGGAGACCCCTTCATCTATAAAAGGTGGCCCGTGGCTACCTTTACAAAGGTCGTCACTTTGCTCATTTACACACGTAGTTGCACTTCCCGCACACCTTGCCGGCAAGTTGCGCTCCTTGTACTTGAGCTCAAACACAGGAGTAGGGTTTTCCACCTCACAGTGGCCCAAACCTGGGTAAACGCTTGTGTGGTTTGTTGATTCTGCTCTTTGTGTGCGTGGATCCCCATAGTTGAACCACAAAGGGGCCTTCACCGGTCCCATAGATCGTCGTACGCATGACAGTCGGAGCTGTCGTCGCCCTGCGGGGCTGCCTGATAGTTCATTGGCAGCACGACAGAAGCGCAGTTGGCGTTGTTCTACTCCGCAATCGCCTGGAGCAGCGCCTCGGCGGCCGCCGCTTCCTAGCAAATGGCGCCTTAAGCGTGAACAACATCGTAGATGGCACGCTACTCCACACCGAAGTTGGGTTCGCCGCAGCCATGGCCTCCAGGGCCTCCTCGCTCACGCACTCGCCGTTGATCTGGACCTCCGCCAGCCAGTGTTGCTCCAGGAGGAACAGGTTGTACCGTTGTTCCCCCAACGCCTGCTGGAACACTGACAAAGGCGTTGGCGCAGGATGCACCTCTGCCATGATGGTGTTGTAGTGCGCCTGGACCTGCTCCATGGTGAAGCTGTCTGGCACAGGACACGCGGGAGCCGGGGCGGTGTCGTCGGAGCCCGTCTCCATCGTGGTGTCATCCTCGTCGCTGGAGACCTCGGGCGAGCTGGCCGGTAAGTTGGCCTCAGTCCGCATGGCACAGCAGCTCTGCCAGGCAACGGCAAGGGCGGCCACGGCGTGCTTCATGTCCATGGAAAGGCTCTCCCACAGAGCTTCGCCGCCTGCAGTCATGGCGCATGTACTGGAAGGAAGGAGGATGGGGAACGACTTGTGTTGTGGTGTGCAGTTAGCCGAGTGTGACTGCCTTTAAATAGGAGATTCCAGTGATGCGAGGCATCCGGATGTGTCAATGCACGGTGACAGAGTAGGTTTCTGGGCCGGCGAGTCTGCTTAATAGCGTCATACGGACGGAAGGGGCATTGAACGAGTGTGGTAGATATCCGTCCGGTCCCGTCCAGTCATGCGTCTCCGACATTGAATAGGCGCAGACACCAAAGACGTGTTGGGGTGGCGCCCTCGGTCGACGCACTGCTTTGATGGCGGAGGCAGTGAGAGATCACGTCCGCCCTGAGTCATCTTCAACGTGGAGTAGCGCGCTCTACAGCGGCATGAATGCAGGCAGCTGGCGCCAGGAGGGAACGCATTCA
>NC_041392.1:652789304-652820161 GCF_002162155.2 Triticum dicoccoides
CGATACAGGCCCGCGATGGATGATTTTCGCGGTCTGGCCGTATGTAGGAGGTTTGAGGGTCGGCATGGGATATGTCCTTATACAACTGAAGAAGTACCGAATTAAGAACTAGCACAACCAGATCGTAATCATATTACAAGAAAAAAAAACGCGTACTCCCAACTCGCTCCCAGGGCACCGGCCAGGCTTGACCCTTGTCGTCGCCCCCATCTCCTCCCCTCCCCATCCATCTCATCAGTGCGAGAGGAATATGGGGTGGAAAGTCCGCCTGGCTGGTGGCGGCAGGCTTTTTCTCCTTGAGCTACAGGACTCCTCGGCTCGAGCATTGCAGCGTCCCTGGACGGTGCACATGTTGGCAGAGATCAGAGGGCGGGGCAGCGGCCCTGGGACATCTAGGCGATGGTCATATTGTACCGGATGTTATGGCAACGCGTCGGTTGGTCATGGTGTCAACGACGGTAGCGGTGATTTGTGGCGGAGGCTTTTTGTTCCCTGATTAGTGGAAACGGTGAATTTTGTTGTCCCCATTTTCCGGCAGCAGTGACAATGAGCATATTCCTGGTCCCTTTATGGAAATGATCTAGGGACTGGCATTGTTGCACGTGCATCCTTTATATTGCTCTCAGTGGTGCAACCTCACGCGTTGTTGGCCGCCTTTAAGGGATGCGAGTTCGACGGGTTTTAACCTCCGTATAGGAACTTCCCGGCACCACGCTCCGGTGACTGGAAGGTTCCCACTCAGTGCGGTGATTTGAAGAGCTTGGCGTGCCTTAAGACGGTGTATGCGACAACAGATTTGATGACTCAACTTCTGCTTGATGCGTGAATTCTGCTCTTATTTGAGGTGCCCCATGTTACTGGCCTAAATTGGCTTCTCATGGGCAATCGGGACTCTTGGGAGAATAGGATCATTCAAGGTGGTGGGCATCCCTACACGCTGCTCAACAACATGTATTGCGCAGACATGATTCTAGTTATGTGGTTACGTCATCAGACTGCAGCTATGCGATGATGGGTCAGTATGGTTGCAACGCAAAATGATGTCGACTAGGCGGTGCTCTTTGAATGTACGGAATAGGGTCGCAGGGGTGAAAACTCAAGGTTTGACCTTTCATTGGTTGAACCTAGCAATGACGTCATTCACGCGGAGTTACCTTGTTGAAGGCATGCATTGCATGAAGTTTACTCGAACTACTCTGCGGGGTGAAACCCATGATTCGACCTTAGTATTTGGTCTAGCGATGGCAATGCTCGTGCATGGTACGCTCGTCATTGTTGGAGCAGATATCATGTTACCCAAGGTTGCCATCATTGATGATTGATGTTGGATGATTTAGTTGTTCAATTGATCATTATCCTTTTGTAATAATTTGGCTATGTGCATCCTCGATGTCTTGAGTAACTCTTGATTTTATTGGTGCAGAGGTTGGATGTAATTGATACCTTGTTGATGTTGATATATTTCCTTTATCAGAAAAAAATGACTCACTGCCCTATTAATTGGTTGACGTCCAAACCGGATGAACACAACCCATGTTATCATCTCCCATATGATGCCCTAGAGACTACGGAGTCATGCACATCTCCACGCAATTGCATAGAACACGGCGTACTAATCCAGCTGGTAGCCTTAAAGATAACTTGCAAATACTTAAGGAAATATGCCCTAGAGGCAATAATAAAGTTATTATTTATTTTCTCATATCATGATAAATGTTTATTATTCATGCTAGAATTGTATTAATCGGAAACATAATACATGTGTGAATACATAGACAAACATAGTGTCACTGGTGTGCCTCTACTTGACTAGCTCATTGATCAAAGATGGTTGAGTTTCCTAGCCATAGACATGAGTTGTCATTTGATTAACGGGATCACATCATTAGTAGAATGGTGTGATTGACTTGACCCATTTCGTTAGCTTAGCAATTGATCGTTTAAGTTTACTGCTATTGCTTTCTTCATGACTTATACATGTTCCTATGACTATGAGATTATGCAACTCCCGAATACCGGAGGAACACTTTGTGTGATACCGAACGTCACAACGTAACTGGGTGATTATAAAGGTACTCTATAGGTGTCTCCGATGGTGTTCGTGGAGTTGGCATAGATCAAAAATAGGATTTTTCACTCCGATTTTCGGAGAGGTATCTCTCGGCCCTCTCGGTAATACACATCACTATAAGCCTTGCAAGCAATGCAACTAATGAGCTAGTTGCGAGATGATGCATTACAGAACGAGTAAATAGACTTGCCGGTAACGAGACTGAGCTAGGTATTGAGATACTGACGATCAAATCTCGAGCAAGTAACATACCGATGACAAAGGGAACAACGTATGTTGTTATGCGGTTTGACCAATAAAGATCTTCGTAGAATATGTAGGAACCAATATGAGCATCCAGGTTCCGCTATTGGTTATTGACCGGAGACGTGTCTCGGTCATGTCTACATAGTTCTCGAACTCGTAGGGTCCGCACGCTTAAAGTTCTGTGACGATCGGTATTATGAGTTTATATGTTTTGATGTACCGAAGGTAGTTCGGAGTCCCGGATATGATCACGGACAAGACGAGGAGTCTCAAAATGGTCGAGACATAAAGATTGATATATTGGAAGCCTACATTTGAACATCGGAAGAGTTTCTGGTGAAATCAGAATTTTACCGGAGTGCCGGAGAGGTTACCGGAACCCCCGGGGGTTAATGGGCCTTGTTGGGCCCTAGTGGAGAGATAGAGGGGCCGGCCAAGGCAGGCCGCGTGCCCCCTCCCCTCTGGTCCGAATTGGACTAGGAAGGGGGTGGCGCCCCCTTTCCTTCTCCTGCTCCCCCTTCCTTTCTCCCTCCTAGTAGGAGTAGGAAATAGGGGAGTCCTACTCCTACTAGGAGGAGGACTCCTCCTCCTGGCGCGCCCTACAGGGCCGGCCGGCCTCCCCCTTGCTCCTTTATATACGGGGGCATGGGGCACCCTCGAACACACAAGTTGATCATTGATCTCTCCCAGCCGTGTGCGGTGCCCCCCTCCACCATAATCCACCTCGGTCATACTGTAGCGGTGCTTAGGCGAAGCCCTGCAACGGTAGCTTCAACAACATCGTCACTATGCCGTCGTGCTGACGAAACTCTCCCTCGAGCTCTACTGGATCGTGAGTTCGCGGGACGTCAACGAGCTGAACGTGTACTGAACGCGGAGGTGTCGTACGTTCGGTACTGAGGATCGGTCGATCGTGAAGACGTACGATTGTATCAACCGCGTTGTCATAACGCTTCCGCTTAACGGTCTACGAGGGTAGGTGGACGACTCTCCTCTCTTGTTGTTATGCATCACCATGATCTTGCGTGTGCGTAGGAATTTTTTTGAAATTACTACGTTCCCCAACAAATACATGAAACTTTCATCACGTAAAAAATACAATCATTTCTACAATTACAAATCGTCCGAACTAAGGCACATAGCCTCACAAGGATTTAAGTCATTTCTCCAAACAGATTCGTTATACTCGTAGGAGGGGACAAATTATAAGCTACATATACAATACGCCATAGAAGGGGGCAAAACAGGCAATATAGAAATAAGTGATAGATTGACTCACAATTGTTAAAAAATTATTCCTTGCCTTCTGTGTTGGCAAGTATTCTGTCGTTAAGAGGCTACTCAGTACAAGCACCACATAATGTTTTTATTGTGCGACTTCAATTTCCAAATTAATTTCATAAGAGAACCATGACCATAGTTAGAGAAGACATCGGGTCCTGCGATAGATTAATCACCATCAACCTATCGACCAGATGTGACCAAGAATATATTTCCCCCGATAAGAGCTCGTTTGAATGCAAGAATCAATCAATGGTTGGATGGTTAGGAGGGCAGTGCTACCCCCAACCCACTAGGGAATCAAACATCATGTTTGACATTTTGGTGTCTCATTAATGCAGATTAATTTACTCTGTGGGGAGGTGAGGTTTCCACCGATAGCAAAGCACCTGTGATGACTTCTTTGTCGGCGTTGTAATGATGTTTCTACAACAACAAAAAAAGCAATCTTGAACAGATATTGAGTGGTGAGTGGAACCTCACCTAAAACTGATGCAATAGAAACCTCTTTGAACTGGATGATATGGTATAGGTTTGGGTATAAGAGACTTAGCAGTATATCCCTGCCTAAGTATCTTCCCAATCTCATACTTAGGCCATTACCCACCAAGAAAGATCTTTATTCTTAAAAAAATTGTCTTTAGCAATCATAAAACCTTTCTAGAACCGTGAATTCATATTGGCTTTGCCACACCTTTTCCTCATTTAGTAATCTGAAAAGCCATTTACTCGACAAGCACTTTTTCTAATTTTAAGGTCTCAACCCCTGGACCACCTTCATATTTTGGCCTACGAATTATATCCCACTTATCTAGTCCATACTTTTTTTATGTTCATCACATTGAGAAAGAATTTGGATATGTAATAATTCAATCTTTTATGTACCCATTTGGGTATCTCAAAGAAGAATAACATAAATTTTGGTAGGCTAGCAAGTACAACAATGAGCAGGACAAGAGGACCCCTATAGGAAAGTAACTTGCCCTTCCAACTGCTGAGATTTTTCTCGAAGCAATCCACTCTACCCTTCAATTCCTTATCCAAGTGTTTATAGTGATAAATGGATAAACCGATATATTGAAGTTGTGATCCAGTCTCACAACCAAACAATTGTTGGTACTGGTTCTCGACTTCTTTGACCTTACCAAGGCAGAACAACTCACCTTTGCGAATTTAATCTTAAGGTGTGATAACTGTTCCAATGGAGAGGTGGTTAGCTTCATATTAATTTCCTTCTGCATGTCATGTGCCACAAATATAATGGCCCTATTGTAGTTTGGATACCCACCATCCACAGAGCATGGTAAAAGGACAACAACATAACCATCCACTTTGGCCCATGCAATAAGGATCACCAAAATATCAACAACAATGATCACTAACATATCAACAACGATGTTGAAGAGAATAGGCGACAGAGGGTCACCCTCTGCAATCCCTGCTTGGAATAAAAATAATGACTGGTATCATTATTTACCTTTTTTAACATTAATTACCGACCATAACACCAATGTTTCCTCACCACAAAAAGGCAGTAAAACATTAACATGCTTCAGCTTAGTGTGACTCCTTATTGGAACAAAAGGGTGATATTGTAAAATAGGCCTTATTTTAGCTAGAATAGATGAAAATACAAAAATCTATTAACATAGTGTAAAAAAATGTTAGCATACTATAAAAAATGTAGACAACATTAAAAAAATGTTTCTAGCATTTCAAAAATGTCACGCGTTTTCAAAAGTGTAAGTGGCACTTCAAAAAAATAATTATATAATGTAAGAAATGATCTGTACTTCAGAAAAAAAAATTCATACCATTCAATAAAATGTAGGTTACATTTAAGAAAAATTGCATGCATTTTACAAAAAATGTTAGTTACAATGTAAAAATATGTCCACACAGTTTAAAAAATGGTTTGTATCATTCAAGACAATGTTTCAACGTATATTTGAGAAATGTTTAGCCAGAATTCAAAAAAAATCTAAATCATGTAATTGAAGAAATATTAATCATGTATTTCAAAAATATTTTACATGTATACGAAAAATGTACAATTGGAATGAAAAAAGTGAACATATATTTTAAAAATATATAACATGTATACTATTTTTTCCTAATGCATACAAACATTGTATAATGTGTATGAAAAAAGTATAAATGTGTTGAGACAAAACGAGAAAGTAAACCAATAAGAAAAAAATACACTCAAACCAGAGGCGCTATAGTATTGGCCCGGCCCACTCCGTCACGCCCAGAGGCGAAACTGACTTATGTCTAGGTATGAGCGAGAAATAGCGCTAGGGCACCAAGAGAGCTATATCTCGCTTAAAGCGAGACGGAAGAAGCTCTTGCCTGAAGCGGCCGCGGTAATGGGATGGCCCATTAGTGCACCCTTGAAACAAATGAAATACACCAAAAATGGTACCCAGATAGGGATCGAACTCAGGCCTCCTTGCTGCTGGCTATCGTCCCACTATCAAGTTCGTGGCAGAAGGCACGGCCTACTTCTATACTACTATTAAACAATCAAACAAGAACTTTTTTAAGCACACCCACAAAGCGTACACATATTTAATATCACCGCACGATTAGGCCCACTAAACTCAATCGAACGGTTAGCCTTAACCTAAACCATTTTTTATGTGCACTTAGCAATTTACATTGACTGACCGTACTCCACCGTGGAGGAAAATATGAAACTCTACGCCTGGGAAATTAGGAAACTAATAATCACGGGTGCATCATATTCTAGGAAACTAAATCAGAGTGCATCCATCCTATTAGGAAACTAATCTATACTACTATTAAACAATCAAACAAGAACTTCTTTAAGCACACCCCACAAAGCGTACACAGATCTAATACCACCACACGATTAGGCCCACTAAACTCAATCTAATGATTAGCCTTAACCTAAACCATTTTCTGTGTGCACTTAGCAATTTACATTGACTGACCGTACTCCACCGTGGAGGAAAATATGAAACTCTACGCCTGGGAAATTAGAAAACTAATAATCACGGGTGCATCATATTCTAGGAAACTAAATCAGAGTGCATCCATCCTATTAGGAAACTAATCTCAAACAAATCCATCATACTAAAAACTTATCTCGGACGTATCCATCCTATTAGGAAGCTAATCGCAAGCCTCCTGCCACCATCATGCACATCGGTCGGATTTGTTTTGTTTCATGACAGAGAAACCATATACCGCTATTTTGCCACATATATTTATTCTTATATACTTGTGCAGTTTCAAATGATCCAACATATCTGCAGTCATCAAACTTGAAGACATACTGTTTAAGGCCTTATTTGCACCGCCTCTTTTTCTTTGTCTGCGCGCCTCTTTCCTCCAATAATAATAATGAATAACTTTTTCCGGATCAGGTATTACACTGTTACAAATGTTGCTGAAGCTACTCCTTACGACAAGGAAAAGGAGGATGAATGCTTTCTATCTTCACCAGTTTTGTAGCATGTTCCAAATTGTTGGCTCTTTCTTATTTGAGGATTCATCATGTTTTTTGTAATTTAGAAGCTGACCTGAAAGCTTGATAAGGTTAAGCTTGACAAATACTCTGGAATACTGTTCCTTCCATTTTTATTTTTCTTCCTAACTCATTTCAGTTTCTGTACGCACAGAGCGTCTTACATCATTGTAATTAGTATGGTTGCCAACGCATAAACATATACAAAACCATAAAAATACTTTCTGTCATGATAATTATTGAATTTCTTTTAGCCTTTTTACATTTCAATTAGTTCTTGTAAATCATCTTTATTTTATATAGAAGTCGTTGTAGTCACATATCATCTTCTATTTCCTATTATCCAGAGTAGGTAGCTATATAATATTGGCAATCCACACAACCAAAAAATATATATAATTTTATCCAAATTAGTACAAGTATATATTTTGCTACGCAGATTAGTAGAATAAAATAAGATTCTAGAATTAAGCATGTTGAACAATATAATTGCATCGTAAGTCAGTTTATACGGTTTTTCCTGGCTACACTCAAAGAGAAGACTACACTACAACCCCGCAAAAAAAAGAAGACTACACTACAAGCCTATATTACTGCATTAATAAATAATTGCTGATTTTATTTAAATGAGAATATTTTCCTGCGATTACTCTATGAAGCAACATAACCACTATTGTGTCTCACTTTTGAAAATACAATTTGAGCGACATCAAACATTGTGTATCCATTTGATTTATATTTTTAAAAAAAATTATTTTTTTATATTATCTGAATCTCACCTGGTTTACGTTTGAGACGTGCGTTGCACGTGCATGCTTACTAGTGGGGGAAAAGTCCCGTTTTACCACCGGTTTTGGTCTTTTTATTTTCCTATTTCCTTTTTTTGTCAACGGTTTTCTTTGTTTATGTTCCCTCGAATCAGTGGTTTCTTTTGTCTTTCCGTTTTTTTCTTTAGTTTTCCTTGTTTCTTTTTGGTTTTCACTACCTCTTTTATTTACTTTATATATTTTTTATTTTTTTTGTTTCATCCTCCTTTTTCATTGGGTTACTTCCAAGTAAAAATTTTGGTTCAAGAGCTGCCACCCAACTTCACGCCTCGGAGGAGCGGTCGGATCGCCAAGGTGGACTGCGGGCTCAGCTCCGAGCTCAAGGCCAAGAAACTGCTCCTGCGCCTCCTCGGGCTCGTCTCGGATGACGCCCCCATCTCTGCGGAAACCCTGGCGAAGTACGAGCGCCTCTTTCAGAGACCGCTTGCGCACGACGTGCTGCAGGCGTTCGCCGATCTCTTCGGCTGGCGCATCCCCGAGCTCCTTGACTCGCCTGCCGGCTCGCTCTCCCCTCTGCCTCGCACTGTCGAGGCCTAGTGGCTGCTTTGGCCACCCTAGGACCCAAACATTCCCCATGGAGCACAACCTCCGAATTGTATTTTGGAACGTGTGTGGCCTAAATGCCCCGGCCAAGCGCACTGCCATCCGCAGCGTGATCACCTCTGCTTCCCCATGTACCGTTTGTATTCAAGAAACCAAGATGATTTCCCTTTCGTCCTCGCTTGTCGCTGAGACGCTCGGCCCGTCCTTTTCCGAGTTCTTCCTTCTTCCTGCTGATGGGACACGTGGGGGCATCCTGCCTGCATGGCGCCCAGACATGATCGCAGCTCTCCGATCCCTATCTTGGCGAGCACCACATCACCGCCCTAGCCTCCTCTCTCGATGGCGAGCATCACTGGTGGCTTACCGGCGTCTACGGCCCGCAAGGAGATGATGACAAGATTGCCTTCCTTGGCGACCTTACCGAGGTTCGATCATTGCACGCCGGCCCTTGGATCCTAGGGGGTGATTTCAACATGATCGCCGAGGCGGCGGACAAGAACAACTCCTGAATCAACTATCATGTCATGTCTCGCTTCCGCCGCTTCCTCGCCGACAAGGAGCTGCGTGATATCTACCTGCACGGGAGGCGGTACACTTGGTCGAGTGAGCGCGGCACTCCGACCCTCACGCACATCGACAAGGCCCTCTGCAACTCGACATGGGAGGCGCTTCACCCACACTGCATGCTTCACTGCCTCTCCTCCTCGGCGTCTGATCACGTGCCCCTTCTCCTTGACTGCACCGCGCGCTCACCTGTCACCAAAAGGTTCCATTTTGAGAGATTATGGCTGCGCACCGACGGCTACATGCAGGTCGTGCTTGAGGCGTGGACTACCGGGACCGACGAGTCGAACCCTTTCCGCCGTTTGGTGGCGCGGCTTAAGACCACCGCCCGGCGCCTCCAAAGCCGGAGCGCGAAGAAGATCGGCGATGTGTCTCGGCAGCTCTTGATTGCTCGCGAGCTGATTGCGCGCTTTGATGCAGCTCAGGACCTGCAACCACTCTCTCCGGCCGAGGCTTGGCTGCGTCAACGCCTCAAAGGGCCTATCTTGGCCTCGCTTCGCTTGAGCGCTCGATCTCGCGCCAGCGTGTCAGACTCTCCTGGCTGCGGGATGGTGATGCAGGCCAGAAGTTCTTTCGTGTGCATGCCGCACACCACAAGATGAAGAACCGTATTCTGGAGCTGCAGGTGGGAGATATCTCCGTCTCCGCCCCGGCCGCGCTCGCTGAGGCCGCCTACTAGCACTTCTCCGGAATTCTTGGAACGGCGGAGCCGCGCCCTTTCTCCATCGATCTTTCTGTGATCCATGCTGGCCCTTTCAACCTATCCGGCCTCGACGCGCCTTTCTCCGAGGACAAAATTGTTGGGGAATGTAGTAATTTCAAAAAAATTCCTACGCACACGCAAGATCATGGTGATGCATAGCAACAAGAGGGAAGAGTGTTGTCCATGTACCCTCGTAGACCGAAAGCGGAAGCGTTAGCACAACGCGGTTGATGTAGTCCTACGTCTTCATGGCCCGACCGATCAAGCACCGAAACTACGGCACCTCCGAGTTCTAGCACACGTTCAGCTCGATGACGATCCCCGGACTCCGATCCAGCAGAATGTCGGGGAAGAGTTCCGTCAGCACGACGGCGTTGTGACGATCTTGATGTTCTACTATCGCAGGGCTTCGCCTAAGCACCACTACAATATTATCGAGGACTATGGTGGAGGGGGGCACCGCACACGGCTAAGAGATCAATGATCAACTATTGTGTCTATGGGGTGCCACCCTGCCCCCGTATATAAAGGAGCAAGGGAGGGAGGCGGCCGGCCTAGGAGGAAGGCGCGCCAAGGGGGGAGTCCTACTCTCACCGGGAGTAGGACTCCTCCTTCCCTTGTTGGAGTAGGAGAGAAGGAAAGAGGGGGAGAGGAATAAGGAAAAGTGGGCTGCACCCCTTTGTCCAATTCGGACCAGAGGAGGGGCGCGCCTCCTTCCTTTTGGCCTCTCTCCTCTATTCCCGTATGGCCCAATAAGGCCCATATACTCCCCGGCGAATTCCCGTAACTCTCCGGCACTCTAAAAAATACCAGAATCACTCGGAACCTTTCCGATGTCTGAATATAGTCGTCCAATATATCGATCTTTACGTCTCGACCATTTAGAGACTCCTCGTCATGTCCCCGATCTCATCCGGGACTCCGAACTCCTTCGGTGCATCAAAACACATAAACTCATAATATAACTGTCATCAAAACCTTAAGCGTGCGGATGCTACGGGTTCGAGAACAATGTAGACATGACCGAGACACGTCTCCGGTCAATAACCAATAGCGGAACCTGGATGCTCATATTGGCTCCCACATATTCTACGGAGATCTTTATCGGTCAGACCGCATAACAACATACATTGTTCCCTTTGTCATCGGTATGTTACTTGACCGAGATTCGATCGTCGGTATCTCAATACCTAGTTCAATCTCGTTACCGGCAAGTCTCTTTACTCGTTCCGTAATACATCATCCTGCAACTAACTCATTAGTTGCAATGCTTGCAAGGCTTAAGTGATGTGCATTACCGAGAGGGCCCAGAGATACCTCTCCGACAATCGGAGTGACAAATCCTAATCTCGAAATACGCCAACCCAACAAGTACCTTCGGAGACACCTGTAGAGCACCTTCATAATCACCTAGTTACGTTGTGACGTTTGGTAGCACACAAAGTGTTCCTCCGGTAAACGGGAGTTGCATAATCTCATAGTCATAGGAACATGTATAAGTCATGAAGAAAGCAATAGCAACAAACTAAACGATCAAGTGCTATGCTAACAGAATGGGTCAAGTCAATCACAGCATTCTCCTAATGATGTGATCACGTTAATCAAATGACAACTCATGTCTATGGTTAGGAAACATAACATCTTTGATTAATGAGCTAGTCAAGTAGAGGCATACTAGTGACACTCTGTTTGTCTATGTATTCACACATGTATTATGTTTCCGGTTAATACAATTCTAGCATGAATAATAAACATTTATCATGATATAAGGAAATAAATAATAACTTTATTATTGCCTCTAGGGCATATTTCCTTCAATAATATGGGCTGTTGTCAAGAGCCTGCCACTTGGGAAGGCGCCAGGCCCCGACGGATTTACCGCCGAGTTTCTCCGGAGTGCTTGGGACGTGATCAAGCATGACTTCGGCGCCGTCTTCGACAAGCACTATGCACTCAACAGGCGTGGTTTCCAGCGGCTCAATGAGGCACTCCTCACCCTTATCCCTAAGAAGCAGGATGCGGCATCCCTCTTCGACTATCGCCCTATCAGTCTCATTCATCTCATCGTGAAGCTATTCGCGAAGGCGCTCTCTCTCCGGCTAGCACCGCATTTGGGCAAGTTGGTTTCCACGAACCAGAGCACGTTTATTGCTGGCCAGAGCATCCACGACAATTTCCTCCTCGTTCAACAAACGGCTAGACTCCTACACAATCTCAAGATGCCGCGGATGCTTCCCAAGCTCGACATCGCGAGAGCATTCGACTCGGTGGCTTGGACTTTTTGCTCGACACGGTTCGGCACCTCGGCTTTGGAAATGGCTGGTGCGAGTGGATCTCTATACTTCTCTCAACCGCGTCCACGCGTTTGCACGTCAATGGTGTCCCCGGGCCGCCGATCCTTCACGCTTGTGGGCTGTGGCAAGGGGACCATGTCTCCTCGATGCTCTTTGTCATTGTCATCGACGTGCTGTTGGGAAACGTAGCAAAAATTCAAAATTTGCTATGCATCACCAAGATCAATCGATGGAGTAATCTAGCAACGAGGGGAAGGAGAGTGCATCTACATACCCTTGTAGATCGCTAAGCGGAAGCGTTCAAGTGAACGGGGTTGATGGAGTCGTACTCGTCGTGATCCAAATCACCGATGATCCTAGTGCCGAACGGACGGCACCTCCGTGTTCAACACACGTACAGCCCGGTGACGTCTCCTACGCCTTGATCCAGCAAGGGGAGAAGGAGAGGTTGGGGAAGACTCCATCCAATAGCAGCACGATGGCGTGGTGATGGTGGAGGAGCGTGGTACTCCAGCAGGGCCTCGCCAAGCACCGCAAGAGACGAGGAGGGAGAGGGGTAGGGCTGCACCAAGAAGGAGATTGAATCACCTCTATGGCAGCCCAAAACCTCAAGTATATATAGGGGAGGGGAGGGGCTGCGCCCCTACCTAGGTTTCCACCCCTAGGGGTGGCGGCCAACCCTAGATCCCATCTAGGGGGGGCGGCCAAGGGGGGAGAGAGGGGGCGCACCACTAGGTGGGCCTTAGGCCCATCTAAGCCTAGGGTTTGCCCCCTTCCACTCTCCCTTGCGCCTTGGGCCTTGGTGGGGGGAGCACCAGCCCACCAGGGGCTGGTCCCCTCCCACACTTGGCCCATGCAGCCCTCCGGGGCTGGTGGCCCCACTTGGTGGACCACCGGGACCCTCCCGGTGGTCCCGGTACATTACCGATAAAACCCGAAGCTTTTCCGGCGACCAAAACAGGACTTCCCATATATAAATCTTTACCTCCGGACCATTCCGGAACTCCTCGTGACGTCCGGGATCTCATCCGGGACTCCGAACAACATTCGGTAACCACGTATATATATTCCCTATAACCCTAGCGTCATCGAACCTTAAGTGTGTAGACCCTACGGGTTCGGGAACCATGCAGACACGACCGAGACAACTCTCCGGTCAATAACCAACAGCGGGATCTGGATACCCATGTTGGCTCCCACATGTTCCACGATGATCTCATCGGATGAACCACGATGTCAAGGACTTAATCAATCCCGTATTCAATTCCCTTTGTCTATTGGTACGATACTTGCCCGAGATTCGATCGTCGGTATCCCGATACCTTGTTCAATCTCGTTACCGGCAAGTCTCTTTACTCGTTCTGTAACACATCATCTCGTGATCAACTCCTTGATCACATTGTGAACATTATGATGATGTCCTACCGAGTGGGCCCAGAGATACCTCTCCGTTTACACGGAGTGACAAATCCCAGTCTTGATTCGTGCCAACCCAACAGACACTTTCGGAGATACCTGTAGTGTACCTTTATAGCCACCCAGTTACGTTGTGATGTTTGGCACACCCAAAGCACTCCTACGGTATCCGGGAGTTGCACAATCTCATGGTCTAAGGAAATGATACTTGACATTAGAAAAGCTTTAGCAAACGAACTACACGATCTTGTGTTAGGCTTAGGATTGGGTCTTGTCCATCACATCATTCTCCTAATGATGTGATCCCGTTATCAACGACATCCAATGTCCATGGTCAGGAAACCGTAACCATCTATTGATTAACGAGCTAGTCAACTAGAGGCTTACTAGGGACATGGTGTTGTCTATGTATCCACACATGTATCTGAGTTTCCTATCAATACAATTCTAGCATGGATAATAAACGATTATCATGAATAAGGAAATATAATAATAACCAATTTATTATTGCCTCTAGGGCATATTTCCAACAGTCTCCCACTTGCACTTGAGTCAATAATCTAGTTCACATCGCCATGTGATCAACACTCACAGGTCACAT
This sequence comes from Triticum dicoccoides, assembly GCF_002162155.2. Classification (NCBI taxonomy): domain Eukaryota; kingdom Viridiplantae; phylum Streptophyta; class Magnoliopsida; order Poales; family Poaceae; genus Triticum; species Triticum dicoccoides. Next base: position 652,803,344 of record NC_041392.1, read on the forward strand.
CGCCATGTGACCAACATCCAAGAGTCTACTAGACTCAATGATCTAGTTCACATCACTATGTGATAAACACTCAAAGAGTTCTGGGTTTGATCATGTTATGCTTGTGAGAGAGGTTGTAGTCAACGGGACTTGCCATATTCAGATCCCTATGTATTTTGCAAAACTTTATGTCATATCGTAGATGCTGCTACCACGTTCCACTTGGAGCTATTCCAAATTGTTGCTCCATTATACGTATCCAGTATATCTACTCAGAGCTATCCGGATAGGTGTTAAGCTTGCATCGATGTAACTCTTTATGTCGAACTCTTTATCACCTCCATAACCGAGAAACATTTCCTTATTCCTCTAAGGACAATTTTGACCGCTATCTGGTGATCTACTCCTAGATCACCTTTACCCTCTTGCCAAACATGCGGCAAGGCACACATCAGGTGTGGTACTCAGCATGGCATACCGTATAGAGCCTATGACAAGATCATAGGGGACGACCTTCGTCCTTCCTCTTTCTTCTGCCGTGGTCAATCTTTGAGTCTTACTCAACTTCACACCTTACAACTCAGGTAAGAACCCCTTCTTTGACTGATCTATTTTGAACTCCTTCAAAAACATGTCAAGGTGTGCGTTCTTTGAAAGTATCATCAGGCGTCTTGATCTATCTCTATAGATCTTGATGCCCAATATGTAAGCAGCTTTATCCAGGTCTTCCTTTGAAAATCACTCTTTAAACAAACCGTTTATGCTTTCCAGAAATTCTACATTATTTCGGATCAACAATATGTCATCCAGATATACTTATCAGAAATGTTGTAGTGCTCCCACTCACTTTCTTGTAAATACAAGTTTCTAGCAAACATTGTATAAACCTAAAAGCTTTGATCACTCCATCAAAACATATATTCCGATTCCGAGATGCTTGCTCTAGTCCATAGAAGGATTGCTGGAGCCAGCATACCTTTTAGCATCCTTAGGATCGACAAAACCTTTTGTTGTATCACATACAACTTTTCTTACGAAAACTGGTAAGAAAACTTGTTTTGACATCCATCTGTAAGATTTCATAATCGAAAAATACAGCTAATGCTATCATGATTCCGACGGACTTAAGCATCGCTACGGGTGAGAAATTCTCATCGTAGTCAACTCCTTGAACTTGTGAAAAGACTCTTTCCCACAAGTCGAGCTTCATAGATGGTAACATTGCTGCCCACGTCCATCTTCTTCTTAAAGATCCATTTATCTCAATGGCTTGCCGATCAACGGGCAAGTCCACCAAAGTCCATACTTTGTTCTGATACATGGATCCTATCTCGGATTTCATGGTTTCTAACCATTTGTCGGAATACGGGCCCACCATCGCTTCTCCATAGCTCGTAGGTTCATTGTTGTCTAACAACATGATATCTAAGACAGGATTACCATACCACTCAGGAGTAGTACATATCCTTGTCGACCTATGAGGTTCGATAGCAACTTGATCCGAAGCTTCATGATCACTATCATTAACTTCCTATTCAACAGAAGTAGGCTCCACAAAAAACATATTTCTGTGTTGCATCACTCTCTGGTTGAAATAAAGGTTCGACAACCTCATCAAGTTCTATCTTCCTCCCACTCAATTCTTTCGAGAGAAACTCCTTCTCGAGAAAGGACCCGTTCTTAGTGACAAACAATTTGCCCTCGGATCTGAGGTAGAAGGTATACCCTACTGTCACCTTTGGGTATCCTATGAAGATGTGTTTGTCCGCTTTGGGTTCGAGCTTCTCTGGCTGAAGCCTTAAGCATCGCATCCCCAAACGTTAAGAAACGACAACTTTGGTTTCTTGCCAAACCAATGTTCTTATGACGTCGTCTCAACGGACTTAGATGGTGTCCTATCTAAAGTGATTGCAGCTGTCTCTAATGCATAACCTCAAAATGAAAACGGTAGATTGATAAGAGACATCATAGATCGCACCATATCTCATAAGGTTCGATTACGATGTCCGGACACACCATAACCCAGTGGTGTTCCAGGTGGCTTCAACTGTGAAACAATTCCACAATGTCTTAAGTGTTTGCCAAGCTCATAACTCAGAAAATCCCCTTTTGATCAGATCGTAGGAACATGATCTTATTGTTATGATGATTCTTAACTTCACTCTGAAATCGCTTGAACTTTTCAAACGTTTCAGACTTGTGCTTCATTAAGCAAATATACCTATATCTACTCAAATCGTCAGTGAAGATGAGAAAATAGCGATATCCACCGCACGCTTCAATTCTCATTGGATCACACGCATCAGCATGTATGATTTCCAACAAGTCACTTGCCCGTTTCATTGTACCTGATAGCGGGGTCTTGGTCATCCTGCCCATGAGGCATGGCTCGCATGTGTCAAGCGATTCAAAATCAAGTGACTCCAAACATCCATCGACATGGAGTTTCTTCATGCATCTTACGCCAATATGACCTAAGCGGCAGTGCCACGAGAAAGTGGTACTATCATTATTAACTCTACATCTTTTGGCGTGAACATGTGTATTACCACGGCCGAGATTCAATGAACCATTCACATAGGGTGCATGACCATGAAAGGTATCATTCATGTAAACAGAATAACCATTATTCTCTAACTTAAATGAATGACCGTATTGCAATGAACATGATCTAATCATATTCATGCTCAGCGTAGACACCTGATAACATTTATCTAGGTTCAATACTAATCCCGAAGGCAGATGGAGCGTGCGATGGTGATCTCATCAACTTTGGAAACACTTCCAACACACATCGTCAACTCGCCCTTAGCCAGTCTCCTTTAGTCCGTAGCTTTTGCTTCAAGTCACCAGTAATAGCAACTGAACCGGTATCCAATACCCAGGTGCTACCAGGAGTACTAGCGAGGTACACATTAATAACACGTATATACTTTGTTGAAGTTGCCAGCCTTCTTATCTACCATGCATTTGGGGTAATTCCGCTACCAGTGACCGTTCCCTTACAATAGAAGCACTTAGTCTCGGGTTTGGGTTCAACCTTGGGTTCCTTCACTGGAGCGGCAACTGGTTTGCCATCCATGAAGTTTCCCTTTTAGCCCTTGCCCTTCTTGAAACCAGTGGTCTTATTAAACCATCAACACTTGATGCTCCTTCTTGATTTCTACCTTTTGCGGTCTTAAGCACCGCGAACAGCTCTGGGATCAACTCCATCCCTTGCATGTCATAGTTCATCACGAAGATCTAGTAGCTTAGTTATAGTGTCTAGAGAACTCTATCAATCACTATCTTATCTGGAAGTTTAACTCCCACTTGATTTAAGTGATTGTAGCACCCAGACATTCTGAGCACATGCTCACTAGCTGAGCTATTCTCCTCCATCTTGTTGGCTAAAGAACTTGTCAGAGGTCTCACACCTCTCAACACGGGCATGAGCCTGAAATCCCAATTTCAGCTCTTGGAACATCTCATATGTTCTATGGTGTTCAAAACGTCATTGGAATCCCGATTCTAAGCCGTAAAGTATGGTGCACTAAACTATCAAGTAGTCATTAGGATGTGTCTGTCAGATGTTCACAACATCCACAGACGACTTTGTAGGGGTTTGCACATCGAGCGGTGCATCAAAGACGCAAGTCTTCTGCGTAGCAGTGAGGACACTCCTCGGACTACGGACCTAGTCCGCATCATTGCTTACAATATCTTTCAACTTAATCTTTCTCTAGGAACGTATTGAAAAAGGGAGCTACAACATGAGCTATTTATCTACAACATATTTGCAAAGACAATTTAGACTATATTCATGATAATTGAGTTCATCTAATGAACTCCCACTCAGATTGACATCCCTCTAGTCATCTAAGTGAAACATGATCCGAGTCAACTAGGCCGTGTCCGATCATCACGTGAGACGGACTAGTCAACATCGGTGAACATCTTCATGTTGATCGTATCTTCTATACGACTCATGCTCGACCTTTCGGTCTTCCGTGTTCCGAGGCCATGTCTGTACATGCTAGGCTCATCAAGTCAACCTAAGTGTTTTTGCTGTGTAAATCTAGCTTACACCCGTTGTATTCGAACGTTAGAATCTATCACACCCGATCATCACGTGGTGCTTCGAAACAACGAACCTTTGCAACGGTGCACAGTTAGGGGGAACACCTTTCTTGAAATTTTAGTGAGGGATCATCTTATTTAAGCTACCGTCGTTCTAAGCAAATAAGATGTAAAACATGATAAACATCACATGCAATCAAATAGTGACATGATATGGCCAATATCATTTTGCTCCTTTCGATCTCCATCTTCGGGGCTCCATGATCATCGTTGTCACCGGCATGACACCATGATCTCCATCATCGTGTCTTCTTGAAGTTGTCTCGTCATCTATTACTTCTACTACTATGGCTAACGCTTTAGCAATAAAGTACAGTAATTACATGACGTTTAAGTTGACACGCAGGTCATAAATAAATTAAGACAACTCCTATGGCTCCTGCCGGTTGTCATACTCATCGACATGCAAGTCGTGATTCCTATTACAAGAACATGATCAATCTCATACATCACATATATCATTCATCACATCCTTTTGGCCATATCACATCACAAGGCATATGCTACAAAAACAAGTTAGACGTCCTCTAATTGTTGTTGCAAGTTTTTTACGTGGCTGCTATAGGTTTCTAGCAAGAACGTTTCTTACCTACGCCAAAACCACAATGTGATATGCCAATTTCTATTTACCCTTCATAAGGACCCTTTTCATCGAATCCGATCCGACTGAAGTGGGAGAGACAGACACCCGCTAGCCACCTTATGCAACTAGTGCATGTCAGTCGGTGGAACCAGTCTCACGTAAGAGTACGTGTAAGGTCGGTCCGGGCCGCTTCATCCCACGATGCCGCCGAATCAAGATAAGACTAGTAACGGCAAGTAAATTGACAATATCGATGCCCACAACTGCTTTGTGTTCTACTCGTGCATAGAAACTACGCATAAACCTGGCTCATGATGCCATTGTTGGGAAACGTAGCAGAAATTCAAAATTTTCTACGCATCACCAAGATCAATCTATGGAGTAATCTAGCAACGAGGGGAAGGAGAGTGCATCTACATACCCTTGTAGATCGCTAAGCGGAAGCGTTCAAGTGAACGGGGTTGATGGAGTCGTACTCGTCGTGATCCAAATCACCAATGATCCTAGTGCCGAACGGACGGCACCTCCGTGTTCAACACACGTACAGCCCGGTGACGTCTCCTACGCCTTGATCCAGCAAGGGGAGAAGGAGAGGTTGGGGAAGACTCCATCCAGCAGCAGCGCGACAGCGTGGTGGTGGTGGAGGAGCGTGGTACTCCAGCAGGGCTTCGCCAAGCACCGCAAGAGACGAGGAGGGAGAGGGGTAGGGCTGCGCCAAGAAGGAGATTGAATCACCTCTATGGCAGCCCAAAACCTCAAGTATATATAGGGGGAGGGGAGGGGCTGCGCCCCCACCTAGGTTTCCACCCCTAGGGGTGGCGGCCAACCCTAGATCCCATCTAGGGGGGCGGCAAAGGGGGAGAGAGGGGGGCGCACCACTAGGTGGGCCTTAGGCCCATCTGAGCCCAGGGTTTGCCCCCTTCCACTCTCCCTTGCGCCTTGGGCCTTGGTGGGGGGGCGCACCAGCCCACCAGGGGCTGGTCCCCTCCCACACTTGGCCCATGCAGCCCTCCGGGGCTGGTGGCCCCACTTGGTGGACCACCGGGACCCTCTTGATGTCCGGGATCTCATCCGGGACTCCGAACAACATTCGGTAACCACTTATATCTATTCCCTATAACCCTAGCGTCATCAAACCTTAAGTGTGTAGACCCTACGGGTTCGGGAACCATGCAGACATGACCGAGACAACTCTCCGGTCAATAACCAATAGCGGGATCTGGATACCCATGTTGGCTCCCACATGTTCCACGATGATATCATCGGATGAACCACGATGTCAAGGACTTAATCAATCCCGTATTCAATTCCCTTTGTCTATCGGTACGATACTTGCCCGAGATTCGATCGTTGGTATCCCGATACCTTGTTCAATCTCGTTACCGGCAAGTCTCTTTACTCGTTCTGTAACACATCATCCCGTGATCAACTCCTTGATCACATTGTGGACATTATGATGATGTCCTACCGAGTGGGCCCAGATATACCTCTCCATTTACACGGAGTGACAAATCCCAGTCTCGATTCGTGCAAACCCAATAGACACTTTCGGAGATACCTGTAGTGTACCTTTATAGCCACCCAGTTACGTTGTGACGTTTGGCACACCCAAAGCACTCCTACGGTATCCGGGAGTTGCACAATCTCATGGTCTAAGGAAATGATACTTGACATTAGAAAAGCTTTAGCAAACGAACTACACGATCTTGTGCTAGGCTTAGGATTGGGTCTTGTCCATCACATCATTCTCCTAATGATGTGATCCCGTTATCAACGACATCCAATGTCCATGGTCAGGAAACCGTAACCATCTATTGATCAACGAGCTAGTCAACTAGAGGCTTACTAGGGACATGGTGTTGTCTATGTATCCACACATGTATCTGAGTTTCCTATCAATACAATTCTAGCATGGATAATAAACGATTATCATGAACAAGGAAATATAATAATAACCAATTTATTATTGCCTCTAGGGCATATTTCCAACACGTGCTCAACTCGCTTCTCCAGCGAGCCGTCGAACGAGGCCTCCTCCAGCGACTGACCACGAGGCACCTGGCTTCGAGTGTCTGCCTCTATGCGGACGACGTTGTCATCTTCTGCCACCCCGACACCCATGACTTCCGCACCATTTGCTGTCTGCTCGACATCTTCGGCAAAGTTTCTGGGCTCCGCACAAACTTCGCCAAGTGCTCGGCATCGCCCATCCGGTACACCGAGGAGCATGTTGCTATGATCGTGGCTGAGATGGCATGCCCGATTGCTCACTTCCCGATGAAGTACCTTGGCCTCTCGCTCTCCATCCGCAAGCCCTCCACGACTGACCTCATGCCGCTCGTCGACAAGCTTGAGAAGAAGCTCTCCACTTGGCTTGGGTCCATGCTCTCCCTCGGACATCGCCTCGCGCTCTACAGGCACGTCCTCTGCGCCATGCCCATCCACATCCTCGTCGCCATCACCGTCAACAAGACTATCCTCGCTCGGGTAATCGGATCATCTGAGGCTTCCTGTGGGTTGGCCGCAAGGATGCGCGAGGCGGACAGTGTCGTGTCAGTTGGGACCGAGTGTGCCGCCCCACCCCCCTCGGTGGCATGGGAATCCGTGACCTGTAGAGCGCTGGTTTAGCCCTGCGCGCCAGATGGCTATGGCTCCAGCGCACCGATGTTTCGTGTCCCTGGAGTCAGCTTCACCTCCCTCACGACCCGGCAGCCACGCAGATTTTCAGAGCTCCACCACCTGGGAGGTGCGAGATGGGCGTACATGCAAGTTTTGGACGGATCCCTGGATCGAGGGCAAGTTCATCTCTGAGCTTGCGCCCCTAGTTTTCTCGCGTCCGGACAGTGGCTGAGGGCCTTCCTGGGCGTGCATGGGTGCGAGACATCGTCGGCGCGCTCGGTCCCGCTGCCCTTGTCCAGTACATCGACCTCTGGCGCGCTTTACAGACCACAACCCTCGCGGCCGGACATGATGTGTTGCGCTGGAGATGGACGGAGTCTGGCGTCTACTCGGCCAAGTCCTGCTATCTTGCGCTCTTCCACGGCTCTATCTCTGACGCATCTTGGAAGCTTACCTAGAAGACATGGGCCCCCCTTCGCATCAAAGCCTTCATCTGGCTGGCCCTGCAGGATCGGTGAGGGAATCCTGGATTAGGGGGTGTTCAGATAGCCGGACTATACCTTCAGCCGGACTCCTGGACTATGAAGATACAAGATTGAAGACTTCGTCCCGTGTCCGGAAGGGACTTTCCTTGGCATGGAAGGCAAGCTTGGCGATACGGATATGTAGATCTCCTACCATTGTAACCGACTTTGTGTAACCCTAACCCTCTCCGGTGTCTATATAAACCGGAGGGTTTTAGTCCGTAGGACGACATACAGAAGAACAATCATACCACAGGCTAGCTTCTAGGGTTTAGCCTCTCTGATCTCGTGGTAGATCTACTCTTGTACTACCCATATCATCAATATTAATCCAACAGGATGTAGGGTTTTACCTCCATCAAGAGGGCCCGAACCTGGGTAAAACATCGTGTCCCTTGCCTCCTGTTACCATCCGGCCTAGACGCACAGTTCGGGACCCCCTACCCGAGATCCGCCGGTTTTGACACTGACATTGGTGCTTTCATTGAGAGTTCCTCTGTGTCGTCGCCATCAGGAAGGATGCCTCGCCCCGTCTTTAAAGACGGCACCGTTGCTAAGGGAGCTTTGGCTGTCGGCCAAACCCTCCGGCTAGGTGGTTTCCTTATGACCGCCTGTTCGGCTTCTACGCCGACGATGACCTCTCGAGCCATCGAAAACAATCTTCATGTCAGCTCAGAACTCGCCGAGCAGTTAGATCCAATGGAGCTCTCCTCAATAAACGAGCTCTTGGATCGCATCGCCGCCCTGGGAGTCGCTACGGATTACGACCAGATTGGGCCTAAACCCGATCTGAGAGAGATTAACTCTCCCCAAGTCACCCATCATGTTGCCGTGGTAGAGGGACAGTGCGGCGACCCTTCATCTATCTTAAGGACTAGCTACATCCGGATTCTCGATCCCTCCAAGCCGGATACCCGCGGAGGGGAGGATATCACTCAAGACCTGAACTTAGAGTCAGGCGACGGGCTGGATTCATTGGACAGCATCTAGGAATCCAAATTTTCGAGTTCGGAAATTCCTCGACCTCTGAGCCTCAGATGGGGTGAGGCTTCAGATTTAATTCCGCCCACCCACCCGAACATAAGCAATCTATCCCAAATTAGGCAAGAGCCCGATGAAACAGTACATCATTACTGGGCCAGATTCCTCCTGGTTAAGAACAGGATAAAGGACTGCCGCGAGGAATACGCAATCTCAATCTTTTGCAATAATTGCACGGACAAGGGAATCCTCAACGCCATAAGTCGCCGTGATATTACACGCTTCGCTGACTTGGTGTCCATCGTACGAAAGTACTGTGCGATGGAAAGCGCCTGGAAAACCGAAATAAAATTTTGGGACGATCCGGCCCTGAATACAAACCCAATCCGAAATAAAAGGGCGCATCATCGCCAGACACTCGGGTCAAACACCAAAAAGCAAAAACCCTCTACAGAGCATGGAACCGTACTGGAAGGATGGCTTAATGGACCCTGTAAAATTCACAGTACAGAGGACACCACACCAACTCACAGCCTTAGAGCATGTTGGATACTCCGGCGGGTGGCCAAAATTGGCGAAAATCTCCTAATTCCGGAGGCCACAGAAAGCCACCCCAGAGACACCAATACGGTATTAACAGTCTTCGAGACTTTCGCATCAAATAATATGCGAAAAAGGACACTCCGCAGCCTTGCCGAAGTCTACCAAGTAGCAACAATAAACCCATGGAGTGACACGGCTATTACCTTTAACGCCAATGATGAACCTAAATTCCGAACAGCCCGAGCACCAGCCGCATTGGTCCTCAGTCCAATAGTGGACGGCTTTCGTCTTACCAAGGTACTCATGGATGGCGGCAGCGGATTGAACCTCATTTATGAGGAAACCCTTCAAAAAATGGAAATAGACTGGAACCGCATTGGGCGAAGCAGCACAACCTTTATAGGAATAATCCCCAGTCGGGAAGCGCGCTGTACAGGAAAAATCACACTAGATGTGGTGTTCGGCACGCCGGGTAATTACAGGTCTGAAGAGATCATGTTCCATGTGGCCCCGTTCAGCAGCGGTTATCACGCTCTGCTAGGGTGGGAAGCGTTTACAATCTTCCAAGCAATACCCCATTACGGGTACATGAAGCTCAAGATGCCCGGGCCTAACGGGATCATCACTCTCGCTAGTGATCCGGACATAGCACTCCGTGCCGAAAACAAGACAGCCGCACTGGCCCTTGAGGCACTATCCGAAGCCCTAGCGGCTGAGGAACTGACTGCGCTGCGCTCTACGGTGAATAGGGACGATGTGGTACTCGACAAAAGATCCAAGTCCACCTCCTTTAAACCGGCGGACGAAATAGTCAAATTCCAAGTCCATCCAACGGACCCCAATAAAACAGCTTCCATCGGGGCACAGCTAAACCCTGATGTAGACGCCGCACTGCGAGAGTTCCTACGAGAGAACTGGGACATTTTCGCCTGGCACCCTTCAAACATGCCAGGAATCCCACGCAGGCTGGCCGAGCACAGCTTAAATATCCAAACAGGATTCAAACTTGTCAAATAGGCTCTTCGGCGTTTTTCCGAACCTAAGAGACAGGCCATGGGAGAGGAGCTAGCAAAGCTATTGGAGGCTGGATTCATCAGAGATATAAAACATCCGGACTGGCTAGCAAACCTGGTGATGGTACCAAAGAAGGACAAATCCTGGCGCCTGTGTGTTGATTTTAAAGACCTTAACAAGGCTTTCCCAAAGGATCCCTTTCCCCTCCCCCGCATCGATCAAATTATCGACGCTACCGCAGGACACGATTCGTTGTGTTTCCTCGACGCATATTCCGGCTACCATCAAATCAAGATGGCAGAACCAGACCAAGCCGCAACAGCATTTATCATATCATACGGCCCATTCTGCTTCAACACGATGCCCTTCGGGCTCAAAAACGCCGACGCAACATATCAGCGCATGATTCAGACATGTCTGGCAAACCTGATCGGCAAAACAGTGGAGGCATATGTAGATGATGTGGTCGTCAAAACAAGACATGTCGAATCTCTAGTAGACGACTTGAGGCTCACATTCGATAACCTCCGAACATACGACATCAAGCTCAACCCGGAAAAATGCATTTTCAGCGTTCCAGCCGGAAAGCTCTTGGGCTTCATTGTATCCGGTAGAGGAATTGAAGCAAATCCAGCCAAGATCCGAGCTCTGTCGCAACTGGATATCCCAAAGGATCTCAAACAAATACAAAAGTTAACCGGATGCGTGGCGGCTCTAAGCCGCTTTATCTCCCGCTTGGGAGAAAAGGCCCTTCCCCTTTCACTACAAGAAATATGTCAACTTATGACCACCACTATTGGTCACTGAATGGTCACAAATTTCCATTTATGACCTTTTTGTGACCAAAAACATAAGGACAAAAGCTGGGCGTCGTAAACTGACTATAGCGACCTTTCTTCTGGAATGGTCGCAAACGTTGATGACCAAAAAAAGGTCGTAGATTTAACGACCAACTGTTTTGGTCACTAGCAATTCGACCACACCACGTCAGATCCACCGTGGCAAGCTGACGTGGCAGACTTACGACCAAATGAAAAGGTCGTAAAATAGAATCAGCCCGGTCCATTTCAGCCGTCTTGATGGGCCAAGCCCAATAATTCAGCCCATTTAATTTTTTTTCTCTTTATTTTGCTTATCTGCATGGGCCTGGCCCAATAATTTGGCCTTTTATTTTCTGGGAATGGAGCCTTTTTCTGATGATTTTTTTATATTCCACTATTGTTTTGGGCCACAACCTTTTTAGTCTAGTTCGAATTTGGGCCTTGGCCTTTTTATTTTCTGTTATGCAGCCTTTTATATATTTTTTTCTTACAGTCATTTCTTTTTTTAGGCCCAAGCCTTTTTGGTCTAATTCTTGTTTGGGCCTTGGCCTTTTTAGAGCCCATGTTCTCATTTTGCATAACTATAAACAGAAAGGCCCAGGTGCACAAGTGATCCACAAGTGATCCACAAGCCCAGGTGCACAAGTGATCCACATAACTTCACAGAAAATAAACAAAATGATCCACAAGTGATCCAGGTTCACAAGATCACATAACTTCACAGAAAGGCCCAGGTTCACAAGTGATCACATAACTTCACATGATCCATGTGCTCTAGTTTAAACAACAAAATGCAACAAAATGCAACAGCTCTCAGCTCAGCTCCCAGGTTCACAGGTTCAAAATGCAACAACTACCTTAGCTCAAAGACAAAGAGGTTCATAGCACAGCCATCAAACTACCTTAGCTCCAAAGAGAGCCATCAAGTGGGCTAACTTCTCTTCCTGTTCTTGAGACTTCTTGCGCAGCAGCTCAAGTTCCTTGTCGCGTGCAGCTTCAGATTCTTCCGCCTTCATCTTGATTGCCGCCAATTCTTCTTGCACTAGTTCAGCTTGAAGCTCGGACCTCTCCAGCTTCTGCTCAAGGTCACGAACATGAGCAGCAACTTTGCCGGAGTTGTTCCTAGATGACTGGAGCCCAACATTCCTGAGGAATGTGTTTTCCTTGGCTTTGGTCTTGAGGACTTGTTTGACAATTTCAACAGCAGACTTTGGCTCTTCACCTTCTGGTACCGGCGCTTCCTTCATTTTTTCCATCTCAAGCTAGCATATGGAGGAAAATGATAGGCATTAGTGGGAGATCTATTTCACATTTTGCAAACCAAACCAAGCAAGAGAAACCAAACCAGCACACAAATGGATTATTTGAAGTAATCAAACCAGCACACAAAATCTATACAAGAAGATGATGACTAGTGACCTGGAGACATGCAATTGGAACAATATGATCACTTCATTAAGCCTAGAATGGTGGTTCTATATAAGATGGCTTCCCGAGTGAGACGATCATCAAACTAACATTCAGATCAAATTTCATCATATCATAAAAAATGCATCAAATAGCTACAGCAAGTTCTGATATCTTTGTTGAACTATCAAACAACATCAAAGCATGGAACATAGCATGTGTTCTTGACTGGCTCCGAGTCAAACAACATCAAATCATCAAAGCATCAAAGCTGGCTGTGAATCAAACAGGGCAAAGCATGGAGTGACTTACTATAGCAGTCTTGACTGGCTCCAAAAACCCGTGCTTCTTGCTGTTGTGGGTGGCCTTAAACAAGTCAATCGCAGATAGCTCCTCACCCTTACGCTCTTCTTTCTGAAATGTTTTTCAACAAAAATCAAAATGTTATTCAGCAAGAATCAGAAATGTTATTCAATAAGGAACCAAAGGTAAGGTCTCTAGAGAAGAGTTCTCACAGTGGCAAAAATGTGTGATGTGTAGTGCCTGGAACCAGTTCTTTGATTGTACACGACTTTTTGTCGATTCATCTTGTTTGACAAACAGGTTTCCTACAAAAAAGCATACTGTCAGCATGATCTAGCACTAGCATATCATGTGCAGAACATAAAGCATCAAACAAAGCAGAGACAAACCTTGTGTCTTGGGGTAGACCACATCTCCACCAGAGCTTGCCATTCACCATCCGTTAGATCAGGCACCGGAGACTTATTGCTGACTTTATTTGCGGCTACGGTATCAAAATACTTCTTCTTGATTTGATGGCGTCTGTTCTTTGAATATTTCTGCAGAATATCTTTGCACGAGGTCTTGATGGTCTCCGAGTCCATGTTCATCTCAAAATTTGCCTACCAAGATAGCAAACAAGGTAGGAACAATATTAGTGATCATGCATAGGTGTAACAGAAAATAGATAGCACATTAACTATGAAACAAGTAGCTTACAGCAACTTTCCCAATGTAGTTCTCCAATAGACTAGCATTTTTTTTGTATAGCTTGAAGTGAGGAAGAACCGGAAGATGGCTTTTTGCAACGAGTCCACACTCAAAAGCAAGCTTTGCTGCCTGCAGAGGCTTCTCTAGACGAATCATCCCTTCGGCAATTTGGATAGGCACCTTGCTACCAAGCGACTTGGTGATCCTCTCTAGCCCTCTGCCCTTTCTAAGTCTAGTCTTGGGAGTCATTGCATCTGAAAATGAAACTGAACTCATAAATTAGAATAGAAATCGACAAATGCAGGAATCAACAAAAGCATACATGATCATTCCATTTGGAAAATGCACTAGTAAAAGATAGCATTGCAAAGGTAAACTTGCCTGATTGAAGCACAAGCTGTTGTTCTTCTTCATTGATGACAGCGTTCCTGTCAATAGAAGGTGCAACAGGGCTGAGGTCTGTGTGGACAGTGCCTGCTTCATCAATGCAGATGGTTCCTGCTTCATCTAGGCAGACAGTGCCATTTCCATCCATGCTGAGAGTGGTTCCTTCATCCATGGGCGCCAACTCATCACCCGTTTGCACCGAGGTCTGAGAGTCCATGAGCAGCATACTTTCCTGATGGTCCGTCGCAGTCGCCATCCTTGCTTTCTGCCTTGTGACTCTATCAAGGGCAGGTTCATCAGGTTCCAGGATCCTCTTTTTTTGTCCTGGATCAGGGGCCATCACCCTTCCTTGAGGCATTGCATGAGATGTTTCTGAGCTCTTGTGCTTCTTGCTGACTGTCTTCTTAACACCAGGCCTCTTCGTCCTAGATTCCTTCAGTGCCTTGTATAAACAGCACAGAAAAAAGCATTAGAACACAAGAGAAATATGTGAGCACAAGGAATAACATAGAATAACAGAACCCCAACCCTCCAAGCAAGACAGAGTTTGCACCTTAACAATCTTGTTGACTACAACATCATCCACTTCCTCTCCATCAATAACTTCATCCTCCTTAGGATTGTACTCTGGGTCATCATTGATAACTCCACTACCCTCTTGAACCTCATCACTTCTACCTTCTTGTACACCATTTGTTTTCCTAATCATCGACGCTATTGCACCGATGCCAAGGGATTGGAACATCCGATTGTTCCTCATGATATTTCTAGCCCTAACCTTCTCGTACTCGGTGAGAGGCTCTTCTTTGCATGATATAGGAAACATAACTATTAGGTGAATGTTTGGAATGCATGGACAGGCAGCCAAACATATCTTATGAAATTTTATTATCATTTAATCCTAGTTATTCAGGTAAGGAAGGCTAACAGCACACAGGCACAATTAAGCCAGCTTATTCAGATTGCAGCAATACATTTCACTTAGCATATTAAGACACAGATTTTATGAAACTGGCCACAAGGAGCAAGTTGCATACCAACGGTTGGCCTCATGCTTGACCTTGTCCTCCTTGCCATGGATGATCTTGAGGTGGTGCTTGCAAAATAGAATAAACAACAATCAGATACAACAGGGATAAAGTAAAATGATGCACTTGTATCAATAAAGGAAAGCATTTGGACCATCATGCACATACATGTAATACATGTGAAACAAACTTGATGGATAAACAATACAGTGATCTAGTGTTATTAATTAAGAAAACATGTAAGTGCACCAAACAAGCATGCATGTACACTAGGAGCAAGTAAGCAAAGTGCATAAGTGCTACTAATACAAGCAAGCAAGCAAAGTGATATTGATAGAAACAAGCAAGCAAAGTGCTACTGATAGAAACAAGCAAGCAATGAAGGAAAATGAAGAGAAGGAAGCAAGTACTATTGATACAAACCCTAATTAATAAGCAAGCAAGTAGATTCTTCTCCAAGTGCTAGTGATACAAGCAAGTAATGCTGATGGAAACCCTAATTAAGCATGTATGCCAGCAAGCAACATGTATGCTAGCAAGCAAGCAACATGAACTAGTGAATTGGTGTCATGTACACATGCTTAGACAGTCTGACAGGAAGCTAGACGAGTATATCATGAGGACCTTCAAAACAACTAGATGTTGCCACTGGTAAAGCATGAAACAACTATACTTGCAGCAGTACAAAAGCAGATGAAAAAACTATACTCAACTATTGATTATGCTGTCTCTACACACCAAAAATGGCTACAGACTAGATGACACAAGTTAAGACATTTTGACAATTAGAATCAACCTTGTATATTACAGCAATCAAAATTATCTAGCACCAATCTAGTATATATTAAAACTAGTCATACTGCCTTAACACAGCAGGAATTCCAATACCACAATAAGTACTAAGCATTCCCGTGTTCACTGGAAAGAAGAACACAAGCTTCATGCACATATCATGAAAGAAGAACACTGCTACAAACCCCAGTAGTGCTACTGATAGCAAAGTGCTACAAGCAATCAAGTACATGTTCATACTAACCCAAGTTGCAAGCAAGCAAAGTGCATAATACAAGCAAGCAAGCATGGAAAGTGCTACTGATAGAAACAAGCATAGTGCTACTGACAGTAACAAGCAAACAAGGAAGGAAATTGAAGGGCAACAAACAAGAAAGTACTGTTGATACAAACAAGGAAGCAAGTAGCTTCTTTTCGAAGTGTTGTTGGAAACCTAATTCACCATCTATGCTAGCTGAGTAATTGAACCATACACAAGCAAGTACTGATACAAGCACCATCAACCAGACATCATCCACTTCCTCATCCCCTAAAATCATCCACTTCCCCATCCATCCCCATCTCCTAAAATCATGAACCCTAAACCATGAAGCGGACCAAACGAACCACCAGGAGGTCCTAACCCTAACCCCATGAACCCTAACCCTGACCCCATGAACCCTAACCCCATGAACTAGAGGGAGATCATCCCCACGCAACAATAAACATGAACCCTAACCCCAAGAACCACCAGGAGATCCAGGAGACCTACCGAACTAGAGGACCAACCGAACCCCAGGAAATCCTAACCCTAGAATATCCTAACCCATGAGGGGGATCTACTAGAGGGGAGATGGATCCACCAGAGGGGAGGTGGATCCACCATAGGAGGGGAGATGGATCAAGGGAAGAAGTACCTAGGGGGAGATGATGTTGACGATGCAGTGGTGGTCATCATCGATCGCGCCGTCGTCGATGTAGCCGTCGTCGTCGTTGATGTAGTCGATGTGGCCACCGTCGTCGTCGATGTAGTCCGCGGCG
Organism: Triticum dicoccoides; assembly: GCF_002162155.2. NCBI lineage: Eukaryota > Viridiplantae > Streptophyta > Magnoliopsida > Poales > Poaceae > Triticum > Triticum dicoccoides. The sequence goes on from NC_041392.1 coordinate 652,820,154, forward strand.
TGGCGGGG
>NC_041392.1:652820579-652859836 GCF_002162155.2 Triticum dicoccoides
GGGGCGGCGCTAGGGTGGGGAGCGGGGCGGCGCGAAGCAGGGAGGTGGGGAATGGAGGGAGAAGCTAGGGTTCGTCGGGGAGAGGGGAGGGGAATGGGGAAATTTTGGGAGGGGAGGGGAGGGGATCCCGCGTGTTAGTGGGAGAGGGAGTGGTGGGTCCTGCCTGGTAGTGGGAGAGGGAGTGGAGGGAGTGGAGGGAAATTTTGGGAGAGGGAAATTTTTGTGGAGGGAAAATTTTGGTGTGGGAGGGAAATCCTTTTGGGTTTGGGTGTAGAAAAAAATAGGGTTTTTTTGTAAACTTTGTAGAAATCATGGTTAAAATCATACCGAGTAGCTCAAGAAAATGCCGGTATTGCAAGTTTAGTATTTTTGCTAGTTGGTAGGCCACATTTGATGATGTGACGCGGAGGTCTCCCATTTTTTTGATTGTTTTTGAATTTTTTACGGTGTTTTCAAAAACTGGCCGATTTCGTTGCGGCGACCGTCTGTGGCTAGGGTTTGAGCCGTGCAAATCTGTTATCTATTCTGTGATGGAATGCCTGCCTGTGAAGCTAAAAAGCATTTTTAGTGAAAATAACGGGCAAGCTATGGAGGACCCGCAGTTCAAATTCCAGCCGGTTCCAGCTGAATCGGCCGAAGGTGGTCCGAATTGCCGGGAGTAGCTACGAGGGTCGGAAATGCATGCTTTTTGGCGACCGTCCGTAAAATAGGGTCTACTTTGAGATAGACATGGAATGGCGCCGTTTGGGGTGCCCCTCCTTGTAGCTGCTTCACGAAAAACACATGTCTTTTGCATTCAAAAAATGAAAAACGTTTTTTTTTGTTAAACAAGTTGGAACCTCGCTTTGGCAACATTGTTTTCCATCACAAGACGGAGGCATGCGCCCAATTTGGGCATATTATCAGAAACTATTCAACGGATGCAGCCATATCATTGCTAGTTTGGCTTGAAAGCCATGAATCTTCGTTCGTGGTAGGTCATTTTTGAGAACACTTTTTCAAGAAAACGCTGGTATTGCAAGTTTAGTATTTTTGCTAGTTGGTAGGCCACATTTGATGATGTGACGCGGAGGTCTCCCATTTTTTTGATTTTTTTTTTGAATTTTTTACGGTGTTTTCAAAAACCGGCCGATTTCGTCGCGGCGACCGTCCGTGGCTAGGGTTCGAGCCGTGCAAATCTATTGTCGATTCTGTGATGGAATGCCTGCCTGTGAAGCTAAAAAGCATTTTTAGTGAAAATAACGGGCAAGCTATGGAGGACCCGCAGTTCAAATTCCAGCCGGTTCCAGCTGAATCGGCCGAAGGTGGTCCGAATTGCCGGGAGTAGCTACGAGGGTCGGAAATGCATGCTTTTTGGCGACCGTCCATAAAATAGGGCCTACTTTGAGATAGGCATTGATCTTACGTCGAGATTCGTGTGGATATTTTCCTTTTTCTTTTTTCTTTTATCTTTATGCTTGATTCACTCACTTAGATGTGCAATAACTAGAGCACATCTAGATGTGCCCTAGACACACCCTTTGAATTTGTATGGTGTTTTCAAAAACCGGCGGATTTAGTCACGGCGGTCGTTCGTGGCTAGGGTTTGAGTCATGTTTTTAGCATTCAAAAAATGAAACTTATATTGTTTCATACATGAGCAATGCACAAAACCCCATAATTTTATCTTTCATCCATGAGCATGCATAAAAAATTTCAATTCCCATCAATTACCAAACTGAATATTCATTGTTAAAAACATGACTTGTTTAGATGACACTGTCATACAGCATCCATGAGCATGCACAAAATTAAACCTGACATACTTAACATTGACATGTTCATATTACACTAACAAGCTTAAACCTAACATGATGAACACCTTCTTAACACCTTCACTCCTCCTTCTTCTCCTTCATCAACCTGATGCGCTCAGAGTGGCGAATCCCAACGCGGATGTACTCCTCTACCACAATTGGCATGGTCCTGTCGCCAAGCTGTGGGATTGTAGGTGCCGTCACCATCGCGAGGTCGTCGTCCGTCACCACCATTGCGAGGTCGTCGTCCGCCACCACCATCGCAAGGTCATCGTCCGCCACCACCATAGCAAGGTCGTCATCCGCCACCAACATAGCAGGGTCGTCGTCAGCCACCACCATAGCATGTTCGTCGTCAGCCAGAATAGGCTGCTCCTCGTCATCCCCGCTCTGCTCCTCGTCATCCCCGCTCTGCTCCTCATCGTCATCCCTGCTCTGCTCCTCGTCATCCCCGCTGCTGCTCCCATTGCCTGGCCAAATGCAAGAAAGTGTGAACATGGTGTTGTCATCGTGCAGGTAGAGGAAGCCAAAAGGACAGGAAGAAGAGAGGCAGAGAGCTTACTGGCATCGTCGTCGTGCTGGTAGTACATGCGGCACATGGTGTTGTCGAACATCTTCACGGTGAACATGGCGTCATCGTCGTAGCGGAAGACAAGGAAGTACCCGAGCTGTAGCTCATGGGCGCGGGCGAAATGCTCCCAGCCGGGCCCTAGGTACATGTGGCCTTCACCATCAAACACCACCAACACTTTCCATAGCCTGTGAAGCCCGCTGTCGGCCTCCCGCAGCTTCACTTTGTGGGGCTCACGGCCCGCAAGCATCTTCGCAAACTTGTCAGGCAGCCTCTGCAGCGAGGGTCAAGCAGTGGTTAATTGTGGCAATCAAGCACTAGACAGCAGAGTGATGATAAAGAAATGAGTGATGATAAATATACCTGCCTACTGCAAGATTTCTCAATTATGATCTCGAAGAACTCAAAACCTTCCAAGCCAGCCATCTCACTTCTACTCTAAACAAGCAATAGGAGAGGAAGAAGCACTTGTGAACAGGACTGGACATAAATAGGAACAGAACCAAGTTTATGATGGCAAAAGTGATAAAAATGAGAAGAGCAATGCACTTGTGGATATTTGTGATAGCAAAAGTGAGAAAAAAAGCAATGCACTTGTGAACATTTGGAATACTACTACTCTATCTACAATGGACCATATCTGCCCATGTGCCCATGTCTACTATAAATGGCAAACACAGCATCAGGATCATATCTACTATAAATGGACCATATCTACAATGAACCATATCTACTATAAATGGACCATATCTTCCCATGTGCTACATTTTGTTAGAACCCAGCACTTAAGAACTGAACCCTAGATTCTCAATTTAAACACACCTACCCAATACAGTCATGTACAAAACTGAACAGCTTTATAGTCGTCGATATGCGCATGAAAGCTATTGGCTTGACACCGATATAGTCATGTACAAAACTGAATTTAACACTAGAATTTCAGAGATTCAGAGCTATTGGCTTAATTTGCTTTGCTAGGGTTTATATAGCCAAAGGCCACTGGAGGCTAGATCCCCTACAAGTTTAACTGCTCCAGTGTGCCGCTGCATCTTTTTAGACAAATATAAACATGTTTATTTTAAAAACAAACAAACAAAATTGGAAAATACTAATACACTTGCAACATTATAAGTGTTGGCATCATTTTTTCCCCTTTCGGTCTGCCTTTTCTATTTCTGATGAATTCTACGTCACTGTGAAGAGAACCACAGGGAAACTAGCATACCTAGCAAGGTAGCACCACATCAACTGAACATGGCCAAAAGGGACCTAAACCTAAATGCCTAATTCAGTCTGCAAAATCCCTAAATTAGCCATACGCGCAGGCACAATACGAGTAACTCCTAAATCAGCATGCTTGTTGGCCTTGTTGGCCTTGTCGACAAAGAACACAGGGGGAACAGAACGGACCTGGGGGGACGGCGACTGCTTGAGCTTGTTGGCCTTGTCGGTGTCGTGGACGGTGCCTCCTCTTGATCTACTACTCTATCTATAATGGAACCCTAATCAGCATGTGCCATGGAACCCTAATCTAATCAATAGGAAGAGGAACAGGAAGGACTCGACGGATTCATACCTTAGGAGGCCGTCGCTGTCGATGGAGGAGTGGTTCACCAGGGAGGTCGTCACCGTCGATGGAGGAGAAGGGGATGCCGGCGGCGGAGAGGAGGAGTGGGTCGAGTGGATAATGGAGAGGAGGAGCGGGTCAAGTGGACAGGAGGAGTGGGGCAAAGAGTGGGTCCACTTGTCAGCGAGTTCTGTTTTGATATATTGAAAAGGGTTGGCATAGAGTACAAAACAAACAGCCTCTAACTAGCCCAGTGGTAGAAAAACAATGGAATAAGCGGCAGGTCGTGGGTTCGAGCCCCCGCTCGCCCAATATTTTTTGGTAGCTCAGGGGAAAAGGGTCGAGTGGGTAGAGTAGCAAAATGGCCCACTTGTCAGTGAGTTGGTCGAGTGGCCCACTTGTAAGTGAGGTCTGTGTTTGATATTTAACTGGTTTGATGATTTGAAAAGAGATGGCATAGAGTGGACGACCAGTAGCCTCTTCCTAGCCCAGTGGTAGAAACACAGTGAAATGGGTCGTGGGTTCGAGTCCCCGCTCGCGCATATTTTTTTGCTCACAATGAAATGGGGCCGCGCGTGGGATCAGATGGCTGTCTGATGGAGCGCGCCCAAAAGTTCAGTTAAAACAGCTCTGAAAACATCTTCAGTTCACCAAAAACAACATCTTCAGTTCAAAAAACATCTTCAGTCCAAAAACAACATCATTTTGCAATCTTTTACATCACAACCAAAACTAAATGATCACCAAAACTAAGAAAAACATCTCTAAAAACAACATCTTCAGTTCATCATTTTGCTTCTTCATTCAAAACAACATCTTCATTTTGCATTGTATCTTCCATCACCAAAACTACATCATTTTGCATTGTATCTTCAACCATCATCTGCCTCTCCATCACTACACAGTCTCATGCATTTTGGTACCTGGAGAGATTTGTAGTACAAAAACTACATCAGGATCACATCAACAACAACTACCAAGGAGACAAAATACCATTAGATCACCAAGGAGACCAAATTTACCTTCGCTACTCATCATCGTCGATACGAAAACAAGGAACTCTATGCCCACTCCTGTTTTCCTCATCATCACTACAATATTGCAGCATAGTATGATCAGTCCGGTTTTCCTCATCCTCGCTTTCATGTCCATCCTCTACCACCTTTCTTCTTTTCTTGATGCCTTCAACTGTTGCAGCACCAATGATCACACGTTCCCGGTCCCTTCGCACTCTGCTTTGCGCCGGAACTTCCATAGAGTCATCATCAGCTTGCAACGGAACTTCCGTAGAGTCATCATCTTGGTATGTTAGTCCACCATCACCGGGGCCCTTTTCCACTTCAGTTTCAGTCACACTCCACAAGTGTCTGTGCTGAAAGTTTTGCACAACTCGCCATTTTCCGTGCAAAAGAGTGTCTGGCAGATAAAACACCATTGTTGCTTGTGTTGTTAGAATAAAGGGATCACTCTTATACCAGCACCTTGCAGTGTTGATGCTTTTGAAGTGGCCATCATATTTGACAAAAGAGTCTCTCCTCTTCTTGCTACCAAGCTCAAACCAGTCACAGCGAAATAAGACAACCGAGCGATGGATGCCTCCACTAGAGTTGTACTGCAACTCTACGATGCTTCTCAACTGACCATAGAAGTCAATGATCTCACCATCATGTGACCCCTCAGTGACGATTCCACTATTCTGTGTCTTCCTTTTTTCCTCGCGGTCAACGGTGTGGTACCGGACACCATTAGCAATGCATGCTGAATACACTCTCACTCGCTTATCCGGTAAGCATGCCAAAGCAAATAGATCATCACTGACCTTCTTCTCCTCATGCAACTTTCCAATCTGCACAAATAAACCATTTAGCAAACAATGGTATTTAACAATGGGTGAATAACACGGAAAACATAAAACATGTGGCTAAAGATCTCACATGATTCTTAAACCAATTAGCAAACACCTTGGCAACCCTTTTATCAACATTGATATTGCTTTCTTCCTGATTTAACTCTTCCTTGCATTTCCTACAATGCCAACAAAACATGTGAATTAAAACATTAGGCTGGTGCCAACCCAAGCAAAAAATATATATAATGAGTGCACAAGATATAACGTACTCGATATATGGTAGAACCTCGGCGCAATTGCTGAGCACAAACAAAACCATCTTGTCATACTCATCACCAGCCTCCAAGTATTGTGAGGCTCCAAGAAAGTTCACACCATGGTTGAAAATAGAGACATCACCACTTTGTGAATCAGACCGCTCTCTATTTCTGCCCGGCCGGTTCCATCTTGTTTCCACATCACCAAAGTATCTAGAGCAAAAAGTCAAGCACTCGTCAACGACATATGCTTCAGCAATAGAACCTTCAGGTCTTGCTGTGTTTCGCACATAACGCTTACAAGTAAGCAGCCTTCTTTCGATTGGGTACATCCAACCGTATTGCACAGGGCCTCTAAGCATTGCCTCTTTGGGTAAGTGCACCGCCAAATGGATCATCACGGTGAAGAAAGCTGGAGGGAAAATCTTCTCGAGCTTGCAAAGAAGAATTGGGATTTCTTTTTCAAGTCTTTCCAAGACAGTTAACTTGAGGGTTTTGCAGCATAGTTCTCTAAAGAAATTTCCCAGCTCAGCAACTGCTTCATATATATCCTTGTGCATGATTCCTCGGAGGCCCGCCGCTAAAATCCTTTGGAGGAGGATGTGACAATCATGGGTTTTCAGTACTGAAAGCTTGAATCCATCAGAAGTAACACACTTTGCTAGGTTAGCAGCATAACCATCTGGAAATTTCACCGCTCTTAGGAATTCACAGAATGCAAGCTTTTGTTCTTTATTCATTGTATACCATGCTCGTGGAATTTCAAATGAATCTTCATCTTCATTGTGCTGTAGATGCAAATCTTCTCTTATGCCCATGTCCTCCAAATCAAGCCTAGAACTAACTGTGTCCTTTGTCTTCCCTTCAATGTTCATAAACGTCCCTAGCAGATTCTCGCATATGTTTTTCTCAATGTGCATTACATCGAGATTATGCCTTAATTTCAGATCAGCCCAGTATGGCAGGTCCCACAAACAAGACCTCCGGTCCCAACATTGACCTTCCTCATGCTTTCTTTTCTTCGCCAGCTTTCCTGGTCTCACATCTTTCACCTTTTCAAGTTGCTGCTCCAGCTCTTCTTTAGTGAACTCAGCTGGCTTGTCATGGGTTTCATTCTCACCATTAAAATCTTTGCTTCTTCGCCAGCGATGGTTTCGGGGAAGAAAGCGGTGGTGCCCAATATAGCATATCTTGCTCCTTATTCTCTTTGAGCAAGGGTCTTTGTCACAATGGACACAAGCCTGATAACCCGCTGTGATCCTCCCAGACAGAGTGTGCAGAGCCGGGAAATCATGGATGGACCATATGATCGCAGCACGTAGATTGAACTTTTCTTCCGGACTCAAGGCATCGTATGTAGGTACACCAGTCCAGAGCTGGAGCAGTTCTTCTACGAGGGGCTCCATAAAGACATCAAAATCCTTTCCTGGAGAATCTGGACCCGGGATAAGCAATGACATCATGAAGTTGGACTGATCCATGAATGCCCATGGTGGCAGGTTGTACGGCACCACAAAAACTGGCCACATGCTATAAGACGTGCTCATGTTCCCAAACGGATTAAACCCATCTGTGGTAATGCCAAGTTTTATGTTCCTTGGATCTGCAGCAAAATCAAAATGTATATGGTCAAACTCTTTCCATGCCTCTCCATCCGCTGGATGGCTCAGCTCATTGTCCACAGGTTGCCGCTTCAGCTTGTGCCACTATACCTCACGCGATGATTTCTTCGAGATGAACATCCGCTGCAGCCTTGGTATCAAGGGAAAGTGCCTCAGTACCTTCTCCGGTATTGACTTCTTCCCATCAGCATCTTTCCACCTAGATGCATTGCATTTTGGACAGTTGTCATGCTTTGCTAAATCCTTCCGAAACAAGACACAGTTATTTGGGCACACATGTATTGACACATAACCTAACCCCAGCCTGCGGATTATGCTCAATGCTTCATCATAAGATCTGGGAACACAACTATTAGGGAATTGCAAGCTCAAAAGACGGAGTATTGTGTTGAATGCGGCATTGCTAATCCGGTAGAAAGACTTGATGTGGAGTAACTTCACGGTGAAGGTAAATCTTGAAAATTTACCCCCTTCATGAGCTGCGCGCTTCGCCTCCTCTAACACCTCAGCAAACAATGATTTATGTCCATCAGCACAATCTTCAGCATCGTACAAATCCTTCAATAGGTCAGGAATCCTATCATCTTCATGCCCATCCTCTTCCTCCAAAACAGCATTATCTCGCAAAACCTTTTCCATGAAATCAATGCCAGCATCACCACCACCCATCATATGAGGGGCCTCTGTATCAGCTTCAAAATGTTGAGGTTGTCTGTCTAAAGGTTCTCCATGATATATCCATCTATCATATGTGCTGGACATCCCATTAAGAAGCAGATAATCTTCCACTCTTCCTTGAGCCATTCTTGGACGGTTGAGGCATTCACAACATGGGCAAAGAATGTGAGCATCGTTGGGAAAATTTGCCCGAACAAATGCCATGAAATCATCAACTCCTTTCATATGTTCTTTCGAAAACTTTCTAACTCCTTCTCTAATCCAGCTTCTGTCCATCTGCCAAAGACAACAAATTGTTGCAACTTAGCAAATCAATCTAAGTGCATCAACATTAATTAATGAAAATGGATGGAAGTAATGGAAGCTAAAATTCCAGAAAATTTTATATGCTAATTACCTAACCACAAGGCCTGAAGAATTCTTAACAAACAAGCTGAACAATTCCTAACAGCACATCAAGAAAAATCATCTATGCATTATCTACCAAACAAGCAAGCTATCTCCTAACTACTAACAGTGCATCAACAAAATTCATCTATGTTGAAGAACATCTGACTGAAATCCATCTCCCACTGCTCGGGTGACGAGAGAGGAGAGGGGGGAAGAGGTGAGGGGTGCATACCGGGAGGTGTGCTTGCGGCGGCGGCGGCCCCCATGCTCGGCGAGCCCCCACCACCGTCGGTCACCTACGCCCCTGCTGCCCCCGCCTCCATGCCCTGCCTCGCCTCCGCCCCCTGCCGGCCCCGCCCCCGCCTCCACTATCGGCCCCGCCCCTGCCTCCGCCCCCTGCTGGTTGCTTCCGCCGCGAGGCCGTGGGCGAGGTCACCTGCGGCGAGGCCGTGGGCGAGGTCACCTGCGGCGAGGCCGTGGGCGAGGTCACCTGCGGCGAGGCCGTGGGCGAGGTCACCTGGTTGCTTCCGCCGCCGCCCGCCGCCACCTGGTCGGAAGACCTAGAAAAACGCTAAGTGTTGCTCTGTTCGATGCCACCCGCCGCCACCTGGTCGGAAGGTCCCACTTGTCACTGGTACATGACAGCCGTGGTTTTATATACTATATGGAAAACTACCCACACATTAGCAACAATCTCTCTCTAGCCCAGCGGTAATGAACGAGCGAACCCAGCGCGAGGTCGTGGGTTCGAGTCCCCGCTAGCGCATATTTTTTAGGGAATTAAACGCTCGCTCAACCACCTGTCAAATGGGTCCCGCTTGTTAGTGTTGCAAATCGTTGCTCTGTTCGATGCCACCTGGTCGGAAGGTCCCACTTGTCAATGATACGAGAGAGCTGTAGTTCTAAATAATGTATAGATAAACTCCCAGATGCGAGCAACTGTCCCTCTCTAGCCCAGGGGTAGCATGCGAGCCAACCAAGCGCGAGGTCGTGGGTTCGAGTCCCGCCTCGTGCATCTTTTTTGGGCGAATTAAGCGCTCGGCCCCATCTGTCAAATGGGTCCCGCCTGTCAATGTGTCCCCCGTCTATCTGTTGAATATTAAAACTCAAGCAAAAATGACACCTAGACAGTGACACATAAGCGAGGTTGCTAAGGTGGCTGCCTAATCATCCTCATTCATTCAAACTCAAGTGTAGTGACCATTTTATATTGGTCGTTATCAGCTACGCATGAGGCAGTGGACAGTGCTACTAGCTTTACGACCATTTCCTCTAATGAAATTATGACCTTTCTGACCAAAATGGTCGTTATGGTTTAGGGTTTAGAGCCCCCCAGACAGCTTTTGACCAATTGGTCTAAAATGGTCATAAATTTATGACCAATTCTTCGAGGGTCACTGACAGAAGGTCATAAGTTGACATATTTCTTGTAGTGTTTACCGCCTCCTTCGGCGCACCGAACACTTCGAATGGACGGATGCAGCCACGGCCGGACTCGAGGAAATAAAAGCCATACTGGCAACAAACCCAGTCCTGGCTGCGCCAAACATTGGCGAACCAATGTTATTATACATTGCAGCAACACATCAGGTTGTAAGCGCAGTGCTCGTCGTCGAACGAGAAGCGGACGGACACAAATTCCCCCTTCAAAAGCCAGTCTATTATGTGTCCACTGTCCTCACTCCCTGCAAATCACGGTACCCGCATTATCAAAAGATCGCGTACGCGGTATTCATGGCATCCCGGAAGCTACGACACTACTTTCAAGAGTTTTCAATAACAGTAGCCTCGGAAGTACCACTTAATGATATTATAAACAACCGTGGCGCAACGGGCCGGATTGCAAAATGGGCCATTGAGCTCCTCCCGTTCGACATAACTTATAAGCCACGGCGAGCCATCAAGTCGCAAGTCTTGGCCGACTTCGTCGCAGAATGGACGGAGGCCAAACTCCCTAAAGAGTACGGCACATATCCAAATTGGATCATGCATTTCGACGGCTCCAAGATGTTGGCCGGACTGGGGGCTGGCGTCGTTTTGACGTCCCCCACAGGAGACACAGTTCAATACGTACTCCAGATTATGTACACGGACTCCAACAATGCAGCTGAATATGAGGCCCTCTTACATGGTCTCCGGATGGCAGTATCCATGGGCATGCAACGCCTAGAGGTGCGCAGGGACTCGAACCTCGCAATATCCCAAATAAATGGAGACTTTGATGCCAAGGATCCAAAAATGGCAGCTTACCGCAACGCTGTCCTAAAAATGTCAGCTCAGTTCGAGCGGCTTGAATTTCACCATATAGCCCGGGAAAATAATCAGGCGGCAGATGTCCTGGCACGCATCAGCGCAAAACGCGATGTAGTCCCCCCCCCAACATCTTCCTGGAAAGGTTGTTCAAGCCATCTGTAGTAAGGGAAGGGGAGCCGAACAATAACAGCCCGGACCCAACCGCACTGCCCGACACCGAACATTCTGACACAATCGGAGGCTCTGCCAATGAAATAACACCTTCAGCCCACGTAATAATTGTTGGAAATATGCCCTAGAGGCAATAATAAAATGGTTATTATTATATTTCTTTGTTCATGATAATTGTCTATTGTTCGTGCTATAATTGTGTTATCCGGAAATCGTAATACATGTGTGAATACATAGACCACAACATGTCCCTAGTGAGCCTCTAGTTGACTAGCTCGTTGATCAAAGGGTAGTCATGGTTTCCTGACTATGGACATTAGATGTCATTGATAACGGGATCACATCATTAGGAGAATGATGTGATGGACAAGACCCAACCCTAAGCTTAGCTCAAAGATCGTGTAGTTCGTTTGTTGTAGCTTTTCTGAATGTCAAGTATCATTTCCTTAGACCATGAGATTGTGCAACTCCCGGATACCGTAGGAGTGCCTTGGGTGTGCCAAACGTCACAACGTAACTGGGTGACTATAAAGGTACATTATAGGTATCTCCGAAAGTGTCTGTTGGGTTGGCACGAATCGAGACTGGGATTTGTCACTCCGTATGACGGAGAGGTATCTCTGGGCCCACTCGGTAATGCATCATCATAATGAGCTCAAAGTGATCAAGTGATTGATCACGGGATCATGCATTACGGTATGAGTAAAGTGACTTGCCGGTAACGAGACTGAACAAGGTATTGGGATACCGACGATCGAGTCTCGGGCAAGTAACGTACCGATTGACAAAGGGAATTGTATACGGATTGATTGAATCCTCGACATCGTGGTTCATCCGATGAGATCATCGTGGAGCTTGTGGGAGCCAACATGGGTATCCAGATCCCGCTGTTGGTTATTGACCGGAGAGGCTTCTCGGTCATGTCTGCATGTCTCCCGAACCCGTAGGGTCTACACACTTAAGGTTCGATGACGCTAGGGTTGTAGAGATATTAGCACACGGTAACCCAAAAGTTGTTCGGAGTCCCGAATGAGATCCCGGACGTCACTTGGAGTTCCGAAATGGTCTGGAGGTAAAGATTTATATATAGGAAGTCCAGTTTCGGCCTTCGGGAAGGTTTCGGGGTCACCGGTATTGTTTCTGGGACCACCGGAAGGGTCCCGGGGGTCCAGCGGGTGGGGCCACCTATCCTGGAGGGCCCCATGGGCTGAAGTGGGAGGGGAACCAGCCCCTAGTGGGCCGGTGCGCCCCCCCTTGGGCCACCCCCTGCGCCTAGGGTTAGAAACCCTAGGGGTGGGGGCGCCACCCTTGCCTTGGGGGGCAAGGCACCCCCTTGGCCGCCGCCCCCCGACGCCCCCCCTAGGCACCCTATATATAGCGGGGGGGAGGGAGGGCTGCGCACCCAAGCCCCTGGCCTCTCCCTCTCCCTCCCGTGACACTCCTCCATCTCCCAGCGCTTGGCGAAGCCCTGCCGAGATCACCGTTGCTTCCACCACCACGCCGTCGTGCTGCTGGATCTTCATCAACCTCTCCTTCCCCCTTGCTGGATCAAGAAGGAGGAGACGTCTCCCAACCATACGTGTGTTGAACGCGGAGGTGCCGTCCGTTCGGCACTAGGTCATCGGTGATTTGAATCACGTCGAGTACGACTCCATCAACCCCGTTCTCTTGAATGCTTCCGCTCGTGATCTACAAGGGTATGTAGATGCACTCCTCTCTCCCTCATTGCTAGATGACTCCATAGATTTATCTTGGTGATGCGTAGAAATTTTTTAAAATTCTGCTACGTTCCCCAACAGTGGCATCATGAGCTAGGTCTATGCGTAGTTACTATGCATGAGTAGAACACAAAGTAGTTGTGGGCGTCGATATTGTCAATTTGCTTGCCATTACTAGTCTTATCTTGATTCGGCGGCATCGTGGGATGAAGCGGCCCGGACCAACCTTACACGTATGCTTACGTGAGACCGGTTCCACCGATTGACATGCACTAGTTGCATAAGGTGGCTGGCGGGTGTCTGTCTCTCCCACTTTAGTCGGATCGGATTCGATGAACATGGTCCTTATGAAGGGTAAATAGAAATTGGCAATTCACGTTGTGGTTTTGGCGTAGGTAAGAAACGTTCTTGCTAGAAACCTATAGCAGCCACGTAAAAACTTGCAACAACAATTATAGGACGTCTAACTTGTTTTTGCAACAAGTGTTTTGTGATGTGATATGGCCAAAGGTTGTGATGAATGATGAATGATATATGTGATGTATGAGATTGATCATGTTCTTGTAATAGGAATCACGACTTGCATGTCGATGAGTATGACAACCGGCAGGAGCCATAGGAGTTGTCTTTATTTATTTATGACCTGCGTGTCAACATAAACGTCATGTAATTACTTTACTTTATTGCTAAAGTGTTAGCCATAGTAGTAGAAGTAATAGATGATGAGACAACTTCAAGAAGACACGATGATGGAGATCATGATGATGGAGATCATGGTGTCATGCCGGTGACAACGATGATCATGGAGCCCCGAAGATGGAGATCAAAGGAGCAAATGATATTGGCCATATCATGTCACAATTTGATTGCATGTGATGTTTATCATGTTTTACATCTTATTTGCTTAGAACGACGGTAGCTTAAATAAGATGATCCCTCGTAATAATTTCAAGAAAGTGTTCCCCCTAACTGTGCACCATTGCGAAGGTTCGTTGTTTCGAAGCCCCACGTGATGATCGGGTGTGATAGATTCTAACGTTTGAATACAACGGGTGTAAGACAGATTTACACACGCAGTACACTTAGGTTGACTTGACGAGCCTAGCATGTACAGACATGGCCTCGGAACACAGAAGACCGAAAGGTCGAGCATGAGTCATATAGAAGATACGATCAACATGAAGATGTTCACCGATGTTGACTAGTCCGTCTCACGTGATGATCGGACACGGCCTAGTTAACTCGGATCATGTTATACTTAGATGACTGGAGGGATGTCTATCTGAGTGGGAGTTCATTTAATAATTTGATTAGATGAACTTAATTATCATGAACTTAGTCTAAAATCTTTACAATATGTCTTGTAGATCAAATGGCCCACGTTGTCCTCGACTTCAACGTGTTCCTAGAGAAAACCAAGCTGAAAGACGATGGCAGCAACTATACGGACTGGGTCCGGAACCTGAGGATCATCCTCATAGCTGCCAAGAAAGATTATGTCCTCGAAGCACTGCTAGGTGACGCACCCGTCCCATAGAACCAAGACGTTATGAACGCTTGGCAGACACGTGCTGATGATTACTCCCTCGTTCAGTGCGGCATGCTTTACAACTTAGAACCGGGGCTCCAAAAGCGTTTTGAGAGACACGGAGCATATGAGATGTTCGAAGAGCTGAAAATGGTTTTTCAAGCTCATGCCCGGGTCGAGAGATATGAAGTCTCCGACAAGTTCTTCAGCTATAAGATGGAGGAAAATAGTTCTGTCAGCGAGCACATACTCAAAATGTCTGGGTTGCATAACCGCTTGACTCAGCTGGGAGTTAATCTCCCGGATGACGCGGTCATTGACAGAATCCTTCAGTCGCTTCCACCGAGCTACAAGAGCTTTGTGATGAACTTCAATATGCAGGGGATGGAAAAGACCATTCCTGAAGTATTTGCAATGCTGAAATCAGCAGAGGTAGAAGTCAAAAAGGAACATCAAGTGTTGATGGTGAATAAAACCACTAAGTTCAAGAAAGGCAAGGGTAAGAAGAACTTCAAGAATGATGGCAAGGGAGTTGCCGCGCCCGGTAAGCAAGCTGCCGAGAAGAAGCCAAAGAATGGACCCAAGCCCGAGACTGGGTGTTTTTATTGCAAGGGAAGTGGTCACTGGAAGCGGAACTGCCCCAAATACTTAGCGGACAAGAAGGCCGGCATCACGAAAGGTATATGTGATATACATGTAATTGATGTGTACCTTACCAGTACTCGTAGTAGCTCCTGGGTATTTGATACCGGTGTGGTTGCTCACATTTGTAACTCAAAGCAGGAGCTGCGGAATAAGCGGAGACTGGCGAAGGACGAGGTGACGATGCGCGTCGGGAATGGTTCCAAGGTCGATGTGATCGTCGTCGGCACGCTACCTCTACATTTACCTACGGGATTAGTTTTAAACCTCAATAATTGTTATTTAGTGCCAGCTTTGAGCATGAACATTGTATCAGGATCTCGTTTAATTCGAGATGGCTACTCATTTAAATCCGAGAATAATGGTTGTTCTATTTATATGAGGGATATGTTTTATGGTCATGCTCCGATGGTGAATGGTTTATTCTTAATGAATCTCGAGCGTAATGCTACACATATTCATAGTGTGAATACCAAAAGATGTAAGGTTGATAATGATAGTCCCACATACTTGTGGCACTGTCGCCTTGGTCACATAGGTGTCAAACGCATGAAGAAGCTCCATGCAGATGGACTTTTAGAGTCTCTTGATTACGAATCATTTGACACGTGCGAACCATGCCTCATGGGTAAAATGACCAAGACTCCGTTCTCAGGAACAATGGAGCGAGCAACCAACTTATTGGAAATCATACATACTGATGTGTGCGGTCCAATGAGTGTTGAGGCTCGCGGTGGCTATCGTTATGTTCTCACCCTCACTAATGACTTGAGTAGATATGGGTATGTCTACTTAATGAAACACAAGTCTGAGACCTTTGAAAAGTTCAAGGAATTTCAGAGTGAGGTTGAGAATCAACGTGACAGGAAAATCAAGTTCTTGCGATCAGATCATGGGGGAGAATACTTGAGTCACGAATTTGGCACACACTTAAGAAAATGTGGAATAATTTCACAACTAACGCCGCCTGGAACACCTCAGCGTAATGGTGTGTCCGAACGTCGTAATCGCACTCTATTAGATATGGTGCGATCTATGATGTCTCTTACCAATTTACTGCTATCATTTTGGGGCTATGCTTTAGAGACTGCCGCATTCACTTTAAATAGGGCTCCGTCGAAATCCGTTGAGACGACACCGTATGAATTATGGTTTGGGAAGAAACCTAAGCTGTCGTTTCTAAAAGTTTGGGGATGCGATGCTTATGTCAAGAAACTTCAACCTGAAAAGCTCGAACCCAAGTCGGAAAAATGCGTCTTCATAGGATACCCTAAAGAAACTATTGGGTATACCTTCTACCTCAGATTCGAAGGCAAGATCTTTGTTGCCAAGAATGGGTCCTTTCTAGAGAAAGAGTTTCTCTTGAAAGAAATAAGTGGGAGGAAGGTAGAACTTGATGAAGTATTACCTCTTGAACCGGTAAGTGGCGTAGCTCAAGAAAATGTTCTTGAGGTGCCTGCACCGACTAGAGAGGAAGTTGATGATGATGATCATGAAACTTCAGATCAAGTTGCTACTAAACTTCGTAGGTCCACAAGGACACGTTCCGCACCAGAGTGGTACGGCAACCCTGTCATGGAAATCATGTTGTTAGACAACGGTGAACCTTCGAACTATGAAGAAGCGATGGCGGGCCCGGATTCCGACAAATGGCTGGAAGCCATGAAATCCGAGATAGGATCCATGTATGAAAACGAAGTATGGACTTTGACTGACTTGCCCATTGATCGGCGAGCCATAGAAAATAAATGGATCTTTAAGAAGAAGACAGACGCGGATGGTAATGTGACCATCTATAAAGCTCGGCTTGTCGCTAAGGGTTATCGACAAGTTCAAGGGGTTGACTACGATGAGACTTTCTCACCTGTAGCGAAGCTGAAGTCCGTCCGAATCATGTTAGCAATTGCCGCATTCTATGATTATGAGATATGGCAAATGGACGTCAAAACGGCATTCCTTAATGGTTTCCTTAAGGAAGAATTGTATATGATGCAGCCGGAAGGTTTTGTCGATCCTAAGAATGTTGACAAGGTGTGCAAGCTCCAACGCTCGATTTATGGTCTGGTGCAAGCATCTCGGAGTTGGAACATTCGCTTTGATGAGATGATCAAAGCGTTTGGGTTTATGCAGACTTATGGAGAAGCCTGCATTTACAAGAAAGTGAGTGGGAGCTCTGTAGCATTTCTCGTATTGTATGTGGATGACATATTGTTGATGGGAAATGATATAGAATTCTTGGAAAGCATAAAGGCCTACTTGAACAAGTGTTTTTCAATGAAGGACCTTGGAGAAGCTGCTTATATATTAGGCATCAAGATCTATAGAGATAGATCGAGACGCCTCATTGGTCTTTCACAGAGTACGTACCTTGACAAGATATTGAAGAAGTTCAAAATGGATCAGTCAAAGAAGGGGTTCTTGCCTGTATTGCAAGGTACGAGATTGAGCACGGCTCAATGCCCGACCACAGCAGAAGATAGAGAAAAGATGAGTGTCGTCCCCTATGCCTCGGCCATAGGGTCTATCATGTATGCTATGCTATGTACCAGAGCTGATGTAAACCTTGCCGTAAGTTTGGTAGGAAGGTACCAAAGTAATCCCGGCATGGAACACATGACAGCGGTCAAGAATATCCTGAAGTACCTGAAAAGGACTAAGGAAATGTTTCTCGTTTATGGAGGTGACGAAGAGCTCGTCGTAAAGGGTTACATCGATGCTAGCTTCGACACAGATCTGGATGACTCTAAGTCACAAACCGGATACGTGTATATTTTGAATGGTAGGGCAGTAAGTTGGTGCAGTTGCAAGCAAAGCATTGTGGCGGGATCTACATGTGAAGCGGAGTACATGGCAGCCTCGGAGGCAGCACAAGAAGCAGTCTGGGTGAAGGAGTTCATTACCGACCTAGGAGTCATACCCAATGCGTCAGGCCCGACCTAGGTACATTACAGGTATCTCTGAAAGTGTCTGTTGGGTTGGCACGAATTGAGACTGGGATTTGTCACTCCGTATGACAGAGAGGTATCTCTGGGCCCACTCGGTAATGCATCATCATAATGAGCTCAAAGTGATCAAGTGATTGATCACGGGATCATGCATTACGGTATGAGTAAAGTGACTTGCCGGTAACGAGACTGAACAAGGTATTGGGATACCGACGATCGAGTCTCGGGCAAGTAACGTACCGATTGACAAAGGGAATTGTATACGGATTGATTGAATCCTCGACATCGTGGTTCATCCGATGAGATCATCGTGGAGCTTGTGGGAGCCAACATGGGTATCCAGATACCGCTGTTGGTTATTGACCGGAGAGGCTTCTCGGTCATGTCTGCATGTCTCCCGAACCCGTAGGGTCTACACACTTAAGGTTCGATGACGCTGGGGTTGTAGAGATATTAGCACACGGTAACCCGTAAGTTGTTTGGAGTCCCGGATGAGATCTCGGACGTCACGAGGAGTTCCGGAATGGTCCGGAGGTAAAGATTTATATATAGGAAGTCCAGTTTCGGCCTTCGGGAAGGTTTCGGGGTCACCGGTATTGTACCGGGACCACTAGAAGGGTCCCAGGGGTCCACCGGGTGGGGCCACCTATCCCGGAGGGCTCCATGGGCTGAAGTGGGAGGGGAACCAGCCCCTAGTGGGCTGGTGCGCCCCCCTTGGGCCTCCCCCTGCGCCTAGGGTTAGAAACCCTAGGGGTGGGGGCGCCACCCTTGCCTTGGGGGGCAAGGCACCCCCTTGGCCGCCGCCCCCCCCCCTAGGAGATTGGATCTCCTAGGGCCAGCGCCCCCACCCCTAGGCACCCTATATATAGTGGGGGGGGGAGGGCTGCGCACCCAAGCCCCTGGCCTCTCCCTCTCCATCCCGTGACACTCCTCCATCTCCCAGCGCTTGGCGAAGCCCTGCCGAGATCACCGTTGCTTCCACCACCACGCCGTCGTGCTGCTGGATCTTCATCAACCTCTCCTTCCCCCTTGCTGGATCAAGAAGGAGGAGATGTCTCCCAACCGTACGTGTGTTGAACGCGGAGGTGTCGTCCGTTCGGCACTAGGTCATCGGTGATTTGAATCACGTCGAGTACGACTCCATCAACCCCGTTCTCTTGAACGCTTCCGCTCGTGATCTACAAGGGTATGTAGATGCACTCCTCTCTCCCTCGTTGCTAGATGACTCCATAGATTGATCTTGGTGATGCCTAGAAAAAAATTTAAAATTCTGCTACGTTCCCCTACAATAATGGCCGTCATCGCCCCGTGGACAGAACCATTCCTCGCCTACCTTACTAGGCAGGAACTCTCCGAGGACCAAAATGAGGCACGCTGCATAGTGCGGCGATCCAAAGCCTACAGAGTCCACGCAGGAGAGCTTTATAAGAAAGCACTACCGGAGTCCTTCAAAGGTGCATCTCCGAAGAGGAGGGGCGGAACCTCCTGGCTGAAATTCATGCCGGACTCGGCGGTCATCACGCTGCAGCTCGGTCCCTTGTAAGCAAGGCCTTCCGTACAGGCTTTTATTGGCCGACGGCCCGGGCAGACGCTCAAGACTTAGTACAATGATGCACCGGCTGCCAGCTCTTTGCAAACCAAAGCCATATGCCACCCACCGCCCTCCAAACTATCCCCATTACTTGGCCCTTCGCGGTCTGGGGCTTGACATGGTTGGACCCCTTAAAGGCGGAACCCACAAGCAAAAATACTTACTGGTCATGGTGGATAAGTTCACCAAATGGATAGAAGCCAAGCCTGTTAAGACGGCCGAATCCGGACCAGTGATAGACTTTATATCCGGGGTTGTACACCGTTACGGCGTCCCCCACAGCATCATCACCGATAACGGCACGAACTTCACAGCCGACGAGGTAAAACTCTGGTGCAAAAACATGGGCATCAAGCTCGATTATGCTTCCGTCTATCACCCACAAACTAACGGCCAGGTCGAACGTGCAAATGGTCTTATCATGAGCGGCATCAAACCCAGATTAGTGCGGTCCCTCAAGGAATCTAACACGCACTGGGTAGAGGAGCTTGACTCCATACTCTAGGGGATGTGGACCACGCTGAATCGCACCACCGGATACACACCATTCTTTATGGTGTACGGCGCAGAGGCAGTTTTGCCTTGCGACATAATTCATGACTCACCTCGAGTGTGCATGTACGAAGAAAGAGAAGCCGAGCTCGATCGGCAGGACAGTTTGGATGCATTGGAGGAGGAGCGCGACGTGGCAAAAGCCCGTTCCGCATTCTATCAACAGCAGGCTCGAAGATACCAGAGCAGAGAAGTACGGGCCAAGAATTACAACGTTGGCGAATTAGTTCTACGCCTGCCGGACAAGAAAAAGGAGAAACTCAAGCCCAAGTGGGAAGGTCCCTTCATAATTGACCAAGTCCTGACTGGTGGAGCGTACCGCCTGCGAGATGCATCGGATAACCGACTCGAGCCGAACCCATGGAACGCAACCCATCTCCGAAGATTCTATGCCTAGCGCCGGACTCTATGTTCGTCTCCTTCCTCTGTCCATTTTTTATATATACTGTCTTTCTTACATTTCTCCCATTCACCCCTTCCTTTCTCTTATAACCTTTAAAGGCTCATCAAATGACGTGCTATTCGCACTCATTAAACCTGGGGGCTTCTTTTAACAGAAGCTTATTTATACGGGCTTCATGCCCAACACATGTGTTACACTTCCGCATGTACCTTTTATTTCACAATTATATGCATCGATATGACTTAAGTTTTTGCCAAGCTGGGTTGCCTGGCTCCTGTGCTTACCCCTACGTTCTCGATTATTCGGCTAGGCGGTAAAGGGAGCACCTCTGCGATTGTTACTGCCGGATCAGCCGGATGTGTACCTCAGACTGGGTGAAGCCGAAAGCTAGCGTTCTTAAGGGAATACTCGGTCGGTGACCTAAAAGATGATCTTTTCACTTATTTATTTATGCGCCCCCAGATGCTTTTTCCTGCGTCTTTTTCGCAGAATGGGCATGCACTTTAGGGCATGCCTCCCAGGGAAAGGAACCCCTAACGGAACTATTCTCCCTGGAAGATGTTTCTTACTAACCATGTAATATAACATAACTAGTCGGTCACTTGTCTGTTCACGCACTAATGACCCCTACGCCTGGTCTCCATGCATTCCCCGGTTCTTATATAACCGCATGAGAATTCGGACACACTCCGGACCGTCAGGTCCCGAGGCTGAAGCGAAAAGGTCGGCCATGACAAACGATCTACAATCCGGCTAGAAGGCATTATAAATGTCAATTAAATTACATAGTCATTCTGACTGATTGTATTCCTCTTCAATACCATCTAACATGCTGTCTAATTTGCAGTCCTGCTGGGAATACTTTGCGGCCAATTCTACTTGGACGTATACTAAGTTTACAGGGATCTCCTTCCCATCGGGCCCCACAGGACCGACCTCGGCCATGTGGTTGGGGTCAGCCTTTGTGTACCGCGTCTTCACCATAGCCCAGGCCTCCCTAGCGCCTTGACGGCAGGCCGATATCTTCCACAATCGGAAGCACCGCCGTGCTCCCTTTAGCTTCTCCGCAAGCTCTCCAAGACCTTCGTGCATGGAGATGGATGGCCACAGGGCCTGGGCGACGCCTTGCATCGCCTGCCGAACTTGATCGAGCAGTTGCGAGAGCTCGGGAAGAAGGTCACTCGTAGAACCGGGCATCTCCTCTGCAGGATGACCTGTTAGCACACCTACAGACATTGTTCTGTTAGTCGACTTCCCCGCCGAACTTTCTTTCAAAGGTTCGTTCAAGCACTTACTAAATATGCCGCGCCAAAGCCGCTGATTCTCCTTAACGGAGTCTGACAGCTGGGCACGAACATCTTTCAGCTCGACGCCCAGCTTGGTTTTGGCATCTTGGAGATCGTTCTTCTCCCGACTCACCTTTGAGCACCTTCTCACCAGCCTTTAACTGGCGTAGGAGGTGTTTCCTTTCCGGATTCAATCCGGCGCCACCTGCAATTTCATTTGTCAGATTCGCACCCATGCCGTGCTTCGCAAAATACTTATCTTTCGAAGTGTATATTACCAGAGGGGGTCTCCTTGGGCTCCCCTGCCGCGGCTAGTGCGGCCTCAAGTTGGGCTTTGCACTCTTCCAGCTCCTTGGACAGTAGGAAATTCTTTTCTATAAGAACCTGCATAACAAATGATTCTTAAATCAGTTATTCTAACTGTTTCAAGTCTCGGGGGCTACTGGTATATATATAATTACCAAAAATTTCTTACCCGTATGTCTTTTACATATTGCTCCGTGGCTCTGTCTAGACCATTTTGAGCGGCACGGAGGTACGCATCTCCCGAGTTGAAGGCATCTAACGCCCCTTGGGAGAAACAAGCGTTGCGAAGAATTGTCCGGCGACGCCTGTGGTTCATGGCACTCTCCACCTCAGAGTTGGTGGCAGACAATCCGTCCACATCCTCCGTCGGAGGAACGTCTGGCGCGCGCCTTGTGTTCACCTCCGCCTCCGGACCAGGCTTTGGAGCCTGGCTGGTGGAGGCGCGATTGGCAGCCTCTCCGGATATAGTCCGGCGAGGTCTCTTTGTCCTGAAGAGAGCACGAGTGTCAATGTGCCTCGAAGGTATAACACCTGGGATAAGGGGGCGCGCCATACCTTTGCGCTGACGCCTCGGTCCGGACTGCACTTCTTTTCTGCCCACGGGGCCCTGCGGCCCCTCGTTGGCTTGTCGCTGCGGGTTCGGCCTTCCGCCTCAAAAACCTCCCCTGCAAAGTTCGGTCATAATCAGGAAACTGAAAACACGAGAGAGCGGACACCTATTCGGGTACTGGGACTTCGATCTCAGTTACCTGGGAGGCCGGGATTAGCCCTGGGTAATCGGCCATAATGGCCACCAAGGCGTTTTCCTTGCTCAATTGATGGAACACTCCATCAATCAGCTCCACAGATATGTCTGGATCCTCTTCAGAGGTCGGGTCGAGGGACCGTCCTGGGTCCTCGGGTTGTGGAGGAGGGCTACTTATTTCCTTAACAGCCTGGCGCAGTTCCTGTGTTGAAGTCGTCAGACTGAATATTTAACAATGGGAATACAAAACGGATGGGCAAGTAAATGCGACCGCTTACCCAGCTTGGGGGATTGTGCATAGAGAACCCACCCTGTGGGTTGACGCGGAGAAATTCCTCCTCTTCTCCCTTATACAAAGTGGACAAGATCTTTAGTAGAGCGGCAGCTGAATCCGGCCCCTTACGACTGTAGCGAGTGGCGGCGTCCTCCCTGTTGAAGTCCCACATGGGGTGGCTTCTATACTGAAGCGGCTGCACCCCCCGCATGATGCATTCGGCCATAACCCCGATCATGGTTAGTCCGGAATGGGCTAACAATCTTATTCGGCCCATCAGGTAAATGATGTCCCTGCCACTTTCCCTCTGAGGGCTCCGTGGACGCCATCTTAGGCGCTTCTTTAAGGGAGCACTGTTGAATTCAGGGAGGCCGATCCGGACAGGATCCGGCACCGGGACGTCTTCTATATAAAACCATTCCGAGGGCCAATCTTCGGACGCCTTCTTTGGGGTTCCGGACAGATATCCGGTCCCGGCGATGCGCCACACTTCGGCTCCGCCCACTTGATACATTGACCCCTCCTTAGAGCGGGGCACAAGGCAGAATAACCTTTTCCATAGCCCGAAATGAGCCTTGACACCCAAAAACAGCTCGTAGAGGGCTACGAAGCCCGCGATATGCAATACGGAGGCAGGCGTGAGATTGTGTAGCTGGAGGCCGTAGAACTCCAGCAGCCCCCGGAGAAATGGATGGATTGGAAACCCGAGCCCCCTTATTAAATAAGGGACAAGGCATACTCGCTCTCCTTTGGAGGGATTGGGGGCACTCTCCGCTTGCTTTCCGCCGTTATAGATGGCAAGACCGGCTCGAACCGGGATCATATAGGCCGGGGGAAGAAATCCCTTGGTCTGGAGCGTCACTAGCTCGCTATGCGGGATGGAGCATCTCTCCCAATATCCAGGCTGAGGGCTGGAAGGGCGAAAGGAGGAGTTGCGATGGTTGGCCATGGTGGAATGGACCTTTGTCGGATGCGCTCTGATGAACACTCGCGAAGGGGGGAAGATGTGGTTTGGATCTAAATCCTCGTCCCCTTAAATAGGGCGGCTCATTTACGCGGCTAGGGGTGTGAATGTAAAAACATTCAGACTTTTCATATTCGTTTGACACGTGGGAAATGGCCATTATTGGGCGTAGAAGCCAAGGAGCGCAACATCTACAAGAAACCGGACTTTATTCAATAGGTACACGGAATTTGGAGGAGAACCCGCCTTGCAATGCCGAAGACAATCTGCGCGCCGGACTCATCGTCATTGAAGCCTGGTTCGGGGGCTACTGAGGGAATCCTGGATTAGGGGGTGTTCGGATAGCCGGACTATACCTTCAGCCGGACTCCTGGACTATGAAGATACAAGATTGAAGACTTCGTCCCGTGTCCGGAAGGGGCTTTCCTTGGCGTGGAAGGCAAGCTTGGCGATACGGATATGTAGATCTCCTACCGTTGTAACTGACTTTGTGCAACCCTAACCCTCTCCGGTGTCTATATAAACTGGAGGGTTTTAGTCCATAGGACGACATACAGAAGAACAATCATACCATAGGCTAGCTTCTAGGGTTTAGCCTCTCTGATCTCGTGGTAGATCTACTCTTGTACTACCCATATCATCAATATTAATCAAGCAGGACGTAGAGTTTTACCTCCATCAAGAGGGCCCGAACCTGGGTAAAACATCGTGTCCCTTGCCTCCTGTTACCATCCGGCCTAGACGCATAGTTCGGGACCCCCTACCCGAGATCCGCCGGTTTTGACACCGACAATCGGTGCTAAACAACTGATCGCCTCGCCCGTCGTGGTTTACCTCACAACGACCGGTGCGCGCTTTGTGACCAGGCCACCGAGGACATGCACCACATGTTTGTTGCTTGCCCTTTCTCCCGCCAAATTTGGCATGAGGTTCTCTCTTGGTGCAGATCGACTACTACGATCCCAGGCCCGGACACGACTTTTGCGGAATGGTGGATCGACGCATGTTCCACATCGCCAGCTGCTCTACGGAAGGGGCTAAACTCCATCATTGCCCTCACCGCCTGGGCAATCTGGAAACACCAGAATGGGTGTGTCTTCGACCAGCAGCACCCCTCCATCGCTAGTCTGCTTGGGTCTATTCAGGAAGATGCTCGCCTATGGGCTAGCGCCGACACCAACAGCTTGGCAATCATGATCTCTGAGAGATACGCTCTAGCTTGATGTATCGGGGACCAGCAGCCCCTACCCCAACCGCTCCTGCTACTTGAGCCCGCGCCGATTTGTGTACACGTGGTCGCTGTAGCAATCACCCTTTGTTTTTTTTTCATCCCTCCTATCAATGCAATGATACACAATCTTTGCGTATTCGCAAAAAAAAGTAAATTTTTTTTAAAAAAAATGTATACATCAGAACTATTTTTAATATACATGTTTAATGTTTTTGAAGTCCATGATTAACATTTATCAAAAACTTGGTGCCTACTTTTGCCACACATTTTTTCATTACTTTTATATATCAAATACGTTTTATAATCCATCTTTAATATTTTTTAAATACAAGTTTAATATTATTCATTTAGATAGTCAACATTCTGAAAAAGTTTGATCATTTTTTTCAAATACAAGTTTAACATTTTTTGAATACATGATTAACATTTTTATATACATTTTGAACATTTTTATAAATGCTTAATAAACATTTTAAACACAAGAAAAACATTTTTTAATATATGGTCAATATTTTTTGTATACACATTTAAAATTTTAAAATGTTTGATTAACATTTTTTTAAATACTTGGCCAACATTTTTGCCAAATTCTTCATTAACATTTTTTACATACACTTTGTATTTTTCTATACATTTTTTGTATGTATGAGAAAAAAAATCTATATACACATTTAACATATTTAAATTGTTTAGTTAACATTTTTGTCAAATGTTTATGTAAACTATTTTTTCAGTATACTTATTTGGAATATTTGGAAGTATAAGAAGAAGCACAAAATGAAAACAAAAAAGTAAGAAAACCAAGAAAAAAAATGAGGGTATGGCCTCACGCGAGTTGTTCCGGCCCAGTATGGGGATCCCTCGGGCAGAGCTGGAATCCATCTCGCGTGAAGCAAGCTATAGCCGCGCCCCTGGGGCAGGGCTATGAAGCAATGACACTCTTTGCGCCAATCGAGCGGGCGCTTGCATCGTCCGGCACACCAGTGTGGCCGCTCACTCGAGAAAAAATGGTCACTACTGCTGAACAACTGTTGAAAAAAGAAAAAAAAAGAAAAAAATCCAAAAACTTGCAAAAAACCAATTCGAAAAAGTTCATGCATTAGAAAAAAGTTCATGAACTGAAAACAGTTAAAGGTTTTTTTTAAAGAGGTTTCACGAATATGGAAAAAGATCACAGACATTTAAAAAAGTTCAACAATTTGGAAACAAAACTTCGCACATATGAAAGGGTTCATTGGTTTTCAAAAAAAAGTTCACCAATTTTAAAAACAACATAAATTTGAAAAAAAAAATTGAAAAGTAGTTCATCAATTTGAAAAATGGTTCACTGATTTTGAAAAAACCTTCATCAATTTTGAAAAAAGACTGATTTTTAGTAAAAGTTAACCAATTTGTTTCAAAATTTTCATCAAAATCGAAATATTTCTTGAATTTTGAAAAATAATAAAGAAAATAAAAATATAGAAATATAGAAAAGGTAAAGAATACGGAATAAAGAAAAATGAAAAATAAAAAACCAAACAAGACAGTGCTAGGAGAAAACAAAAAAAAAACTGGTGGGAAGCAAAACAGGGAAGAGGTTTCTCCTGCTACACGCTTAGAGGGGATGGCCTAGTTGGCGATTTGCACGGTGGTCACGGTGCTTCCTCCAAATTTTGTTTTTTTTCGCACGCATTATCGGCTTCTAAACTGATTTTTTCAACTTTTTGGTTTTCCACCATTCTTCCATAGCTTTCGGACCAAAGAAAAATTTGGAAAAAAAATTGCGCGAAAAAAGCGTTTTCTTTTTTCTTTTGCTTTCGTGAGAGGCACGGTTTTGCTTTCGCGAGAGGCATGTCCGTGCCTTTTGAAAATGAAAAAACCGCTTTTCTGTTGTTTTACTTCCGCAAGAGGCACAGTTGTGTTTTTGCGAGAGGCACGATTGTGTTTTCGCGAAAGGCACCGCCGTGCCTCTCGTAAACGGAAAAAATGTGTTTTCTTTTTTCTTCCTTTCGTGAGAAGTACGGTTTTGCTTCCGGGAGAGGCACGGCCATGCCTCTCGGAAAAGGAAAAAAACATATTTTCTATTTTTTTCTTCAATGACAGGCATGGTTTTGCTTCTGCGAGAGGCACGGCTGTGCTTTCGCGAGAGGCACGGCCGTGCCTCTCGGAAGAAAAAAGAAACGTGTTTTCTGTTTTTTTTTTCTCCCGTGAGAGGCATGAATTTGCTTCCGCAAGAGGAAAAATTGTGCTTTTGCGAGAGACACGACCGTGCCTCTTTTGGAAAGAGAAAAAACCGTGCTTCCAGTTCGGGTTGTTCGTCCGTTTTTTTATGAAAAAATATTGGTTAAAACCTACCAACATGAGATCTAGTTTTGAAGATCTCAATGCAAGGAATCCAACGGTCAATACAATTCGAGATTTGGACGCACAGTTTAAAAAATAAAACATTTCAAATAAACAGATCCACGAAAAAAGGGAAAACTCCCAAATTGCGACAAGTGGCACACATGCGGCCTGCCACTTGTCACAACATGGGGAGGTGAGAGTGAACTTTGCAAGAAGTACTACTCAATTAGTGATTTCGAGGAAATGCCCGCGGCGACTATTTCTCGTCTTACGCGAGCCAACAGCGACCTCTCGCGTTGAGTAAACCATGTCGGGTCGGCCCATTTTAGGGCACAGATTGAAGAAAATGGATAAGAAATGGGAAGCCCCAGGAATCGAACCCTAGTCGTGCGGGGGAACAATAGCGCTGCTAACCACTGCGCCAGCTTCCAGTTGTTGGTTAGTAGCAGGATCGTGACCTACTAGATCTGACCGGTTTTTCTCCATTATGTTGACATCAGATTTTGGCATGGTATGAAACGCAATTAAGATTGTCTCAAATGAAGAAGTGATTTACATGAACAAGTTATGTATCATCGACATAAACATCTTTAAAGTTCGGGCCATCACCATCTGATCTCATCTAGAGAGGCGAAGTTGTGCTCGAAGTACTAGATTTTCTATGCGGAGAACTGTTTGGCCGATTATACCTCCAAGACAGCCTCATATGAGAAAAGTTTGTATATGGATTGTCTTCGTATCATAGGAATTATCGATCTTTATATATAAAGCGTCTCATTCCGATCTCGTATGCAAAAGTTGGAGCCGATGCAGTGCGAACCTATCATGAGTAAAAACTGGCTCGGGACATCAGACACTCGTGTGGGTGATGTCTGATAGGTCGTGTAAGCGATTCGGCCCTCAAGATGGCCTCGAGTCAAAAAATGTTCAACACGAAAGTTGTTTGTCTCGTCGAAACGGTTAAATTTGCTTCTGGGCACATTTTCATCCAAGGTCGTATTTCGCCTGTGAAACACAAAAACCGAACTGCTGTCTCACACATACCTAATCCGAGTTCGCCTAATATTGGAAGGATTTGAATGAGATTTGGAGTTTTTTTTTGTATGGGAAGTCCAGCGCCTCACAAATAGATGAGAGGTGACAGCCAATTGAACAACACATAAATGATCAATTCATCACCTTTACTTTTATCGTTTCCCTTATTTTTCTTCTTCCTCGTTCTTCGTTCGTTTATCTTGTTGCAGGGCGACGAATCTCTAGGCCCTGAGAGCGACCAGGTCGACCTAGGGCAGCCCATAGACGTCGCACGCCCAGACGGGGTCATTCCCGGACATGTGGGGTTTCGGGTCTACAAAAGCACCCGCCGAATTGCTTGCGAACCGCGCATCCGGACGAGTCTCATTCGACGTGAGCTGCGGCGCATTACCCCCGACGTCGACAGTATACAGTGACGTGTTCGTGTGCGAACACGTTCTTTCACTTTTTTTATATAGTTTCCTTTTCTTTTCTTTTATTTTTCTTCTCCGATTTTTTTCATTCTACATTCTTTTATCTACAAGATCAATATTTTTTTCAAATACCTTTTCAACATTTATCAAATACTTGTTCAACATTTCTTCAAATACTCGTTCAACATTTTTTTAAATACTCGTTCAACATTTTTTCAAATACTCGTTCAACAATTTTTAATATGTATTTGACATTTTTCATATACTTGTTCAACTTTTTTCAAATACTCGTTCAATATTTTTTAAATACTTATGTCAACAACTTTCAAATAATTACTCCCTCTGTTCACTTTTGTAAATCATTTCAGACAATTCAAAATAGACTATTTTGTACATTGTCTGAAACGTCTTCAAGGTCTTATAAAAGTGAACAGAGAGAGTATTGAACATTTTTAAAATAATTTTTCAACATTTTTGATACTCATTCAATATTATAAAATATAGTTTCAACATTTTCAAATGCTCATTCCACAATTTTTTAATACTTATTCAACATTTTTCAAATATTCATTCAATATTTTTGAAATATGTTTTTTATAACACACACACACACACACACATATATATAATGTTAGTATTCATTACCCAGGGTGCAGAATAAGTTATTTCTCACCCGAGATAATCTTGCGACCGCTTCCTAAATAAATTACGTTTAGAATATAAATAGTTACGTGCATATTGATTCAATATGTAAAATTTGGTATAAAAAAGAAAAATATAGGTCATAAGAGCAGAAAAATCATATTTTATGTATGTTTTACACTATGTGTTTACATTTGTAATTTTACATAATATAAAATATTTTTTACGGCGAGTACATATTTTCTTACGTTCTCTTTTTATGTATGAAATAAGACAAAATTTACTAATCGTAAAACTACGATGTATTAATGTCAAAATATAGAGGGGTGAAGAATAACTATTTCTCATCCAGGAAGACGAATAGCGCGACGTATAAACAAATAGACTGAGCGCGGGCTATAGTCGCGCCCGGAAATGCCACCACTATGAGCACGATCACCCCCAAGAGTTTCAAAGTGGGCTGGGCTATTAGTTGCACCGCATGTTTGCAATTAATGAGAAGGCTCAGGAAGCGTCGTTATGGGAAGCGTTACGGGATGCTTTCGGGCCGTGTTTTATTTTCATTATTTCTCTTTGGGTTTTTGTTTCCAATAAGAACTTTTTCCTTCTAGATTTTCCTATTTTTCGCCGTTTCTTTGCTCTTCTTGTTCATTTCATATTTTGTTTTATTATATTTCATGAAATTCAAGAATGTTAAATATCTTCAAAACATATTGAAATTTTACATAAAAATAATAATGTTTTCAAAAAAAATTGCTTGTATTTCAAAAACATATTAAAATTTGAGAATTTTTCACAATTTTTTGTGATTTAAAAATTATAATAATTTCAAGATTCATTAAAAATTTCAAGAGAATGTTCATCTTTTTTCCAAAAAATATTCGTCCTTTTCTAAAAATTGTTCATGCTTTAAAAATTGCTCATGAATTCAAAACTTGTGCACATTTCAAAAGTTATTCATTTGTGAATTCAACAGCTTGTTCAAAGTTGGTGAAACTTTTTGAAAAATATGTACATTTTTTGAATTTGTGACATTTTGGAAAAGTTTCTGAATTAATTAATAATTTCCAAAATCAGGAGGACATTCCCAGTTTGCAATTTTTAAAAATTTTGATAACTTGTGAAGATTTTCCAAATAGAGAAACATATTTTTATTTCATCGTGAACAATTTGTTAATTTGTGAAGCTTTACGGATTCACAAACGTTGTTTGAATTCATGACACTTTTTTGCATTCATGAAAAAACTTGGATTCACAAACATATTTTTTTTCAAATTCTACAACATTTGTTTTCAAACCCTACTGGAATATTAAAAGACAAGCGCTAAATTTGGAAAGAAAACGGAAAGAGAGGAGAAAGAAATGTGCGTGGGGCGCTGCATGTAGTGGCATGTGGTAGATGCACACTTCTTGCCACTAGTTGGGCTTGGGCCATTTTATTAGCAATACGGGAGACCGCTCGATATGGTCTCCCGTATAATAACATGTATTTGAAGAAATATTAATATTATATTTGAAAAATATTTAGATATATACTAAAAATGTACAATGTGTTTATGTAAAAAATAGACATCAAAAGATTTTTGAAAATGGTTTTAATCATATATTTGAAAAAATGTTAAACGGTTATAATTTTTTGCCTGATGTATATGAAAATGTCCAATGTATAAATAGAATACATGTGTTGAGGAAAAGAACAAATAAAAAAATTAAAAACAGAGAAACAAACAAAAAAAATGAAGAAAACTTATGCAAATAATGAAAACCGATAAGATAAGAAATAAGATAGGTAAAAAATCATCATGTTGACATCAGGTTGAATTCACGCATGTGTTTTCTCTTTTTCTTTTTATCTATTAAAAAATAACTAAAACATCTATATGGAAAATGTTTTAAAAACGTGTCTACAAAAGTGCTCCTAGTCTATACGGAAAATGTACAATATATGCAAAAAAAAGCAAGATACATGTAAAAATACTTAATGAAAATTAAAGAAACAAACAAGACCTAAAAACCAGAGAAAACAAGAAAAAATACAGAGCTAAACTGTGCTACAAGCAGTGTAAAAACCTAAAACAAGCAAAAACCAAAAACACACGCTCGGCTAGAGTGTTGTGCCTGCCCGATAGCCGCCCACTGTAGGCGCTTCCTAGTAGGTATCGTTACGGGCAACACATAGGAGCGTGCCTATGCCTCGCTTACAGCGAGATGGACGGCAACCTCGATTGTAGAGAGCTGGTGTCGGGCTGGCTCAGTAGGAATTTTGGTTCGCCAACTGACAACATGCCGATGTCATGCTTATTTTTTATCCTTTTTTTAATTTTATTCTGAAAAAACAACATAAATTTGAAAAATATTAGCGCAACTAAAACATATTGATAGTTTCATAAAAATGTTCATGACGATGAAAAATGTTCCTGCATTTCAAGAGGGTATGTTATTTTTTCTAATGTGTATAAAATGTAAAAAATATGGTCCATATAAAAATATTTTGTAAAATTAAAAAATGTATGTAAGTTTTAAAATATATCCTCGTCTTTCAGAAATAATATGACATTAAAAAATATTTATACAATGCAAAAAAATGTTTGCATAGTTTAAAGAAATACTTATTACCATAAAAAAGTTGAACATGTATTCAAAAAGTGTTCAAAACACGTATTAAAACAAAAATATACATCATGTATATGAAAAATGTGTGCGTGTATCATAAAAGTATTTGTCGTGTACACTACAAATGTATATTGTGTACTGAAAAATAGACATGTATTGAACAAAAAAGAAAACAAAGAAAATCACAAAGAAAGAAAGAAAAAAAATGAAAATCAAAGAAAACCAATGCAAAAGAATGGGAATAGTGAATCCTAAGAAGAAAAGGAATAAAGAAAACCGAAAGAAGAAACAAAGAAAACCGAGGAAAGGAAGAAAAAATGCAAGAAAACCGAGAAAGAAACAAACAACATAGAAAAGGGAGAAAATAAAAACCAATAAAACCATGAAAGAAACGAAGAAAGCGTGAAAATACAAAAAAAAAAAACTATAGAAAACTGATGATGAAACAAAGAAAACAAAAAAAAAAGGTAAAGGAAACAAGAAAACAGACCAAAGTAGTACGTCGACCGAGCGGCGGCGAGCGAACGAGCTGCACTAATTTGCTAGTGCATTTGCGCACTTCGTATAGATGCTATATTCGCTATGACCGAGATATAGCTTTCGCGGACACAAAACCCCGGCGTTACTGCATGGGTTCCTCGCATATAAGAAAGCTTTACACGATCTGCCAAGGGATTGCACGACTAAGCCCAGCTCATTACCCTGGGTGTATACAATGCCCACACGGCACAATTATCTACTACAACAAATGGACTCAAAAAAAAAATCTACTACAACA
Organism: Triticum dicoccoides; assembly: GCF_002162155.2. NCBI lineage: Eukaryota > Viridiplantae > Streptophyta > Magnoliopsida > Poales > Poaceae > Triticum > Triticum dicoccoides. Next base: position 652,853,728 of record NC_041392.1, read on the forward strand.
AATTTTGCCTGGCTCCAACTAAGAAGAGGCAATGACGGTGACGCGTCTTCGGCTCGATTTAATATTTGTGGTCATTGCTAGATGGTCTATGAATTTAAATTTTATTTTTTATTTTTTATGTTTGTTATATTACCATAATTAAAGATGAATAGATTAAAAGTTTTCCCGCAAACAAAATGCCCACACTACACGGAGAAATCAAAGTGGCAACCAGATTTCCTACTGTGCTGTAGGAGCGGCCCGGTTCCGGTGCAGACTCTATGCGTCGCGATCGGGACCTTTTTCAAGCCGCTCCATATACTCAATAAGTCAGGAATCAGAACAATTTGGAAGGCGAAACCGGGGCGCTGCCGGCACGGCTACTTCAGGGCAGTCACATAGCAAATTCTCGTGTGTCGAGGTGCGTCGATAGTTCATGTGTGTCACGCTTCATGCGGGAATGCGTTGGGGGGCTGGCAGCTCGTCTCAAGAGGGCGACGCTCGGCTACTGCTGCTTGTCATCGCCCTATCGTTGTGCGGTGTTTTAGATGACTCTATTGAGGCCACCGCGCACACTCCTGCAGAGATCCAATCCGACGCACGAACTGCCTTTGATCCAGCCACATCGCCCGCTTTCTGTCGTGCGAAGAAGCTCGTTCACCAAACTTCACCGCTCCAATGTCCTGCTCCATCACCTACACCAACCAGTGGAGTCACCACAACAGATGTCTTTGCTGAGCAAGCCGGGTTGGCGTAGGAGACCGAGCTTCTTTGCACTATGCTTCGCGACTGCCTTGCGTGAGTTGGAAGTGTTTTGGGGAGAGCAGAGGCTCCTCTCACCAAACTAGAGGTTGTGTCGGTTATGTCTTTGTTGCCTGAACATCAGGTTGGGTCTTATGTTGGGAAGGAAGCAAGTCTCTATGGATATTTCTCCCCTCGTGCTATATCATGTCCATCGTGGATGCCTGTGCTGATTTCTTTAATTGGGTGTGTAGCTATCGACGAGGTAGTGGCTCTAGTGTTGCAGATTATGCCTAAGCTGCAAGTGCATTGTGGGGAGCCCACCTCACCCCTTTTCACTAGTGCTTTCGGAGGAGACAGGGCAGGTGGTGTCAGTGTGGACAAGGTTGATACCTCCTTCTATGATCCGGTATTGAAATAGAAAAGAGTATCCCGCACATATTTCCCCAGAAGTGACGCTGGATTATCGAACCCATGAAAGGAAGATTCTTTTGAAGTGATGGTCACTAGCAAGCTTTTTATCAAAGTGTCGAACCCAGCTTTTGACCAGATCAGCAAGCAAATAGTGATTCAAACACTTATAACAAAAAAGGTGTACGGGTATGAGATCTTATTCTTACAACCTTGTATTTGCACTGGGATCAAATAGGATATTAATTGCGCTGGAAGTCATCATCGAGATGTGCGTGTTACGGATTGAAGTGGAGGATGTGTCCAAATAACATCTTGATCGGCACGAGTCCTGCATCAAGAATTAATTTTCCTACCGCAAGCCCTATCTATCGTGCGGGGTTCCCTCGATAATTAAGATAATGAACTCAGAAAAGAGCTTTGGATGTTTAGTGACTACACCTCATTTATCCCCAAGGATATGATCCATGTTACCCTACTGAACCTTACTGTCACCGGTGTTCGGTATAATATTTCATGGTCTCCTTGGTCCTAGCCTCACCGGTGCTCGATCTCCATGATCTTGGGTACCTACAGGGATGAAGATCGCGGACAAGACAAAAGACATCTTCACAAAACAATTTTATTTCACACATACGGGACGTTATGTCAAAGTCCTCCATTGATCCCCTCAACAAATACCTTGGGTTGCAATGCACATGCCTCAACCCATACCTTACCGAACTACTCACGCATGGAGATCAAATCGCGACAAGAAAACATTGAAGAACAAATCTTGAGATTGATTGATTGCAATGTGTCTTACAATGGATGCCTTGTGCGATGCACGATTACAAGTATAAACTAGATGAGAGAGCATAATGGTGGTGGTGGAGATGGCTATGGATAAGGAAATGGCAGTGGCTAGGGTTTGCGGATGAAGAGGTTATGACTTTCGTGCTCGTTGTTCTGTTGACATTTCGACAAGGTCCCTTTAGTAAAAGTTGTTTAGGTTGGACGATCTGCCTCGAAATCCACTCTAAACGATGCTCATGGTGCTCGCACCCGTATGGAACGACGTCTTTTGTGTTGTCTTTGCGCAGATGCTTCCTGTTGACTCCTTCCTCCATTTTCCTTCCATTCCATTTTCACACGTGATTTCTTCTCTTTTTAGCTTATTTCCCGTGGAAACACATCAAAGAGAGGGTTTGTGAAATCCTTTGGATTTATTAGTCATTAGTAGCAATATCGGAGCGAATAGCTCTATTTAAATGTAATATCTCGGTTTAAACAAAGCTTAAATGAGTGTAAAAATATTACTCATCATAGGTGTGTTGGCACCTAATTCTGTGGCGCAACTGTATGTTTCACCTCTGTCATGTGAGCAACTGGAGGATATTGATGTGGTGGTGTCTGTGAGGGGCAAGGATTATGAGATTCTCTTTGAGATATAGCTTCGCAGTTTACTAGCACGTTTGGAGGCAGCCAACCCTGTATCTAGCAAGGCAATTGTGGAGAAGTCTCTTAGAGCAAATCGAAGAAGAGTGACGTTACAGGAAAGGCGTTCACAACTGCTTGATGGATGCGCATCCGTCTTTTGGGCGGTCCTTATGGCCTGGCTTGTCATTGTGGATTTGGCGGTGTTTGTGGACTTCGGCCAAGGTGCTTTCATTTGAAGTTTCTTTGTGATGAAGTAGTGCGAGGGTTGGTGGCCGTTCCGTGTTGGATATGGTTGTAGGACTGATCGTGCGCTTTTGAAGTTGCATGCTCTATGAGTAGTCCACATGTGCTTGGTTTTTATCGGTTTTTGCCCGATTTTCGTTAATTAACTTGAACAATTCTCTTATACTTAATTAACCGATCAGAGGTTTGTAATGACGGAGAGGAGCTTTTGTTGCGATGAAGAATGGTGACACGGGGTTTTCCTGTGTGTCGGGTGTTGAGGACTTGCAGCGGCGGCCTTGGCAGGAGGGCACGGCAATACATGTGGACATCATTTCTAGTGGTGCTTCTCGGTTTGGTCTTCCTTGGTTGTACCTGGCAATGACCTTGCTGAAGGCATTATTTTTTAGATCCCGGACTTTCTCGAGGGTTAAAACTCAAGATCCTTGATTGGGCGACGATTGCATTGTTTCCTTCTTGAACGTGTCACTTTTGGAGAACCTTTTTTGTGGTCCGGTTGTTGTCTTTGGCGGTGGTTAAAGTGTTGATGTTACGAGTGTTTCGTCACTGCGACGAGGTCTTTGCTTTTATATTTTTTTTATTTGTTCTTAGTTGTGTGCATCATTTAAGTCTTTCGATATATTATTGATGCAGAGTTTGAATGTTATTGATATCTTTACGATATTAATATATTCTTTTGTCATAAGGAAAGAAACTTAAGTAATCGATGAGACAATTCTTATGCCTCCATTTCAAGAAAATAAGATCGGCCAGTCGGTCGACCACAGCTGACGACGACGCATAACATGAAATCAACGGAACAAACCTGAGCAAGTCTCACCTTTCGTGCCACTACCATTCATTCATCGGCTGAGTTTCCTGACATTTTCCACCGTAGCCAGCCGGGTCAAGCAAGCAGCCTAGCACATTCGGTCAGTCGGTCAGTCAGTTGGTGTTTACTCCCTCCATTTCAAAATATAACGTGTCCACGCTTCTCGAGATCCAATTTTGACCATAAATTTAACCAACGAGACCAACTGCGGTGGGAGAAAAAATTATGTAATTGAAAACTTCTTTCGAATACGAATTCACTGATATAATTTTTGCTCCCGCCGCAATCGGTCTTGATAGTTAAATTTACGGTTAAAGTTGAAGCACGTGGATAGAAAAAACACTACATTGTGAAATGGAGGGAGTATATATGAACAACTACTACTCGTCATCCTCCGACTCGGACTCTGTCTTGGTAGTTTTTTTTTAAATTTGTTTACCATTTATTTTAAATTTACTGATAACTTGGCTCTTACACACACAACTTTGTAGTATGCATGTTACAAGAGGCATACAAAGAGCAAAATCAAAGCCTCTTCTCCTTAAAACATGCATGCATGTACGCTTCGGTAAAAAATAAAGCTAGTAATTCTTAAGAGAAGTGAAGTTGTAATTTTGAACTATTCATATTTTAAACCTGCAAAGAATAACTCTCGGCACCTAACATCGTACGTAATCTATGCTATCCATGTCATGCAATCTCTCACCTTTATTACATAAATTTTCGAGTTCTACTACTGCCTGCATATTTACACACCCTCACTTCCCTTTGAGCATATCTTTGAGATGTCACTTTCCCAGCGTTGGAAGAACTAGCACTTTTCGCTCGCTATCTCAGCAGCCTAGCCATTGGGTAGGAGTGATAGGTATCGGGAGAGAGTCGAAGAGGTAGACAATAATGACATACGTCTGATTGTGGTTCACTCACAGTCTGCAGTTCCTAATTCACGATGAGTAGCCTTGGACGACTCGGAACGATCAACAACGACCACAAGGCTGAGCACTACTACATTCTCCATGACTCCCTCATCCTCCTCATCGTGTCATGAATACAGTGATGCCTTCTTTGGTTTGTAGGATTTTTGTAGGAATTTTATAGGATAGGATTTGCAAAGGAAAAATTCCTTTGAAGCCCTTTGGTTTGTAGGAATGAATTCTTATTCCTATGTAGGATAGAAATCAATCCTTCACGTTTTGGAGGGAAAAAAACATTAGCCTAGATTTAATAAAAAAAATCATATCCTATGCAGGAATTGACATGCATGTCATCTCATTTCTTATGATTTTTCTATTTCTATAAAATTTCTATCCTATAAACCAAAGAAGGCCCAAGTGTGCGAGTGACGCCTGATGGATCGACCGATCGAGCATCAGATGTCGACGATTCTTGTCCGTCGAGGATAAGAGCAGGCAGGCAGGCAGGCGCGCACAGGCTGGCATTAATGCTGCCTAAACTAAGCAGCCCCGCGAGGAATAGGAATCAGATCCGCTCTTGCTAATTTCGAAGCGATGAGGGCGCATCGCATCATCGCTGCGTGTGCCTTGCCAGCATCTTGCGCACCCACCACCCCAGACACGACACGACACGCACACAAGGGAAGAATAGCAAGCCGTGGAACAATCAGCACCAGCTGCTGCCGGCGCAACTTCTTCTACCCAACAAAAAAGTCGCGTGCGTGTGCCATGCAGGAACAGGCCAGATCGATGAAGGTCGTACTACTACTATCTGATCGCCACCGGTTCGATCGATCGATCTGTTATTTCGTGATGAAGGTGCATGTGCCGCGCGCGCGTGCAGTATGCCGTTTCCGCTCAACTTGTTTATACCAGCACACGCTATTGTTAATCTACAGCTTGGAGAAGCTACCTACTGGCATGCATATGCATGATGCATCGTGTCGCAGAGATGGACCGGTCGGGCTCGTGATCCGGTGCTGCGCTGCATAGTCAAAGGCAGTGATCCAGTGGCACGCCAGGGAGAAGGCAGAAGAATCCGAGAAGCTTGCTCCCGCGCATCATCAGAATAAAAATGCCAGTGTCAATTGTCGTTTGTTCGTGTATACATCAGCCTGCGTCGAGCTGTGCCCCCGGTCAGTAAACAGCTCACCTCGACCTGCCGAACACTCGCCTGACTCACTGCCCAACTTGCCGCAGCATCTGCAGTTGGCAATGGGAAGAGGAGGGAGCAAGCCTCACGTGCATAACCAAAGATCGTACAGATCAATCAAAGCCAAGAGATCGGCAGAGTGATCAAGATTGCTACCGTGCTGGCCCGTTGAGGTTTGATTATTTGCGCCGTGACCCCTCCACGGCGTACACGGGAGCGCGCGAGCCGGCGGGCGCAGGCCGCGCTGCCGTCGCCACGGCCGGCACGGGGGCAGCATGTTTGTTAGTAGAAGAATCCATCGTTCGTGTCCAGCTCAATGCCGATCACCCGGTTCAATATTCTACTGCTACTAGTTCTAGCGCCGATCATTTGAATTTGAAGGCGTGGCAGAGAGAGAGA